>NW_015150523.1:1381906-1430218 GCF_000732505.1 Cyprinodon variegatus | reverse complement strand
TCAAGGAGAGAGGTTCCATTGTTGCCAAAAATGCTCCAGGGCGCCCAAGAAAGACCAGCAAGCTCCAGGACCATCTCTTAAAAGTGTTTCAGCTGCGGGATCGGACCAGCAGTGCAGAGCTTGCTCAGGAATGGCAGCAGGCAGGTGCGAGTGCATCGGCACAAACTGTGAGGCGGAGACTCTTGGAGAAAGGCCTGGTCTCAAGGAGTGCAGCAGGGAAGCCACTCCTCTCCAGGAAAAACATCAGGGACAGACTGATATTCTGCAAAAGGAACAGGGAGTGGACTGCTGAGGACTGGGGAAAAGTCATTTTCTCTGATGAATCCCCTTTCCGATTGTTTGGGAGATCTGGAAAACAGCTTGTTCAGAGAAGACGAGGTGAGCACTACCACCAGTCTTGTCTCATGCCAACCATAAAGCATCCTGAAACTATTCATGTGTGGGGTTGCTTCTCAGCCAAGGGAGTCGCCTCTCTCACAGTCTTGTCTAAAAACACAGCCATGAATAAAGAGTGGTACCAGAATGTCCTCCGAGAGCAACTTCTCCCAACCGTCCAAGAGCAGTTTGGTGATGAACAATGCCTTTTCCAGCATGATGGAGCACCTTGCCATAAAGCAAAGGTGATCTCTAACTGGCTCAGGGAACAAAACATGAACCTGATCTTAATCCCATTGAAAACTTGTGGTCAATCATCAGGAGACGGGTGGACACACGAAAACCTAGGAATTCTGACAAAATGCAAGCATTGATTGTGCAAGAATGGACTGCTATCAGTCAGGATTTGGTCCAGAAGTTGATTGAGAGCATGCCAGGGAGAANCGATACAGTGCCACCACCAGTGGCACCTAAGCAGTCATTCATCTAAAGTGCAGAATCGAGGACAATGCACTTTCAGAACACTGTGTGATTGAATAATTCTGTGCACTTTTCAGTTTCAGAGGTGTAGCTGCTGAGAATAATTTTTATTTCTTAACCGGTTTGGCTAGCGTCATTGTTATGTGTGCAAAGCATAGCCAAGTAGGAACACTTAATTTTAATTTTAGAAGTTTTTTATCAAGCTTGCTTAATATTGTGCACAGCATACAACCTCAAAATATTGTTCTTATTGTTTATTGTATTTATTTATTATATTTTATTTATTAATGAAAATATTTTTGTAGAATTTTGGAGTCTTTGTTTTTATCCTTGTGGCATCGAAAATGGTATCGAGTATCAAATATTTTCCTTAGTATCGGTATTGAGTCGAAAAGTTTAGTATCGTGACAACCCTAGTCTGATGTCACCCCTTTCTAAAGTGTTTGGGCCTAGTTATTTTTTTTTTATTTCTTAAAGAGCTATACTTGTTTTCAGCTATACGTATTATAAATGCATGTAAATGTTAACTACACTCATTAAAATATTCTAGTTTAGGTCATTTGTGTTCCTGACTTTGGAAGTCTGATACGACAAGACGATACATCACCCTTTCCTCTCGCTGTTTTGGTGAGGAAAACATAGATCTATATACTTTCCCTTTATAAAAAAAAAAATATTAAACTTTAATGATTCCACAGACTTTTGCTCCCTGTAGAGGAAGCAACACGTGCCTGATAGACAATCCAGAGTTGTTTTTTTTGTTTGTTTGTTTTCCTGTTGGCTCATTATTTAAACCAGAAAGGCCTAGAAGGGCGTTGTTTGGGGATAGCGCAATTTATTCGTCCTTAGAAGTGTAAACAAAGAAATCGACTTACGATTAACTGTTACAAAATGGTTTATTCGATCAAAATCTTTCCTATCTGATTATTTGATAACATCCACTTCAAAGGATTCTTTCTGTGTTGTAGTGTTGCTGTTGTCCACTAGAGGGTGCTGACCTTCATTTTTAAGTGGCGCCACTAGTTTGCAAGAGAAGTAATGCCAAAGAGAAGTAATGCTAGAGCAGAAACAGAAATTGATCCAGAGTCCGGTCTGGGATTATTAACTGTCTTTATCAGAGACAAAGGAGACAAAGATGCAGAATTAACTTTATGTGGTTCTGTTTGTAAATATAAACACTGAATAAACTCCCTATGATATCTCCTAAATAGCGGCTATTTACATACTGCGGATCGTTACAACTTCTCTGAACTCGAAAGAATGTAATGATAGAAAAGTAGATTATGAAAAATGTCTTACATGATTGAAAAAGACAGGCTGGCAATGAGCAGGGTAGCTTTTGTATGTTAATGTACTGCTTAGGGTTAATTTTCAGCCAAGAGACACTACTCACAGTACAAAGTGTCTTCCAGCACTGAATGTTGGACTACAGTCATGGCCAAAAGTTTTGAGAATGATTCAAATGTTAATATTTACAAAGTCTACTGCTTCAGTTTTTAACAGCAATTTGCATATACTCCAGAATGTTATAAGGAGTGATTAGCGTAACAGCAATTAATTGCAAAGTCAATATTTGCCTAAAAAACAAACTTTATCCCCCAAAACACATTTCAACGTCATTGCAGCCCTGCCTTAAAAGGACCAGCCTACATCGTTTCAGTGATTGCTCCATTAACACAGGTGTGGGTGTTGATGACAGGGCTGGAGATTAATCTGTCATGATTAAGTTAGAATGACATCACTGGACACTTNCTGAAGAAGAGGGGTCAACACTGCAAATATTGACTTGCTGCATTAACTTATTCTGTCATTAAAAGCTTTTCTTCCTCATAATTTGATTGCAATTGTATTTCTGTATGTGATGACAACATCTGACATACACACATGAAAACCAGAGGGAAGCAGATCATGTGAAAATATAATATTTTTGTCATTCTCAATACTTTTGGCCATGACTGTACTCCAAAAACACAGAGCTATATCACCGTTAGCATCCGCTGCAGTGAAACAAAGTAGTAATTAGTCTGACAGTATGTTTGAGCAAAATCCCATGTCTCTTAATGACAGCTTTACATCTCTGTTCATTGGAAATTATGAATTCATTCTGTTTTTATTCAATAACCTAATAGGTTCAGTCAATATAGGTTCAGTCTTGTTAAAGCACAGGCATTGGTTTAATATTGTCTAAGATTTTGTTGTTGCTTAGTCAGTGTTTATTACCGATGACACACAGAATTTATAAAATATAATACTGTACCTTTTTAAGGTGCAGCATATTGTGCAAAAAAGGTTAATCCCTTTATGTTATTGAAAGATCCTTATATAAAAGAAAGTTCAGATGTTAAAGAAAATGGCCGCTCATCAATTAATTGTTTGTTGATTGAAAAGATCAATGAACTTAAGATTAATCCATTACTCAATCCATTACTTTTATTTTCTTTAGGTTCATTCTGATTTTTAAAATGCTGGATATTTTCATTTCTTTCAGTATACAGTTTGTTTTGAACGAAGATGTATGAACATTTCTTTAAGGATTGGCTACTTGTTTTGTCTTTTCACTGTGAGTTTAAGAACAAAAACAACTCGCTTAGGGCTCTGAGGTAACTTCAGAGTGAGAAATGAAAATCGGTGTACAAACAGAGATATGTGCAAACTGCTTTACGGTGAAGATTGGAGGACGCCTCAAATGGGCCAGTCTGTCACCTGATCTAAGCTGGATTTAGTTTCCTTGAATCCTGCTGCAGACCGCAGTAAATACAGCAAAACTCCTAATCAAGCATCAGCTTCTGGTGGCTTCAGTAGAGGTCTGGCAGAGTATCATGCAAGAATACGTAAAACATCAGCTGATGTTTATAAGTCTTAGGCCCTACTGACTGTTTTCACAAAACAGCACAGAGCCGTTACTGTTTCAGGCATAAATTTTTCCTTTAATTAATTTCAAACTGAATCTGCAAAAGCTCCAACTCCTATATGATGAATGTGTAATTAGGTGAGTATCTGAAAAAAACACTATTTTTTTTTTAGAAATGAATAAGAAGGACAAGTTATAAATAAAAATCTCCACTCTGTCAAAAACACTGAGGGTAAATGTTGTGTTCCTCTGGCTGAAGTATTTATTGATGGCTATCTATTTTAAAATTGTCTGCACAGCATTCGACCTAATGAGATTTAAGCGTAAAGATAACATTCCAGACAATTAGTGTAGATAGACTAATCCTCCATCTGTAATCCTAATGATGACTCCAGATTGTCTGCTAGAAATTCTGCTGCAGAGCCATAACAATTTATCCAGCACACACCGCTTGTTGTCTCTTCAGCAGTGATCCGGGTTTACAGCAACGGTTCTGTAAAAAAGATTTGGACTGTGAACCACATCCAGATGCAGGTTTGGGATACGTTACTGGGACAACAAAAAGATTTTAATCAAGTGTGAATGTTGATGTATCGCAGTCGGCTCTTTAAGACAAAACAGATCCATCATGAACACAAAATAAAAATCGACTCTAAGCTTTAGGACAGATATCTCTGAAATATCTGTCTTATGTCGATGATGTCTAGAAATTGTTTATGAGCATTGGCTATTTCTTTGTGATTTGCTTCCAAAGTTTCTGCTTTCATTTTAGACGTACTTTCAGGAGGTCTTTAAAGAGAATTATAAGCCCAGCTGCTTTCCTCCTCTTTTCACCTTGTTCTGCCCTGAAAGGCGTCCGGATGATACCATAACTTTACATATTTCTTTACCAGCAGCTTACTCTGTTTTCTTATTACATTATTGCCCCTTATTGGCTTATTATATATTATTTATTTTGTACACTTTGTGCAATTTTTCTGTGTTGGTATATAAACCCATTTGGGTTTATTTACCAAGACTGAGTGGCTGGGGATGCAATAATGTGTATGAGTAAATAACGAGAAATATGGAAGAGGCAAAGAAGCCAAGCGGTTTATCCACATTCATTTGAGCTGCAAAAAGAAAAGTCCAGGATGAAGTGCATAAACATTTTAGATGTTAAGAGGGATAAGACACGAGTTGTGCTTAGAATACAATTTGAATGTACAGTGGAGAGGAAAAACTCAATCGCTTTAGAACAGGGGAGGGCAATTCAAGTTCGTGCCCGATATCCTGCAACTTTTAGATGTGTCTTTGGTTCAAGATGATTGAGAGAACTCTGGAGGAACTGATTGCATAAAGAGGAGGTAGGTCAGCCATTTGATTCAGGTCTGTTGGACCAAGGGTGACTTTAAAAGTTGCAGGATATACCGTCCTACAGGAACTGGAATTGCCAACCCCAGTTCTAAAGCGATGGGAGTTTTTCCTCTCCACTGTCATTGCATACATGCACAGTGTGAGGTATTGTCGTAGAGTTGACAAAATGCAAGCGAATGTCTACTGTCCCCACATACTGATCCTGAAGGAGCAAATCCTGCAACCCAATGACTGGATGCAATCAGCTGGTGTCCTTTATATAAACTTTTTATCAATCTACTTAATAATCTGGTTGAATTGTCTCTTTAAAGTTCTTGGAGATTACATATGTTGTTAATTGGCAGTATATAAAAAAAAAACTGAATTGAATAAAAGTTTGTGAATCATACCTGTAAGTTTGTTGAATTTGTGATCTGATTGTTGCAAAGTCGTAACTATATAACTTGTTTTCATAAGTTTTAGGCTTGTACTCTTATAGATGAAGATCAGATCTCACATGTATCTATGAGTAGACAATAAAGCTTGGTTTATGCTTGACACATCTCCGAGGTCCGTCTGGCCATTTTCTGGTCATTTTGGGCTTCCACACCCTCTGCTCAAATTGGAACTATGCGGATACTATCAACACATTGTGGAAAAACTCAAGGAAAGGATTTGCTGTCGCTCTCGGGCAGCGTGAAGAGGCTTTGTTAAAGTTATAAACGGCTGGGTTTTCCACTTCCTCGTGCAGTGTGGTGTTTTCAGATTGCTCTTTTGTGCTGAACACGCCCCTACATCCCTAACCAACCCCTGGCAAAGCTGCACAGATGCTGAGATGCTGTGTTAGGCGGCTCATAGGTGCTTCGAGCATAATGAGCCCATGAGGAGCAATCAGATATCCTCTTTCCATACAAATTCAGAGGTCAAGGCATACGTTTTTTATTTAAGGGTATCTTACCCCATAAAATAGAGCTGAAAAGCATTCCAGTTTAGTCATCATCAATATTCTTTCTGCATCTATTCTGAAAACTCTCTTCAACTGTAAAAAAAAACAAAAAAAAAAAAACATCTAAAAGTAATGTCTTTGATGTATTGGTAATAAATAAATGCATCAAGAGGACACAATAAATATGAGAAAATTAGCAAACGTTGGTAAATGTTTTATTTTAGTTGTTTAGGCTAAATGCAGCGTGGCTAATTATATACGTCATGGGTGTCCTCCCTTATTTGTTAAGCGGTGGTGATCTGCATGTTTAAAATGTGACCCTGATCCTAATTGGCTGATTAAAATAACTGAATTACCTTCTTATCAATGTCTGCTGAGGCCTGGTAACAAGTTTTCAATTTAACTCAGGTATGTTGAAGCCCTTAAGTATTCATGATAGACGTCACTGATGGAGCTTGTGTGAAAATGTGCCTCTATTGGTATCAGACTGATGGTGATAAGGAGTCTCTAGGTAATAAAGTTATATGTTGATACAACAGGAACCATTTAAGTCTGAATGACCCGTGGATAAGTGCTGAGTACTTTAACAAACTGTAAGCATTTGCTTTGTAAAAAGGAGTAAAAAAACCAGCTAAAAGTTCAAAGAAAGACATTTATTGACTTTTAGAGATACTGAAGAACTTGTCCATTATGTTGACCACTAAGAATAAAGTCTGATTGTTTGCGATAAAAAAGTAAAACAAAGAATAAAAAAGCAAGACTTCTACACAGGATTTTAATGACAGGAATGGGATCCGTGCAGAACTTTTACAAGGTGCTGCCCATGAGCCAGAGAATTGATGGTAATGGTTTTACAGTTTAGGGCTTTTCGTGTGATACGCTACCTCTTCTTTAAATTTCACAACAAGGCTTTTAAAAGCATAATTGATCTGAATGATTGTCACTCTCATTTCCATCAGCCATTAAAACCATCACACAAGTTATTGTCCAGCATATCTGTTGGTGTTTAACCATCTCTTAACTACTCACTGAGAATCAACATAGCACATTTTATTTCAGTTCTCACCAGTTTGGAGGGTTTTGTTTTTTTTGTTTTTTGTTTTTTCTCTAAAACACAGCAAGATCTTATCTCTGTTAGAATTTTGTTTGGATTAGGGTTGTTATGGGGAAGTTTTTGGACTTATTAGGACAGAAGACAGATAGATGGTGTTAAGATTCAATGGAAAAAATGTAAACAGTAAGATGCCTCTTTTTTCTGTAAACATTCTCACAGGCAAATTTGTTCATTTTTGCCCTCAGGTCTGATGTTTGAAAAATAAAAGGAATAGAATATCTTTAAAAGACTTTTTATTGTTAATTTGATCATTGTCATTGTCTGTACTTTCAGTTTAAAGAGAGCTTAAAAAAAAGCAAAATTAATATTTTTGAAGCATTTGAGTTAATATTTACTCTTAATTCTTAATGTATTTACTCTCCAATTAAAAGGCTGTTTGCATAGGACTTTTATCTCAAGCAAATTCAGCACGACAGCAGATTGTTGATCTTTAA
Organism: Cyprinodon variegatus; assembly: GCF_000732505.1. Lineage (NCBI taxonomy): Eukaryota > Metazoa > Chordata > Actinopteri > Cyprinodontiformes > Cyprinodontidae > Cyprinodon > Cyprinodon variegatus. Next base: position 1,422,683 of record NW_015150523.1, on the reverse strand, counting down.
AGAAGTTCCCAAAAAGTCCTAAATTCCAACACTCCCTTTTGTGTATATAAGTTTTTCCTTATATCAACATCAAAGTGTAAGGGTCTAAAATCAAAAACTGATTAAACAAATTTGGCTCTATCAAAGCCATGTGTGGAAAAAGATATACTCTTCCAAAAACAACACCAGATAAAACAACAGTTTGATTTCACATTGAACCAAGGGAGCCGTGCTGGGCTCCAGGAGCTCTTTCACATTATACTGCGGTGGCTCTCATTTTCTCTCTTTTATATTAATGCATTTCAAAGAAGCAAGGAAATAATTTGGATTCCAAAGTATTATAAAGATCACCTCTGAGGGTCCGGGTTAAACTTATTACAAGCCAAAGCTTTAAACCATTGGGCAGATTAGCTTAGCCTTAATGCACAGAGTTGCTACTAGGTGAGGAAAACAGTCGCACCACTGTTATCAATTCAACATCATAAGATTAGCGCTACTAAAGCTGTTAGATCTAAAGTACTTGGAGTGTGCTGTATAGAAACATTCCTATGTAGCAGCAGTTTATCAACAGAAGTTATCTGGTTTGGTCAGGTGCTTCAGTTGTGATATTGAATCCGTGATCAAACAAGTCTAACTCAAATTACCTAAATAGTAATTAGAACTGACCTAAGTGGAAATTAGGTGTTGTACAAAACAGTCAGGAAATCTTCCTGTTCTTCTCCTTTTTACTTTTCGTTTTACTTCTTTTTTTTCTTCAGAAAATTTTTAAAAACAACACCAGTGGAGGATTAAATACAAGCCTCCATTATTACAAAAACTAAAGAACAGACTGGTGATCTCCAATGGAGGACTTTACACGGTGGCATGGCTACAAACTTGTTTATCACTCATTAATTGGGGTTTTTTGAACCAGTGTCCGTTCTGTGGTCTGTCTGAAAAAGTTTTTTACATTTTTAATCGCTTGCATAAGGTCGAAGATCCTTTTCAGGCTTAATTTGGTGTTTTAAATTTTTTCACACAGATTTTATAAGCTTTTTATTCATTCATACCAAAACTAAACAAACAAGCAAAAGGCACAACTTACACATTTTTTTAATCAGCGAGGCACAAATGACCATTTACTCATCTTGCATTGACAAACTACAGTAAGAAGCTTACCTTGATGCTGTAGCTCTGTGAAAGTGGTATGTCAAGGCCAGAATTAGGCTGGAGCTTCTCTTCAGAGCCACTTGGAACATAAAGGATTTTATCCAGTAGTGTGGTTTTAACAAGATTTGATGTGCCAGACAAAGAAGTGCTCCTTATTTAACCTTTTGTTTTTTACTTAACAATGACACTTGTTTTATTTTATGTTATTGTTTTCCTATTTACCTTTTTTAAATACAGTTTTCTTAAAAGTCAAAAAAGTCTAATAATATACAAATAAATTGAATATGTTAAAATTTTCTCTTAATATTTATCTTAATGTATCAAACTATGCCCAAGAATAATTAAAGTGCTGTTTTATTTCAGTTAATTCTTAAGTCAGTTTCAAGAAATTGTCACACACAGGTAGAAAAAGATTAGTTTGAATTAGTGAAGGGGTGTGTTGACCAAGATGTAAGAAGGGGAAAGTAGCAGAGGGAGGAAAAGGCGTCTTTATGTCTTCCAGCAGCAGAAGGCTATAGCAGCATAACTACAGCCTAAACCACTCTATCTATGATCTTTTTTAAAGAGGAAAGTTAAACCTACTTCTTGGTAGCCAAGGGCTATCTTAGAAATGTATAGAAAAGTAAGATCTTGGATATATAATGTAGTTTAATTATTGAGGGCTTTATATGTGAAAATGTGAACTTCAAACTCCATTCTGGAATAAACAGGGAGCCAGTTGAGAGAAGCTTTACCCATGTTGAAGCAACTCAATTATAATTTAGTAATCTAGTGCCCTTTAAACATGTTTTGGGGCATTCAGTATCTTGTAACAAATATATATCAAGAGTGCCTGAATTCATGGTAGTTGAATGACTTGCTAACCTATTTTGCAAACTAGTCCGTTCTTTTTGATGTGCGTATTGCATAGTATTATTCTGCTTAACTATAATATATAAATGTATTTTTCTGACCTGCAGTAGTAACTAACTGAATGTCTTATGTGACTTTTTTTTTATAGATTTGATAACCCAGCAGCTGTGAGTCCCACTCCAACCAGGCAGCTGACTTTCAACTACCTGCTCCCAGTAAATGCATGGCTGTTACTGAATCCCTCAGAGCTGTGTTGCGACTGGACAATGGGTACCATTCCTCTGGTGGAGTCCCTTTTAGACCTCCGTAACATGGCCACTGTGATGTTCTACACGCTTCTGTGCCTGCTTGCCCACTACAGCCTGCGCTACAGTCACAGCTCAGCCAAGACTGTGATTATGGTGAGTGGAGGTTTGGTCACCTAATTAACATTTTTATTCAAATGTTTTAAACTCTGTAATTGTTTCTTCTCCACAAGAATGCAAACCCAAAGCTACTGTCATAATAATTTATGTCATCCCACATTTGAACCGAGAAATGCTTTTATGTGGGTTCTTAATATGTTTTACTTGCTGGAAGAGAAAGTAAAGGCGACAAAAGTCAGTCCCTACAGTTTTAAATCTTTCTTGGATTCAGTCCTACAATTCATTTAGGAACTAATGTAATTTATTTCTCTCATCGCTTTCTCAACTTTTTCTCATCACATATCTCAATATTGGGTCAAATATGCCCCCTTTATTTCTTTTCCTTTTTTAGTAACGCCTTTCACACAGAGCTAGTTTTGTGCAGAGTAATTGCAGTAGGTTAAAAAAGCTTATTTATTTCATTGCCATTCATGCACAATTTGTAGCGAAAATGTCACTCTTTGTTTGGGCAAAAAATTAATAAAGGACATTTCGTCCTTCTCCTAACCCAACGTTACTTCCTCATGTATCCTTATGACTTAAACATATTTATTTGTATTAATTAATTACAGAACAAATAGATGTAAAAATCAGGTAATCTATGATGAATTGAGAAATTGGTACAAGATGAGAGGAAAATTAATTGTTTCTAAGTCAATCTGGTTTTTAAAAAAGTTTCTTTGTTTTTGCTGTACTTTTTGTTTGTCAGTTACACAGTATTCTGACTTTTTCCTTGAAAAAAGTCATGCATTACCACCTTTTCCATTCACCTGGTATTTACAAATGCCTTTAAAAAAAAAGGTCTATAGAGCAAACAAGTAACAAGATTGATTAGATTTGTAATAAAATTCCAGCAATAAATTCTTCTGTTTCTTTCCACAAATTTTCTGCTCAGTCAAGCGTTAACTACAGCTATTCCATTTTAGTCATGATTGAACTCTAATGCAGAGAAAGTCCCTCGGGATCTTAAGACATTAATCTAGATCTGAGGCCTGTTGGGAAAACTATAGAATGGCCTGGAAGAAATGTGTGTTGCACAGTGTTAGAAAAACATGAGATATGGGATAATGTTGGTTAATGAGTTATGGTGACTAAAAATCATTTAAATATGCTTTGGGTTAAAACATAGACCTTTAAGTGTTTTAAAAAATTGTAAAAAAAAAAAAAAAAAAAAACCAATTATCTCCATTTCACATAGGTTGATGGGAAAAGTAACTTCTGGAACACATGTGACATTTTTTCAAATATGAAAAATCTTTTCTAGTTTCCAATTAATTACACCTCAGCAACTCTTTACTTTCTAGATTAATTCTGGGGTTAAGGGTCTTGCTCAGGGACCCCGGGCAATTGTCTAAGTTCAGCCTTTGCGATAATTATGATAGGTTTGAGATTAATGCTGAAGCATATATGATGAGACAAAATTAAACTTGAAATTCATGTGTGTCAATGTCTTGTGCAAAAACAAGTATAGCATTAATTATGTAGATATTTTATTTATATTGAGTCAAATATTATATTAAATATGACATTACATTATAAAATGTACAGTTAACTTATTCAATGTCCATTTAAATTATAAATGGTACATTTAAAATTATGAATTTAATGTAATTTTAAACATGAAAGTATTTAAGAAATGAATGCAATTGCTTAACTATATTAATATATAAATATAGAGTGAAATACTGTGATGTTTTTAGGGGGTCATCATTCTTTGGTAATTTTAGGTATCATGGGCTAAAAAGTTGAATCCCTGCCATAGATTAGCATCGTCAGCATGTGGTTTCAATCCCATCTAGGCATCTGAGCTGCTTGTTTGTGCAGCATGTTGGGAGGTTGAACCTTACAGTTCTCAGTGGTAAAATTGATTGCCTATTTTAACATATGGACAAACTACTTGTTCTTTCCTGCTGGTTCTGCCTATCCAACGGTTTGGGGCTTTGAGACACCAAGAGGTCGATGACTTATTTAGTACTTGAACCCTTTAAGTTATTTTTCTCAGCCCTTTTACTGGCATGGCTGTATTATACTTAAGCTCTTTGGTCTGATCTCTGTAATCCTCTCAATTAAACATTTAAAGGATCTGTTGCGTTTTTACGCCACATGCTGGGTCCTAGTTTCCAACAGCCACGTCCACAGCTTAAAAGATGCAGAAGATAATTGTGCTTTTGTTCCCTATTAAATTTCCCTGCTTTACTTTACCAACCATGGATTAAAGCTGCCATAATTTGCCAAATCTTCATTTTATTGCCCAAGTTCTCTGGAGAAGTTTTGGTTTAATTTGTTTTGGACGCTTCAAAGACTTTGCATCAGAATGAGAGATGAAAATAAAGAGGGTTAAGAAGAAGCAAAGCTTTTTTTTTGCCAACAATAAACTTTTTCATTTGACTGTAAAACATGGGTGGCAATGTTCAATGTGGGATATTGGGGGGAAAAAATTAGCATTTATTGTGCAACAGCCTCTCATAGCTGAAGGCTTTAATTTTACAAAAGAGCAACACAAACCATCACTGAATAAATGCAGTAATGACTTGTGCAGTGTTTTCTCTGGTTTGCTAGTTTTATTTTGGAGTTTGTTGTGCAACACTTTCATAACGTGCTCAACCTATTTTCATGGTTGCCAGCTGTTTCACAGAGAGCATAAGACATTACTTAAAAATGATTTCAGAAATTCTTCTGTGTTTAATGTCTTTAGTGGGAGAACGCTGTTTGCCTTGTAAAATATCTCAATGTTACTCAGATAAACGACATCTGATCATTTAGGTGAAGTAAAATTTAAAAAAAATGGAAAAATCCTACATGCACTTATCTGAATCTCTGATCATCTCTTCTGATCTTCCTATTAACTATTTGAGAAACAACATATTGAGATAATTAAATTTTTATTCAATTGGAAAAATGTTTTTGAAAATGAATTGACCAGTAGAGTGCAAAGCCTCTAATATTTTCATACATTCTCCTGATAGTTTGTTTGAATGTATTTCAGCAAGCGGCTAAAATAAATAATCTTAGAATTCTGACTGGTTATTGAACCGATTTTATAGATTTGATTTATTTTTTAATTGTTGGGATTAATGACATCTTCCAAAAGTTGTAATGCTCAAATAGGCATCCTGATAGCATTTTAATGGTCCTTTCGAAGCTGAAATAGAACCCCAGCATTGGGCACCATAAGCCGATCTCAACAGATGTGGTGCCACCTCATGAAGTTTAGGGGTGGATAGTAACTAGTTACAGTACATCCACATGAGTCAAATTTACGATAAAAAAAGTAAATTTAGGAGTAATGTTACTTCACTGTACATTTTATTTAAGTAATAATCTTGTAGGGGTATTGCTAATATTACTTGAGTAACATTTCTGGTTATTCCACTCATTAACTAGTAACTTAAGCTATTCAGACAACAGGTAAAAATACAGTAAAATGTAGATATTGTCTGTGGAAGTTCTTTATCTTTTCCTAGAACATATCCATTACCTACTGTAAATTATTTGATGAGACTATTTTAAAAATAAGTGTTTCCTCTGCATGAATTTATTTTTGTTCTATATTATAGTATTTATTTATTTTATAGAATAATGTGAATTTGCACATATCTATGAAGAGAATTTTGTTGGATTATTCTTGCATGCAAAGAACAGGTTTTGTAAATTGCAGTATAATAAAATACAATCCAGAAAATGAACTTAAAATAAAACGTTTTGAGAGTAATTTTGCTATCTTTTTATTATTATTGTTTTTTTTTTTAAGTTGGCATTTTTTTAGATTGAGTTTTATGAATTGCAAGAATTTCTATTTGCAACTTATTAAATTACATTCTATCCACTTAACTGGGGCGGGCTTTCTCATGGAGTGGGGAACGAAGATGCATTTCTATTGGTCTGCTCGACGTTGGCAACAATATTTGGATTGAGGTGAAAAGGACTGGAAAAGAATTTAAATTTGTCAACTTAAAATGTACCACAAAAAATAGTATAAAGATAACTGAAAAAAATATATAAATAAAAGGAATACAGAGAAAAGAAATTAATGTGATTTTTTAATAGATTCTGAGAAGTAAAGTCACTCCCAGAAACTTTTTTTGATTAAGGAACTTTCCAAAGTGTCCTTTATTCATTGCTTTTTCCTTGAATATCCCTTTACAAAATAGAAATACCCAGATGACGCCTTTCTATTTTTATACTGGAGTAACAAAACTGTTAATCTAGTGCTTCTCTTACTTAAATAAAAGAAATTAAGGACTCTACCCACCTCTGTTTAAAAACCATAGACAACATTGGGAAGTTTGGACTGTTTTTTATTTATCAGAATTTCCTTTTATTTAAATGTGTCAAGCTTAAATTTATTGTTTGCTTTATACTCATATGTTTTTTAGTAGACATCTCTAAACATTTTTTGTTGTTGTTTTGTTTCATTTTTTTCCCTTGCAGGCTTTGTCTTTGATCGTCCTGCCCTTCATTCCAGCCTCCAACCTCTTCTTTCCTGTGGGCTTTGTTGTTGCAGAGAGGGTGCTTTACGTTCCTAGTATGGGATTCTGTGTTCTTGTAGCACATGGATTCAAGATCGTCTCACATAAAGGGTAAGTAACTGTCCAAAAATAATAACAATAAATAGACCCGATCCATCTCAATAATCCAGGTAAAAATATTTTTTTAGAGTTGAGTAAGTCCACTGGATGTAAACTCAAACTGTAAAGCCTTATAAATAAGTAGATGTGTACATTATATCTCCATGTTATACGTACATAAAAACCTGTAGCTTGAAAATGTCATCTTCCTGTTAGGTATCATGACACTGGGATTAATATCCTTTATGTGAGAATGTTCGTTTAATTCAGTCATGCTTTTATTTGGTATTTGATTAGCCTGTTAAAGCTAGTGAGGAACAAACAAAGGAACATTCCGTACTAAAGAAAAATGTGTCTCTGAATCAACATAGATCTGGCACATAGAAAAAGGGATTTTTTTTTTTTACAATGTAAACAAAGATCTGGTCTGTAGGAATGTTTCCTTGTACAGTTTCTCTCTTTGTTTATTTTTAATATTTTCTTTGGGGATCAACGGTAGGTTGCTACTTGTTTCTGCTCTAATTGTCAGCTACTTACAGTTAGAGCTGTGTTATATTTAATCACATTAGCCTCCGACGACATTACAAAATAACTGATGAGTAAAGAAAGAGTTAAATTGCATCTTAGACTGATTAAGAGAAAAAAAGGCATCATTCATTGGTCTCCCTTAAAATCCTGATAACATTTCATTAAGGTTGCTATAAAAAGACCTACTGTCAATTAAAAATCAACAAGGGTGTGAACATTTTTGTTAGACTGTGTAGATCTTGTTCTCGTTACCATTTATAACCCCCACCATCATAGCTCCATACTGAAAAAAGGAGTTAAAGAGATTAATAAGAAGTAGTCTCTGTCTGAAATGTATTGATTTACCAAAGTGGTGGAGCTGTATATAATGTCTGATGAAGGGCGTTTTTGTTTCACATAATGAGGCCAGTAAGAAGATAAGAAGCAGTGTGCATTGATCTGAAAGGCCTTAAGAGACCGTCCAGCTGTCTTTATGCTGCTAAAATAGTGGTGCCCAGTTTTAGGTTTCAGGTTCAAGCATCTCGGCGTGAAGCGCCAAAAGCAATTACTCCCATGCTTTGGGACGCTCCACTTCTGACGTGTTTCTTGGGCTCATCTGACCTGAGCATCCTCCTCTGTACATTTTCCCAACATCCTCAAAAAAAAGAAGTTAGAACACTGTACATTTACAAGCCTCCAACAGTCTTCTAAACAGTGTTTATTTTTAAAATATATTTAACATCAGAAGTGTTGAAATGATTAATCTGATAATCGTGATCAATTGATTTTTGCAATAATCGTCAACAAATTTGGAAATTAAATCAAATCATTCACTAAATTAACGACACAAAGATTACACTGCAAAAACGATCTGAAGTATTTGTATAAGTTTCTTAAAGTAATTGTATTACCCTTCAGTTGAGAAGGTAAATAAGATGACCTGCCAATGGAAGGATTATATTTACCCTTAAAATAAGATAATTAGATATTATGTACTTGATTAAGAGACTGCGGTTAATTTTTTTTCTTAATTTATAAAAAAAAATCGTCTTACTCCATTGACAAAGTTTGTGACTTAGTTGCTTAACCCAAGAAAAAAAAAATTTGTAGTGTTAATCCATCAATTTGCTGAAACTTATCTAAAGCGGTAATAAAGACAAATTAAATATAAAATAAATATTTTTTCCGAAAAAAATTGAATTGATTGTTTATAACCAAATAAAAACTCTGAATGTAAATGTATGTATATGTTTTTCCATTTTGCCAGTTGCAATTTGTTTAAAGTAGTCAAGTTGTTTTTTTGTTTTTTTTTTATCTTTCTAACGTTGCTTTATTTTGAGATATTAATTTAATTTCAGAGCTCTTTTACTAACCCCTAGGCATTGTAAAGTGTTCATTTCTCTTTTAAATATTATGCAAATTAAAAAAACTCAAAAAAGTAAAATAAACTAAAATAAACAACACAAGATTTAAGTTAATAGAAAAATAATAAGTAATTAACTGGTTACTGAGATAATTACGTAAGAGGTGCTGCCCTAAACATTACTCACCTCATTTGTCTCATCATTCGGCAACAACAGAACTTCAAGGTCTGTCTAAAACTGTCACCTACAGACAATTAAAGAAGATTTCCTGGTTGATGATTGGCGTGTTGCTAACCACACATGCAGTGAAAACTTTCAACAGGAACTGGGACTGGGAGTCAGAATATACCCTTTTTACCTCTGCCCTGAAGGTAAGAGCACATTGGCAGCTTTTCATAGTTTGAAAAAGTTTTAATTATCCCGTGATGAAAGTCTCAATTAAAATGCCTAATAGGTAACACAGCTTTGATCATTTGTTCTTCCTCAGACTGCTTTTTTTTTTTTTTTTTTTGATTTAATAAACCGCATGCCATTTCAGGTCAACAAGAACAATGCCAAGTTATGGAATAATGTTGGCCATGCTTTAGAGAACCAGAACAACTATGCAATGGCTCTCCGGTATTTTCTCCAGGCCACTCGGGTCCAGCCAGGTGAGATGCATCCTTAAATCATTTAGAAATTTCTTTGATAAATTGATGGTACATGTTGGTTTGCCAGGAAACGCAGATTTTTTTATTTATTTGTTGAGTGGTAGTCTTTCTAGGGAAAGCAAAAATGCTGTTTTGTCTTTAGTAAACTCCTTCAAGCTATAAGAGCTACTAATTTGTAAAGCTGTAAACCACCAGTTTTATCCAATGCACTTATAAAAATGTGTTTGGATGTCAGAACCACACAATTCTATAAAAATGTGTTTGAATGTCAAAACCATACAATTCTCATTTAATTCACAAATCTATGATCGAAACAATGCGATATCTGCCTATTAAACACTGTAATTTGCATTACTATTAACTCTAAAAAACTGATATTTAAATCAAAAACATATGTCTTCTAATTATAAAAAGAAAAGGTTAATGATGATAATGGATCACCTGTTTTTTTTATCTTTTATTTTGAATAAATATACAATAAAAAAAAATACATTGTGAATAATATATCTACTGTATATCCTGAGAAAAAAAAAGAACAGAAATCCAATTCAATCTGAAAAACCTACCCAAAGAAACAAAACAGTCAAACATACCAAGGAGTCAGAATATGCCCACATACTTGTTTATCCTCGTTATGAACTGAGTTGAAATGGTTATGAAAAACTTACATTTATTGTCATTGAGTTGGAGTTTCAATGGAAAGAAAGGTCTGATTAATCTAATCTTTTTTTTTCTTTTGCCCAATATTTTTCAATTCCTTGTGAATTTCAAAGTAAAGGCGCATCTTAAAAATAACAATGTGGATCAAAGTTTCCATTTAGCATCATTATATCATTTAGACAATGTATTGTCACACCCATACTCATACTCCACGATTCGATAGACACATGAAAAATGCAAACACAGCGATAGAGATGTGGAAAGAAGCATTTTTTTGGTCTGAAATGTAGATGTATGCCAAGGAGCAGTATTTATAGATGATAGAGGGGGGCCTGTTTTCCTGTTTTTAGTCCTGTTTCTCTCCTAAACATAGCTATGGGCCCATCTGTCTGTGACTAGCTGTATATTTTCTCAAGCCCACAGCCTTACAGAAGGCCGCTCACACTGAAGCTGGTTCTGCTGGAGGTTTCTTAATGTGAAAGTGAATTTTTTCCTCTCTGGTCTCACTACAAGCATTATCTGTATGAGTGATCACTGCAAAGTCAACAAAACAAAGCAACTGTCCACTGATGCTGTGTGCTCAACACTGTAATTTTTTTCAATCATTGCATGCAGTTGCAGCTCACTCTGTACAACAAAACCGCAGGGTTTTGTGGTACAGTGTAAGTTCACAGTTCACAATGCATGTTCTCACACTGTGTGGCCCGACGCTCTGATGCGATCTACCTGCTCACACTGTACGTCTAAAAACCACGTTGGACTCAGCTCCACAGTGAGATGGCGCTACTCGGACTCGTCTATCTGGAAGCCAAAGCAGTAGAAGAGGAATGTGAAGCTCACTAGAGAGAAATGCGCTGCCTTGGCAATTTGTGCAATTTTGTGCTGAAAGCCCTACAAATAAAAGGCAATGACATATTTGGACAAAGACATGGCTGAGCAAGCGTGGCTACTACAGTCTGTGAGAAGAAATCCATTTCACCCGCACCCCCGCCATGCTTGTTTTCATCTGAGAGGAAGACGAAGAAGAATCCTTGTTTGCGCGTGCCCACTGAGTGATTTGCCAACAACGGCTGACTGAAAATCAAACATGTTTGATTTTCTCCAAACCTCATGATTCTTGATCGGAAGGTGGTCGTGGGAGGCTGATTGCCCCTCGTTACCCCCTGGACACCACACGATCATGCTGAAAGTTTGACTCAGTAAATTGCCTTTCAGATGACATGCTTGGTCAATTGGTGCTGTACAGATTAACCAAATAAAAAATTCCAATGAATTATTAATAGAATGTGATAAGGTGATTTTTGTAATAAATGTTATGTATATATTTATGCTCTAGTTGATTTTCAAGTTCAAAAAAGGTGTTAAATGTTTGTGTTAAAATGTTTTTGCCAAATTCTGGGATTTGATGCTATTTTTTCATCTTCACACCAATCACGTTTTGAGCGTCAGGTCTTTTTTACATACAAAGTCTAAAGGGTACGGCATTGAGGAGCATCTGGAGGTCCAGCCGCACCATTTGAATGTGGGAAGCAGTCTTGCAGCATGTGGGAAAGAGTCTTGCAGCATCTCAAACGTTGCTATCATTGCATTTTGAGCTTTCATCTGTCCAGCATCCGGAGTGGTAGATGTTGGCGTAGGGAAATATGAACTTTTACAACTGGACGCTGAGCCTCAACCAATCAGAGAAACTGATCCAGGAGATGCCTAGGAGACAGACACTACATGCCAGCCGTGATTTCTTCTTCTGCAGAGCTGTCATCCTAAAAACATAAAAAAGAAATATATTTGAAGGGGTTAAACTCTACTGTTCTTACCTAAAAAGCCAGAAGGCTGTTATTTTTTTTTATTTACGAGGAAAAGAGAGTGCTATGATCGTTATTACTCTACTAAAATGTAAACATTAGCAAAACAGTATATTATAACAACATTATAACAACATTAACTAAGATTGGTAAATCCTGCTGGCAAAAAATATTTTATTATATTAGGACTGCAATTAAAGATTATTTAGCAATTTGATCAATCTGCAATTTAGCAATTTATTTTTTTCGATGAATCGATTAATAATCTGATAGCCAAAGTTTCCTCAAAGAATACTTTTTGCAGAATTAAACCAGGTCAAACTAAAACTTTTCCACTTGATGAGTTCTGGATAGAGCATACTGACAGATGAAAAAGATTTTTTATCTTAAATGCAAAATGTTTATATTTGTTTTTTGCAATTCAGCTATAATTTCTGATCTAAGTGGATCGCTCAGTCTGCTAAAGGCATTTTTTACAGTCTATACTCCAGTTAACGATTAGTCGATTACTCAGTTAGTTGAAGATTATTTCAATAACAAATTAATCATGATTTATCTGATTTATTGTTTCAGCCCTACATTATATATTCTGGTACTTAGACTTTTTATCACAAACCCGAAAAACTCTTTATATTCAATAACAGTCACTGTGAACAGCTGAGTAACAGACAGGCTGTCCGGCTTCAGAGAGCTTTGACTGGGGACTCTGCACTGTCATCAACTCTGCCCTTCCGAACGAGAACACAATATTTAGGTAGGATCACAATCCTGAAGAACTGACTGCATAGATGACTCAATTCATTTATCGCCGTCTTTTTCTGTCAACGCCAGCTTCAGTTTGCTACCCTTATGTTTTTTTTTTTGCCTTGGGTCGGGAACCTTTTTTGAAGATATTCAGCATTAGCTGAACCTTGCACTTAACCGATACTCAAACAGGAATAAGTGACAAATTAGTTTCCCTGGAACTGTGAACGTTGTGAAGAATTCTCACAGTTGCGTTCTCTTTGTGTAAAAAATGACCCACAGGCACAAACAACATACTTTTCCCCTCACATTACATTTTTTGTTGAAGTTTAATTTTAAAGCTGTAGTTGTAGTTTCATTCATTAAACACAAACTTGTTTCTGTTTTTTTATGAACTTTTTGCTGCCTTAAAAAAGATTAATAAAAATAACAGGAAAACAAAAGCAAGTTTGATATCTAAAACCTAACAGATTAATAAAGTGAGAACACTTTAAATTTAAACTGTGAATAATGCCGTGCAAGTAAGTATAGAAGAGAGCGTTGTGTCCATGGAGAGGAAAAGTGAATGAATCCATTTTACTGATGGGTGAAAGAGGTGTCTGTTTGTGCATTTAATCTGTTAATAGTGGCTCTTGATCTCCTCTTTCCTCAAAACGTCCAGATCCAGCCCATCATTTAAGAGGTTTATCATCCATGTAGCCTTGTTTGACTTTATTGCATAAAATTTGCAGATGTGAATATGAAATCTGCACACGGGGATTATTCTCATTCCTAAGTTTTCAGGAACCCTGCCATCAGCTGGGAGATCATCCCATTTTGTCGGTGCACCACCCACAAGTGTTTCCCCAAGATTAACAATGAAAACACACTCACCCACAAAGGATTTCCTGCTTTTATTATCACAAATGGATTCCTACCGTCCAAAGTTTGGCTGCTAGTTTTCTACAGGATTTATTGTGCTCCCTGAAGCTTGCGAAGAAGTTTGCTTTTGAAAGTAAATTTGTCAAACGTGTATATTTTGTTCTTACTGCAGATGATATTGGAGCTCATATGAACGTTGGAAGAACATACAAGAACTTGAATAAGTCCAAAGAGGCCGAGGAGGCTTATCTGGTTGCCAAATCCCTCATGCCACAGGTATGTCTCATTTGGCTTACGCCTTTTCACTTAAAAGCTACCCCACCAAGTAGATTTCTTTTGAAATCTGTTTTCTTTTGTTACCACCCTGCATCATGATTTCTGTCTTAGTTTGGACTTTGCCCCCATTCAAAAGAAAGTAAACTGCAGGATGCCACTGTTCACAAATGCGAAACGGTCTCCACCTATTTGGCATGAAGACAAGATGATGCATAAAAGGCCTTTTACGTTTCCTAGGAAATTCCCTTTCTGTTTACCACCTGTGGCTGCTACACCCGCCTAATTATTTTGTTTTCTTATGTCATAGTAACCTCTAACTTAATAATGCAGCTCACAATAAATGCCAATGATTTTAAAGCAATCAGGATTTCAAACAGAAGTAGGTAAAATGAATTACTTTAATTAAAAATTACCGTTCTGTTCCCAAAAAACACAAAATGTTCTTTGTGTTGCTAACATTAATCTTATTTTTACTATATTAATAACACAATATTTGCTCCTTTACACTAACCAGATTATTCCAGGGAAGAAGTATGCAACACGCGTGGCCCCAAATCACCTTAATGTTTACATAAACCTGGCAAATCTGATACGGGCCAACGACTCTCGGCTGGAGGAAGCCGATCAGCTCTACAGACAAGCAATCAGCATGAGACCAGACTTCAAACAGGCCTACATCAGCAGGTAAGATGTGCTGGGCTTACTTCCATTTTCAATAAAGGAAACAAAAGTTACTATTAATGTATTCACAACCCTTAATAACTACAATCTCCATTATAATTTAGATGTTTTTGCGGGGGGTTGTCTTTAGCTTTGGGTTTTATTTAGTTCATAGTATAACACATGTATTTGCCTCGTTTTTTGAAAGCAACAGGTGGTTGACCAAAATGCTGTGCAACAATGAAGACATAAAAAAGCAATTTACTAAAAAACGCCCTTAGTGTTGGCAGCTTGACATGATAGGCCCACAGTAGGGGAGTACTTTGGTTCCAGTCAGGTACACATAAAGGGAAGCTCCCTTCCACTCTCTTTATCTCTTAAAGCATCTGAAAGTTGTAAATAGTCTCTTTTGCAACAGACTGTTTGCAACATTTTTTCTGAATGTCAACCATCTACCTTTAAATGCTTAGCCACCTGGCACCTGGCTGGTAAACAGTAGAGAGGGGGAATGCGAGTGCACTGCTTAACTGACCGGGAAGAGTTAAAACTTTTAAAGATTTCCCTTAATCTGAGAGAGAAGTCAAAGATACAAAAAAAATGCTTTCTTTTTTTATTATTATTTTTTTTAACCCCTTATTTGATGTTATCAACTTCAAATGAGGAGTGGAAGTTTGGGGCTCTAGGTCATTCTAAAATGCTCACAGCATGATGCCTCAATTTTCATCATGATGACAGTGTTTTCACAGTCGATTCTGTTTTACTTATAACACTCAGGATGTTTTTTTTTATTCTGCTTAGTAAAAGTTTCAAAACCTAACCTAACTCTAAACTACTAAACTACACTTTCTTTTTTTTTTCTTTGACATCATAACTAGTGCTTGTTTGTTTACAAAGGCTTTACAGCAAAACTCTTTCTTGGATTTATACTACATTAACATAAAAAGTGAATAGTAGTTTAATTGAGGTGTTTTTTTTTCAGGTGGAGAGGGAAAGTGAACGTCATTAAAAAAAAAATTCTTCTATTTTACAGCTTTGTTTGTTATGTTGGTCCATCTAATAAAATACCAGTAAAATTTATTTAAATGTCTTGGCTTACGGCCATGCTCCTCTTTGCGAGCCTGTTTTCGTCCTGGTTCTAATAGGACGGAACAAACGTAGAGGGGGGTGAATGAAATTTCAAGGCAGAGTAACAGAGTAATTACCTAAATCACAAAATTGTTGCAGATGTTGGCCCATATTGGCTGTTTGTTGCCAATCATCAAAGCTTGCAACGTGAGGTTGGTTGTTTATTTGACAGAGGGGAGCTGCTGCTGAAGATGAACAAGCTGACTGAAGCCCGTGAAGCCTATCTCCGAGCCTTGGAGCTGGACGGAACCAACGCTGACCTTTGGTACAACCTTGCCATAGTCAACATCGAGATGAAAGATCCATCCGAAGCCCTGAAGAATTTTAACCACGCCTTGGAGCTCAATCCACGCCACAAACTGGCGCTCTTTAATTCAGCTCTTCTCATGCAGGAGTCTGGTGAGTTACACCAAAGGGAAAAGTTTTTCTTACGAAGTCTTTTGTGGATGATTTGTGACCCATTAGAAAAAGTTGGACCAGTCCACACTTGTGATCCCTGTAAATTAACTGTAACAAAATGTGTGAGGAGATGGAAGAACACGTCTCCACTTGTCGATCCACTTTACAGCATCACCCCTCAAACTGGTATGAAGGAAGGAAGTAACCTGTTATTACCTTTAGGGTGTAACGAGGTTCTTAAGAACTGGTCCCATGCTGAAGCGATCAGGGCCAAGTTTCTGTCAGTTCCTTTTTTTTTGACTCTGTGACAAAGAAAACATTTCATGATCAGTCAGTTTTATCTGCAGCAGGTCTGACTGGAGGGTTTGGCAGCCTTTTCTTCCTTTCGCAAATATCAGAAACCTGTTGGTATGCTTAAGAGATCAATACAAAGTCAAAGTTAATCTGAATGTTAATGCTTATGTTAGTCTAGCTGGAAATCTTTTTTCCTGATAGTACTGCTTTATACAATTAAAAGCCAATTCTGAATGTCTCTGTGCTTAATTCCCCGTTAAAACACCATACTGTTTCTAAATTTGTATATATGCTGTTAACTTAACCAAGCAGTCCCCTTAGCAAGATACCACATCCATGTTCATTGGTGTGAAGACTTCACCTTGGCTCTGTCAAACGTGCTTCTATTCTTCTATTATTCTATCATTCTTTGTCATATCTAACCCTACAATCTATTCTCGAGATTGCATGTGATTTGTTTTCAGTTTTAAACTGTTTATTTAGTTTTGGCTTAGGCAGGTCTTCCCTGGTTAAAAGCCTACAACGATGTCAAACAAGCTGTAGTGCAGGCATTGACACTTTAGCTTTTTCCATTTCATCCAAACTAGCAATTCAATTTATTCATCTATTAATTAATTAAAAGTTGATTGATCTTTTTGCTGGGAATATTTCACACTATATGCAACTTCAATTGCTATGCTGTGCTCGAAAGGTAAGATGTAATGATAAAAAAGTGGAGGTCGTTAGGGAAAGCTTCTGATTTCATAAACTTCATGGAGTCGAGTTTTAACAGACCTCTGAGAGCAACCAGAACAACCAGTTTAACAGCAACAGCACATGTCTTTATAACCAGATTGCTCTCTGTTTTTAGTGTAATCCAACAATGTCACAGTTACCATCCACTATGCTAGAACAATTCCCTTGACACAAGAGAAAACTGAATTCTTTATGAAAAATTGCCACTCATCAATTAATTTTTAGTTGTTCAATAATATCTTATCAACTTTAGATGAAGTAATACTTTATTGATAACTTGCATCCATCAAACATTGTTTCATTAGAAAACTTCTCCATACGCCTTACATTGTTCAACGGAGTAAATTTGTTAAACAGTTATTTTTGTTGTAAGACAGTTATTTTTTATCATAACTTATATTTGGGGAAAATGACCCATTCAAAACTGAGACCTCAAGCAGTCAGAGAGCGTAGACCTCTATGAAGCAGCACAGTTTGCGTAGAACAGCAAGAACTGTTCGAATATAGCTCTCACAGATTCCCCCCTATCTTCCTGGGAGGCAATGGAGTCAGACCCAGAGGACCTGGAGCATACCCCTGGAAGGTCCTCAGAGAAATGGGTGCCAGAGGCCACCACTGAAATAGCATCGTCATCATTGACATCATTGATTCATCCTGCACGGGATGGAGAGCTGCGCTGCGATCACCACCAGCCTGAAAGGACTGGAGAAGGGCCCTCATTTGGGCCAGCTCAGTAGTGAGATGATCCATTCTTGTGGACAACCTCCCTTCATTGGCCCTCCTGGCTCACTTGGTGCAGCCCCAGTAGGCCATTTGCACTTGCTTTCCTGACGGCAACGGACTATGTGGTGCAGCGCCCATCCAATCGGTAGGCTGCTCCAGCCTATAGATTGAGAGCAAGGTGCTCTATTAGGAACATAGGAACAATCATATATCTGATATCAGATGGAGCTTGGCCATTTAAAGCTTTATAAGTGAGAAGGAGGATTTTTAATTCTTTTCTGCATTCAACAGGAAGCCAATGAGGAGAAGCTAGGATAGGAGAGATATGATCTCTCTTTTTAATTTTCATCATAACTCTGGCTGCAGCATTTTGGATCAGCTGAAGGCTTTTAACTACAGTTTGTGGACTTCCTGATAGTAAAGAATTACAGTAGTCCAGCCTTGAGATTATCAATACATGGACTAGTTTCTTAGCATCACTGCAGGACTGTTTCTTATTCGTCCAATATTCCGAAATTGTAAAACCCACTTTGATATTAGTTGAATTATGGGTCTAGATAAAAAAAAATGATGCCAAGTTTTAAAATGTTTTTTTCTGAGATCAATTTAATCCCATCCAAATACCTCCAGACTTTTTGAGTCAGATGCTGTGGCTGTCAATAAACGCTGCTGCCACCCTCTGGTTTAGTGGGAAACTGCTTGTTCCACCAAATATTCCTATCACACAATGTTGGAGATCTTTTTAAAAAACTCAAAATTGTAGTGGGTTGGTCTTTGGAATGAGGGACACCGCTGATAAAAAATCAAAATCTGCACATAACGTTTCACGTCATCCTCTACAAAGACAGATATACCAACTAAAAAACCTGTAAATATATGTATTATTTTAAAACGACCACTTCTTGGAGACAGTTGCTTTGATTTTTCCACTTGAAGAACTGTGAAGTTGAAAATTATAGAATTTTGTTAAATATATAATTGCAGTTCTATGTTATAACTCTAAAAATGAGTCTCTCAACCTCTCAATCACAACTCTGTATCCCAGTGGAGAAAAGGTAAAAGTTACTGTCAGATCATGCTATTCTTCCCTAATCCAGACTTGTTCTTAATGTCTTGCGAACATCATCCAATGTGTAATGGGGATGTAGAAGTAAATTGATCTCACTCCCCAGGTATTTCTAAACACATACAGATGGTTCCTTTCCGTCTGCTGGGGAAAACTTGCAGGTCAGAACAATCTGATACAGAAAATAAAACATTAAATACAAATTGCAACCAGTTTGCCAGTAGTTAAAGCACTAAATGCATTTGAAGAATCAGAAATATCAGAATGAAGATCGCTTTCTCAGACAGGTTTAGGGAAAACCCCCTACATGCAAAGGCCACATATTATGCATAACACAGGTGAAAGCTGCAAGTTGTAGGCCACACCCTTTTGGTTAAGCAACCTGAACTGCAAAACTGAAAGCACACGATCCAAATATAAAGAAAAACAAAAACACAATGATCTTTAATGGGGGTGTTGAACTTATATGTTTATTCAAGAACTATGATCTAACAAAGTATTTAGATCTATTAAGTTTTAAACTTAATCTGGCCATTTACCCCCAATTTACAGGCTCTCAAGAGCTAAAATGTCATATCTTGTCATAAAGGCATATGTTTGTTCATTTGAAGTGAGAAAAGTGGCTAAAACTGCTAAATAAATGGGAGTCATTTTATACCAAAGCAATGTGTTTTTTTAAGGTACATGGTCATGTTACAGGCCTGTACAGAAGAGACCAAAAACCATTTAATCATAAGGTTATATACTCGAAGCGTCTCTCCTGATAGTGTTTACATAGTCCTTTTGGGGGATAAATAGGATTCCTGCACCGGCTGAGATGAGCAGACATAAACAGTCATGGCACCATCTTAGTTAGTAGTACCACAGAACTATCAAAAAGCCACATGCTGACAATTGAAAAAGCTACAAAATAGAGCCCGGCTGTCCTTCAATGCTTTGGGTCAAAGCAGCAGCCAGTTGTGGTCAAAGAACAACAGACAGTAAGTAAATTAATTGATTTTCGATGTTCTGCCCCCTATCAGAATATGAAGAAGAAAATGATGAAGTCAGATTTCTACCAAAAGTGCAAACGCGCGATACATACTCATACAAGCAGTGCCATTTAAAACACACGTGAACTACTTTTCATCCGCATTTTAAACAGTTTATGCTTGAGGGTTCATATCCATCAGGCCTCCAATATATAACAGCAATGACTCCATGCTCCTTCTCTTCTCTTCTCTGAACCAGACAGATAAACTAAACTCCCTGTGGAGCTTTTTTTCTGCAAATCCCGCCTTTTGAGAGTCAAATATGTCTTATTATATTCTAATGTCACCAATGTCAGGGTTTATACCCTAAACTGATTTGGAAGGTGGTCAGCTTTAAAAACATTTAGCATTTTAAAGGAACGTCCAGCTGTTTTCTTTGAAAGAAACTGTTTACTCAACTTTGTTTGTCAGAAATTGAGTTTAAACTGTCTCTGCTTCCTTACAGGAGAGCCAAAGTTCTGGCCTGAAGCCAACCGTCGTTTCCTCACCTATGTGGAAGAGGAACCCAATGACGCCAATGGCTACTTTAACCTTGGCATGCTGGCCATGGACGCAAATGAAAACGCCGCAGCTGAGCACTGGATGCGAAAGGCCATTGGCCTGCAGGCTGGGTTCCGCAGCGCCCTTTTTAACCTGGCTCTACTTTACTCTCAGTCTAAACGGGAGGTGGATGCATTACCCGTGTTAGATGAGCTCCTTCGACATCACCCTGAGCACATAAAGGGCCTGATTCTGAAAGGCGACATCCTCATGAACCACAAGAAAGACACTAAGGGTGCTAAAACTTGCTTTGAACGAATTCTGCAAATGGACCCCACCAACGTCCAAGGAAAACACAACTTATGCGTGGTCTACTTCGAGGAGCGGGACTTGCCACAGGCCGAGCGATGCCTGGAGGAAACACTGGCTCTGGCGCCAAACGAGGAGTATGTTCGTCGTCATTTGAACATTGTACGCAGTAAGATGGCTGCCATGAGCGCAGCTGGAGAGCCGCTCTCAAAAGTGAGAGCCAATGAGGAGAAGCCACAGGAAGCTTTGGGTGTTAAGGAAGGGAGGAGTGCTGATGCTGTTGGAAAGGGAGATGGAGATGAGAAGAATGTGCGGAAATCCTCAGTAGAAGGCCTCAGAGGCGGAGAGGCAGACCAAACAGAACCTTTAGACAGTACCCAGGCTGGCAAACGGACTAAGGGCAAGTCCACGGAAGAGATTAAAGATATAGAGGAGAAAAGAGCAGCAGCTCTGAAGAGACTGGAAGAGATAGAGCGCATATTAAGTGGCGACTGATCCGGATGCAATCCCGTGCTAGACTTCCTTTTCCAGAACTCTTCAGTACTTGCAGTAAAGCTACCAACCCCGTTAAAAATGTGTATCCTTAATCTGCTGGAATTTTATGACTGGTTTGTTTTTGATTTTTACAAGATCAGTAAATCTTTATTTTACTCCTTTCAAATCACAGATCCTATAAAAGAAAACAAAAAACAGAAACATCCACCACAGAATAATTAATAAGCCCACATAATAAGCCCAATGCCGATGTGATTTGAACGTGAATGTCATATTTTTTTGTTCCTGTTGATCACTAGATTTTTGTTTAATAAGATGTGACTCACTCCTCTGTTATTGTTAAAAAAAAGAAAAAAAAAGAATGATTGTAACGCAGACAATTAGAGGAAGTGACACGTTCCCCAGACCTCTCCAAGGCAGCAAGATAAAACAGTTCACAGCTCAAAATAACCTAAGACCCCTTCACACACACACACACACACACATACACCCCACAACAGGCTTATGCTTCATCACAGCAGCTGATATTTATTGATCTCACTGAGATCTTCCTGCTATGAGATCATGTTTTTTATTTTCTGCTGCCTTACCAGACTGTTAGCCCTGATCTGTTTTTCACATGTTCCCTCTCTGTTCGGTCATGTAGGAAGATCATTAGAGGTGGATGTTTTGGAATGTTTTTCCTAGTAAACTGTCCGGAGGATATTGTTTCTACATGCGTTACACCCAACTTTTTTATGTGATGGTTAAGGGCGATGCACACCACTCCTAAGCAGCACCATGTGTTTTTTTTTCATCCTCCAGAAAGGGATACTTTTTTTCTAATAGCTCGTTTGTGAAATATGAATTTCCTAGATCCTACATATCATATGGAGTGAATTTGGTTCCATTGCTGTTACAAACTTTGTAAATTGAAATAAAAGAAAAATGCAAAGCAGAAATGACACCTAAAAAAAAATTAAATTTATTATTAAAAAACAGGTTTTATATGTTCAAATTATATTTTTCCAAATTTATAAAAATGTATAAAAAAATCTTTCTGTTTTTCAGATTGAGTTTTACACATAGCCTTCTTTTAAAATGGGGTTTTACAGATCACATTTTCTTCACATTAGGCCTAACACAATAATAATGTTTCCATAGTCCAGCAGACCAATAGAAAATGGTATTTGCTCCTCACTCTAGAGGAAAGCTCGCCCCCAAAAGTGAAGTGATTTTGATCTGGAAAACTATATTGACGAGATTGCAGTTCGCATTCCTTAATTCAAATATTTTAAATAAATAAAAAAATATATATATGACCATTAAAAAGGAAAAAAAGATCAGAAAAAAATTAATTAGAAAAAATACAACTTTAAAATCTGTTAAAAAATTTAAAAAAAATAAAAAAAAATAAATTAAAAAAAAATTGGAAAAAAACCAAATCTGAGAAAAGTTACAATCAAGCTTTTTTTTCAATTAAAATGTTTTCAAAGTTTCATTTCTGAATTGCAGTTTTTTTTATTTTTTTTTTTTATTTCAATTTACAAAATGTCTTTTTCTTTAAAAATGTCCCTTTACAAAACCTGCTTTTTGCAGCAATAAAGGAACAAAATTCATTTTCATACCAGCACAAATTGGGAAAATCTAACTACTCACAGCAACCAAGGCATCATTTCAGCTGTTGCATATCTCAGCCTGATTTTGGCAAACTGTACTTTATATGGATTTTCTTTTATTGTTTTGAAGCAAATTTCATTTTGGCAATTCCATTTTCAGTCTTACCACTAAATAAGTGCTGTCTGGCCTTTTTAAAGACAACCAAAAACATTTCTGCACCTTAGGCATTAACAACTCTGCCTCATTAAAAAAAGAACCCTTGGGAGCCGCTTAATTGCTGCAATAGGACAGGCTCTATTTCTCTAAGGTGAATTTAAAAGAGGTGATTTTTTTCTCACAGGATTTCTGATTTTCCTTTAATATCATTTTGTTCTATCCTTAGCACTGAGTATTGTTGCTTGTGATTTTATTAATTGGAGGAGGCACATAAGGAGACTGATTTCTGTAAATCAGTGAGGCGGTACTACTTAAAGGCATTGTCATGCATTAATGTTTCCCCAGCCCTAAAGATGTTACTCTCCATTTATATTCAGGGTTTTCATATCCAGTGTTATTTATTAATATTATTGTAAAACACCACAGGTTAACGCTATGACTTTTGTGGGGGTTTTTGTACTATTTTTTTTTTTTCTTTTTATCATATCAAGTGTCAGATTCATCATGTTTGATGGAAACCTTACGTCAGACAGTGTTAAACATTAACTAATTCACAGTGTGCCCCATATGGAAGGTATTGCTTCAGATCATGAAGCATCCAGTTTGCTATATTTTCAGTTTTACCTCATATTCTGAGTTTTCCACAATTTAGGGTTTTTATAAGAGGTTGGTGGTGGTATTGGTTATTAAATAAAGTGGGATTTTAAAAACAAATCACATTTTTGATTGTCTCATGTGTTTAACATTTCTGAAGAGCTTCTTTTAATCTAGAAATTTGCTCAGTGCTGCCATGAAGTAAATCATTTTAAGAATGTTGCAGATCATTTAAACAAAAAAAAAAAACATGAATCAAGTGAAAGTTTAATTGGGTTGAAGAGTTTCTCATTCAACCCCTGTCAAATTTTGTCAGTCAGCTGTCAAATTAGCTGTCAAATCCAATTTTAAAATTAAATTATATTAGTTAAATGGCATTCAGGCCTAAAAACAGCAACCTTGATAACAGTGATAAAAGTGCAGCTAGAAGGATTTGTTATTCAGAATATGAGGATAATGCAAAGAGCCCAGAGATCTAAAATGTGTACATTGGATGTTATATGTTTCTGTATTTTATATATTTCTGAGCTGTCTTTAGTGTTCAGGGTAAACAGGTGGTGTATATTCTAGACTAATGTATAATGGCAAAACAGAGACAGAGCGGACCGGTTTGATGCAAATGCCTCAACGTGTAGCTTCTATTGCTTCACCATTCCCAGGTTCAAAAACGAGAACACTATAGTGGATAGGAAAGGGGCTCCAAACTGCTTTGCTGAATCCAAACAGGCTTTAGACTTACGGGTCTCATTACAAATAGACATGAATGACACTGTTCACATTGGCACTGCAGCTTCCCGGAAAAGAACTACATAAAAAAACAAACCCTAAGTTACCCAAATCTATCTCATCTCAACTGCTAGCACTATTCGATAGCGCTTCTTAATGACCCCCCATAATGGATTTATGCTATGGCCTAAAATATCCTTACCTATTTAATGCATTTGAATGGAGCCAATGCGTGAACAAACATACCTATGGATAGGGCTGGGTATTGTTAGGAACCTCACGATTCAATTCGATTTCCATTATTGCTGTTGCGATTCAATCCGATCCGATGCGATTCGATTCAATGCTGATTTCTGAAGCCGTGTGACTCCAGGAGTTTTAAGAGCAGCCTGGGATGCCAAGTTGTGCACATGGGCAAAGCAGCCAACATGTAATAGCTCAGTGATATCGACAGCAACTAGCATGTTGACAGCATTATCTGTAACAACAGTGGCTACTTTTCCGGTTATGCCCCATTGGTATATTGCCTCCGTCAACATGTTCGCTATGCCTCCATCAACATGCTCCCTCTCTGACTTCCGTGAAGCGGCCTGGTCTGAAGCACCTTTGAAACTAATTCCCACTCATTTGATATGAAATGAGAAGTGATGGTTATGTAGGGGTCAGTCGCTCTCAAAGTCCAGCCATCGCATGTCAGCGTGACTCTTTCAGCAGCATTTAGCGACTCCCACACAGCCGTCTTCACCTCTGTGTACAGTGCCCCCCAACGGTCAGGAGGTGAATCGATTCTGAGGGGCTCCCGCATCGATTATGAATTTTGCGTGTAATAATTGCAATGCATCGATTATTCACTTATTTTACCCACCCCTTCCTATGGACCATTTAGGTAGAGATCAATTACCCTAAAAGTCAGGTTTTTTGCGCTGTGGAAGGGGCTGAAGTACACAGACAAAACTCAGTAATACAAAAGGAAAAACAAAGAAAAACTATCTGCAAGACCTTTTGGCTGGAAAGCAACAGTGATATCGAGTGCACTGCTGTGCAGGCGTTAGCTGATAGAGGACGAATTAGCACCTTAACAGAGTCTAAAACTGTGCCCTTGAACTCAAATCCTCGAGGGCCTGACTAATGGCTAAACTACCTCACAAGATCTGCAGAGCTTTAGTAGTTAGATTGCATTAGAGTCAGCCACAACCTCGTCCAACACGATTTTCTGTCGGATCGGATGCAAAATCGGATTCGGTGTGTTCTGGCCTTAAAGAACAAGGAGCTATCGGTAGACTTTTGCAGAAGCAGATCCACCCCACTGACACCAGTGAACATCCAGGGAAATGATATTGAGATAGTGGAATCTTATAAGTACCCAGGTGGTGATCTGAATAAAAAACTGGACTAGACTCACAACACTGACGCTCTGTATACGAAAGGTCAGAGCAGACTCTTCCTGCTGAAGAGACTGAGGTCTTTTGAAGTGCAGGGAACGCTCCTAAAGACCTTCTACGGCTCTGTTGTGGCATTAGCCATCTTCAATGGAGCTGTCTGTTGGAGGGGTTTATCTGTAGCTGAGAGAAAGCAGCTGGGTAAGCTGTTTAGGAAGGCCAGCTCTGTGATTGGATGGCCTTTGGACTTAGTGCAGGAGGTGGGAAACAAAAGAATCCTAACTAAATTAACAACTCTATTCGATAATGTTTCACATCCCATGCAGGAAGCTGTTGCAGAACTGGAGAGTTCCTTCAGTTACAGACTGCTGCACCCTAAATGCACCAGGGAGCGTTATCACAGATCCTTCCTCCCAGCAGCTGGAAGACTCTGTAACCACCACTGTTCTCAACAACCTCAATAAGCTGTTACATTCATGCAGTTTGCACAGTTTCTATCGTAGTCAGTTAAATAACATGCTGCTGTCATTTTGCACATCTCTGATGTTGCTAATTTCAAATATCCATTACTGTAAAAAGGGCCATAGCTGTATATTGGTTATTTATTCTCCAGGTGCAGTTTTTATATTGTTAAAACACTTTACTGTACAGTATTTTATTGTATATCTTTTAACTCTTAACTACATATTTCTAATTTCCACATTTGTGTGACCCTTTTTTCTATCATTCTAAAGGGTTAGTGCTTAGTGGGGGGTGTGGGATTGGGTCCAACAGGGTGGTAAGAGCACCCTGGGGTGAGAGATACATCAAAAATGGCTTTTTTAATGTTATATTAAAGATCCTATACCAGCAGCGTCTGTTTGTCAGATGACACTCAAATGCGCATAAACCCAGATACTTATTCTGGATTTATTCAGAGAAGTCAAAACTTCTGATAAAGCTATCTGAAGTCTGAAGCAGCTAAAGAGCCTACATCAGATACGACACCTTTATGCTTGATTGAAATACTAGCTTTCCAGCACAGATAAATCAAACACCTTCCCGATTAAATGTTTTTATGGTGCCACAAAATAAAATTCAGTTTACTTATTAAGGGCCAGTTGAGAAAAACACCATCCTAAACTGCTTCAAATAATAAAATCAAAACATACAAATTACATCGGTAAAACATTTTCAAGCAAAGAAAACAGCTGATTCCATCAAGTCATCGGCTTGCAGAATGGATGAGCATGTAGCAACATTGGACCCTCGCTTGCATTGTGTTTTTGACTTGTCTTTTTTTTCTTCTTTAGCTTTTATTGTCATCACACTGTCACAAGTACAGAGCAACGAAATAAACTCTTTGCATTAACTCACCAGTTTGGGGAGCAGTGGGCTGCCTTTGTACGGCGCCCGGGGAGCAGTGTGGGGTAAAGGGCCTTTGCTTAGGGACCCAGGGTGGCAGTCTGTGGGAGTGGGGCTTGAAGTCAGAACCTTCTGGATTCCCAGCGCAATGATGCAACCACTACTCCCCTGCACTAGACTGCCACTATAGTAATAGTTCTGGTACAGTGTTGTAAGTGGATGCAATTTATGAGAACTTCCTCTAAAATATAAACAATTTCAATCAAATCTGGTACTTGCATAGTTGAAAAACCATCCGGTTCAAATTCTACATACACTGTACGCAAAAACCCAGATTATGAACAACTTTGAAAAGCATTAGAGATTCCTCTCCCTGAGGGATGTTTCCAGATATTAATTAAAGATGTTGTATCCATAAATTCATATATTCCATCCTGTAATACATATTAGGTATTGGTTAAAGAAAATGATCCATTATAATTTTTTTCACCCATTTTTTTGTTTGTTTTAGAAATTACTGCGCCCACTCCGAGTGTAAATGCACTCCAGTTGTAGGTCTTTTAGGCTATAGAGGCTGTTCAGTTGTGCTTTGCTTAAGATCCTTGTACCAGTCCAGTTTGAAATGCAAAAGAAGTTTCATATTAAACTGAAACATGGGGAAATGTGGTTTCTGTAACCCATCAAAGTTATAAAGTGGTACCAGCTTCCCCTTCCATCTATATGTTTAAATGGTTAACATCTCTTACAATGAAGTGGGATCTGTGGGGGGATTAAAGAAAAGAGGAAGCAAAATCTTTTAATGCAATAAAAGTTTGCAGATGTTTCACTAAGAATGTGATTGCAAGGTCAAGCCCTGGAATCCTTTTGTGTCACGACAGGCATGGATTCAATTTCAAACCCTTGTCTTGCCAGACATCGGATGTAAAATTAGAATTATCTTTATCGTAACCAGTTCTTCTGTTACTTGGTATGTTTAAGCTAAACATTATTTTTAAATTGGGTTTATTCAAATCCAAGATCTTTTTTAGCCAGAAAAAAAGTGAATTGCAGAAGTTATATCATTGAACAAAGCCTTGCAGTTTTCCATGCATATCTTCCAACTAAAAGTGATATTTAATCAAACTAGAGACTAACGATTTTAAAGCTTTATTTGTGCTATTTATGAGGATCTTTTATCTTGTGCTATTACAAAACTTGCATATAAAGTTGCATGTTTATGTTATATGGCCATAAAAGTCCCACATGATCATGATAAAATAATTGTATACACTAAGCATCAGTCCTGGAATTGTTTTGATAGTCATTTTTTAGCCTAAATGATATTCCAGCACAGGCAGAATTAAGCAGACATAAGCGGACGTGGTATAATCTGCTAGCAGTGCGGTAGAACTATCAGAAAGCCAGATGGCGACAACTGATGCAGCTGGATAAAAGAAGCCGTCGTCCTGCCATGCCTTGCAGTAAGGGGACAGCTCAGCGTGGCCTAAGGCCAGCCAACATTAATTAAATTAACCGAACCCTTAAGTCAATCCTACATAGAACTTCCTATGTGAACGTCCAGCAAAACTTATTACACTGGACTTTTTTGCAACAATTTCACACCCTGAGAAACTTGCTAGTCCCTCAGTACCTTTCTGAGAAATAGACTAAACTTTCTCATAATCTTCAACCAGAGCTTTAGTTGAAGGTTACTTACATTTTCAGTAAATCCTTTTTGGGGGATTACTGTTTTCCAACTGCCACATCGGTGAAAGCGAATAGCAGTGCAGCAATTGGGTGATTGCTTTTTCCACTAGAGTCTGGAAAAAGACACATAAAATAGATTATAAGATACTTACTTTAGAATGGAGGGGCTGCTCAGTGGGGCGGTGGGTAGCACTGCTGATTGCAGAAAGAAGGTTGCGGGTTTGATTCCCAGCCCTGGGTCTTACCATGGTCTATTCAGGTGTAAAAGTGGTGTGGTAGTTGGATCTGTATTGCCAGAATTAGCTGGCACCGGTTCCTGGTACAAGGTCGTCTCGGTCACTGGTCAGGATCATAACCTTTACTGACAGGATTTGTAGATGCAGGTTGTCAAATGGAAAGCAAAGTCAAATGGGGGAGTTCAGGTATCTTGCAGAACTGTTCAAAAGTACAGGGAAAAGGAAAAGGAACAGAAGAGGTGATTGATGGATTGTTGTGCTAAGACAGAGCTAAGCCAAAAAGTAAAGCTCTTGATTTACTGGTCTGTCTACTTTCCTACCTTCACCTATGGTCATGAAATCTGGATCATGACCAAGCGAAAGAGATCTCAGATACAAGCATCTAAAATTAGCTTTCTCCATTGGGTGACCAGGCACTCCCTGTGAGGGGCTCGGACATCTGGGAGAGCCTCTGAGTAGAGCCGCTTCTCTTCCACATGAGAGAAGTCTGCTCAGGTGTCTCGGACATCTATCACAGATTACCCCTGGATACATCCCTTTGAAGGTGTTCCAGACATATCCCACCAGGCCCAGGGTATGCTTGAGGGCAATGTTGTTTTTGTCAACGATGACGAAATTATTTTGTTGATACTCCTTTTTTTTAAAGAACAAAAACAAAAACGAAAAAGTAAAAAAGGAACCTTGAAGAACAAAAACTGAACAACCAAGGAAGGGGGGTTTCCGTGAACAAAAAAAAACAAAAAAAAAATGTTCGTGGGTGGTCGGTCATTTAAAATGCATCATTGTACTGTGATCAGCTAAGCAGTATGAGCCTTCCTGCACCGTCCTGTTTGGTCACGCCCACCTCGTGTGCAGCGTTGCAAGTTTTGCATGACCACAGGTGGATCGTGGCAGCAGCTGCAGGCGTGAAATTAAGCTTGAATGATCCGGTACTGCGTGCTGAACCCTGACAAACTCACTCTGCTCTTCCACCTGTGCTTGTGCAGAAATGCAACTTTGCGCAGTTTAGTTCAGAGTCTGCACTTTACGCTCAACACTGATGGTTGACTCTCAGCAGTGTGGCTCTTCCTGCTCTCTCTACTTAATAGATTAGATGTGGCTTATCATCCTCTTCCAAGCGTAAAAATCCCTTTTTCTAACTATCAAGATTTTATTTCTTCCAGCTCACAAGAGGTGATACTAAACATTCTTTAATATCTACCAAACGGAGTCCCTTAATTGTATCAAAAGAAAATATTTTATTGTATAGTGTTTATTTTTGGATAAAGACCCAGATAAAAAGGTACATAGATCTTTGATTATTTGTCTCTCATAGTTCTCATTGATATTTATTCAATTATGATGTAAATGTTTCCTTGTTTTGTCGTTAAAACAACTCTGCTTCCTTTAAATATTTCAACATTTTAGTTAGCATATTCATTCACTTTAGGTCTGGATTTGCATGGCATTACAAGCCAATTATGTGAGTTCTCCCTGTATTTTGTTTTATATCAAAACCCTTTGAATTTAAATCTACAGCCATGATGAGCTTCATGGCAGCATTCTATACCCAGAATTTGTAGTAATTAGGCAAGAGCTGTCAGTCTGGTAATGAATCTGGTTGTTTATTCAAAATTGTAAAAGTTAACTGTTTTATGAATTGCAACGTAAACCTGACCAAAACTAGACTAAAACCTTTTTGAGTTTTAGTCAGCTAAAACCGACAAAAACTATCACATATACTATGACTAAAATGCCACTAAAACTAATAACAGTATTTGTTCTGAAGACTGGCTGTCAATTACAACACTACAGGAGAGTTTAGTTTTA
The DNA here is from genome assembly GCF_000732505.1 of Cyprinodon variegatus. NCBI lineage: Eukaryota > Metazoa > Chordata > Actinopteri > Cyprinodontiformes > Cyprinodontidae > Cyprinodon > Cyprinodon variegatus. The sequence goes on along the minus strand of NW_015150523.1, from coordinate 1,392,021 downwards.
AAGCTTTTGTTTCAAACTACATAATATAAATTTTGGGCAGAAATTGCCACCAGTTTTGACATTACTACTCTTCACTGGTGAAATGTTACTCCTCTTGAATGAGAATTTAGATCTCTTCATTGTGCTGTTAACTTTGCAGGAATCCCTGATTCCGAGCATGCATAGAGGAGAAATCCCTGAAACCTCAAGCAGAACCAGACTGAGGCTTTCTTCCACGACCAGGGGGGGGGGGGATAGAGCAGTAGTCAATTAACATATAAAAGAAAAGGGCAGTGTATCTATTTTGAAGAGCATTAAATCTTTGTCAGCAGCAGCTCAGCTGAGTGCCTTCATCTAGGAGGGTGTCACAACTGAACACAAAGCCAGACCAGATGCTGCTACTGCGGAGAGAAAAAAAAAACAGCAAAAAAGAGAGGCCTCTAAGTTCAGCCTGAGGTCTTGACAACCACAGTGAGAAAAGTGTGAACGAGAGAGAAAGGGCACATGGAAGATTATTTATTTACAATTCAGAATTAGTCTTTAGAAATAGAAACATCAATACTCAATATGATATCAGGCCTTTGGCTCCTTTTCTCTTCATTGGTGATGGACTTTAGAGCCAAAGGTCTACAACCAGGTACTCTCCAATGCTTTATTCTGGGTGTCCTGGGCAAACTTGGCCAAAATGTGAATCATTCTCGTTTAAATTTGTCACCTATTTTTAGATCATTTTGACATGTGAAGTTGTACCACATATTTCTGGACAAAATACCCTACAGGATCAAAATAGCTCTCAACAGTCCACAGAATGGGTGAAAATCAGAGCAGTGGATCAGTTCAAGTATATTTATTGTTTAATTTTAAGTCACAGTAGGATAGGTTGAGAAATAAATAGACTGTTTGGGTCTTGCTCAGATCTTGGGAAAGTTGAGGAGCAATCATTGAAGATTTAGAGTCCAACCTTTAAGCCTGAGACTAATTTATTCCCAAGGAGATTCTTCCAGGACTCATTTGTGAACATGCAACATTGCAGATGTAGGTCACGATACACAGCTGTAGTTTGGAGGTTGAGTTTAAATAAAGATCGTAATGAGTTGATGATTTATTGCTATGGATTGAATTTTGTTTCATTATTGTTTCAAGCAGGGAACACATGTACTAAATCAAATTTTCAGAAGAAACACAATTGGTAAAAAAGAAATAAGAAAAAATGCAATCCAGGAGGGAAACTTTTTAACAGATATTTTTGAAGAGTTGCTTTTCGAGTTCTCATGTAGATTTTATTATTTCAAAGACTTTTTTTTTTTTTTTTAAAAACAGGGCTTTACAGGTTGATTATTGCAAAAGTCCATGCAGATCAATAAAAATGCATCTTATATTGACATTTTTGCAGTGTGGTGGGTTTCTACCAATCAGGGAAATAAAGGGCTGATAAGGAAACAACAGCTGCAGGTTTGTGGACTGAATTAATTCCTAATTTATTCATTCTGCTAATTAATGGAAAAAAAACAACAACTTTAAAATCTAAAAGGGGAAGTTTTGTTTTTATTCCATAACAAAGATTCTGTGAGGAATGTTTTATTTGGTATGATATTCTAAAGCAGTCTAATTAAGTAATATCTTATTTTAATTTGAAAATATTACATACTTCATCATTTTTTATTTGCTTGAGCTTTTTGTCCTCGATAATTTATTTTTTTTCCCCAAGGATTGATACCAAAGGGCTCAGTTTTTCTATAAGCAAATAACATTAAATTCTTCAATGTGGGTCAAACCAGCTCATTTTCGAGAAAGACTCCATGTGATGTTAAAACTAGATGCTGTTTACTACTTTTAGAGCTACAGACTTTCTCATCCTCCATTTCTTTGGGAATTCCCTTCATGCGATGTGACATCCGGCTGCAGGAATTTAGCTGTTCTCAGCCAATAAACTTATAGATGTTTGGACAGAGGAACTACTGAACAGATAACATTATATTTCATCTCAAGGGTGCTGGATGGGTTTGAGGTTAGAGCTCAGTTATATTTCAGTTGCATGAAAGCTTTGTTGATTTGAAAGATGGAATGACCAAAATCACATGATGAGCAGTTCAGAATGACAGAATAGGCCTATGCTGTGTCCGAACATCTGCCCTAACCCTTCAATCATTTTATAGAGCGTGGACTATATGGTTAAGTTTATGTTGCACTCAGTTAATTGACCGTTTGGAAAGATGACCACTACTTTTCCGGCTCCCCTCACAATGCCTTTCTTTGTTCTTTCATGCCCCAAAAACAAATCCCAGAGTTCTCCCTGCAAATCATTCAGCTAGGCTGTTACTAGGTGTATCTGCTCCCCTAGGAACCATGGATGTACGCTACTTTTGGAGGTGCATTGTGGGAAATTTTAGGTCCACTACTTTTTCATCCACTAGACATTTAGACACTCGTATAGAATGGCTAAACCACTATATAGCGCCCTATATAGGATAATAATAATAATATTGATCAGTTCCCTGCATTAGTTCCATTTTGATGTAAGCTGAATGACCCATGGGGAGTCCAAAAGCAGAAGAAAAGATTTATCCCACTATATTTTTCAAATACATTAAGAAAATACAGCAGTGCATTTTTATTTATTTATTTATTTATTTTTGGTGTGTTCTCCCTCATTTTTAAGCAGTAAACACCGAAACAAAGCATTGATATATTGACCAAATGCCATATATTGACCGATGCCATTTTTTGGGCCTGATACCGATACCTGGCTGTGCAGTATTGCCCAATACCATCTGTTTGAAATTGATGTGTGTGTGTATATATGAAGAACTGCATACTACTGGGATGTAAAATAATTGCCATTATGGCTTTGTCAAGCTGCTGCCTACCTTTGTGAAGCAGGAAAAAGACTAATACAAAGTGAATCCAGTAGAACATTTTATTGCCTACCTGGGATTATTAAAGTATTTCTGATTCGGATTCCTGGTTGATGGGACAGGTGTTGTGAATGAAACGGTGCCCAGCCTGAAAGAGCTCCTGTGTGTCTCTGAATGTGTGCATTGATGACTGAAAGACATCTTCTGCCTCCATTTATCTGTTTACTACTGTTGAAATAATGTGTATTTAAAGACATTCCAATAGTGGAAAAAATTGCAGGGGGGACTATTAAAAAAGGTCTAATCAACCAAAACTTTTGTGACCCCAATACAGTACTTCCGTGGACCCCCTAGGTGTCGCGGACCCCCTGTTGAAGAAATCCGCTATACCGGTATCGGTGCAACACTAACCAAAACCCCCATCCTGCAGGTCTCATCTGTCACCGCCAGTTTACTCGTACCAGGATTTAAGCACACATGCATAATTTTACATAGTGATCATAAATCAAACAAATCAATGCATTTTATACTGTAGCAGTCGAAAAGCTTGCATAGATTTTTTTGTGGGGCCCAATATCAATGTCTTTCATGCGACCTGAATTCCTGGCGCGCCCCTGGCCAAGAAGCTCATGGCGAATATAGAAGAGCCTGCAAAGGCAAGACATGTTTCAATCAAAAGAAAACCAAACTTTCTTTTGAGGAAATCAAGTCATAGACAGAGAGAAAATAACAAAACATAAGCAGGAAAGCATTTTGAAACCACAATGTGCTTTCTATTACATTGTGATAAAAAGCACAATGTTGGTAATATATGTTTAGAGTAGTACAATATTTTTTATTTTTCACTTGTAACAAAACAAATTTTTGGTAAAACAAAAAAAAAACAAAACAAGCAAAACCGAGTAATCAACATGTTAACATTTTCTAGTTAAAGTCAAATTATATGACTTTGGTTTTTTTCACGTGGCTTTTTCATCGCCAGCTTTCCACTTAGTTGCATAAAGGTTTTTCAAATAGCAGTTCTGCCACAATTGGTGTGTAAATGTGTGTGACGTGGTGAATGAGGAACAGATTGAGCTCTGTTTTGGCTAAAGTTAAGAGGCTCGCTAAATTAGAGGAAGCAAAACATCAACAAGATTTACAACTAGAAAGCAAAAAAACAGCTGTTTTTAATCAATGTTTTTTCTTTATGTTCTGTTTTTATTTATCAGCTGTTTGGAATCCATTCTAACATGTTTTGCTGTTTAACTAGAATAAGGTAATTCTACATAATGCTCTATGTATCATAAGGGTCTATTTTTGAGGAACAAAAAAAAAATAAAGAAAAAAAAAAATATATAAATATATATATTTTTTTTTTTTTTTGTAACAGCTAAAGATTTCTAACTTATGTTCAGCGGTTAGTTGGATGATTTGGGTCAGCTGGTTACTCCAGATTAATGGATCAAATTTGAACATGGACATGTTGTCTGGTTGAGGTGTTGTTTCCAGTTTCACAGCAATCAGTAAAGTGTCAGCTTCGTTTGAACAGCCAAGGTTTGATTTTGTGAGTTGGGTTTATTTATTCACCTCACTGCCTTTGACCCCAGAACGTTTGAGGCCGTATGCAAACAGGAAAATATTAAAGTGTCATGGCTTTCTGCAGCCCAAAGGAACTTTCAGGGCCTTAGGCAAACATGATCCTTCCCTGCAGGCAAGCGGACACCTTCTCTAAGCCCAGAACAAGATAATATAAGATATCCCCCTTACTCACACACACACACATTACACACACAGCATTCTGTAACTACAAGAGAAACATTTACCATCGCAGACATCAATTAAATTTCCATGTCTTTCTTTCTCTTTTCATGTTTTAATATTCTCATCTCTACCCTATTACTTTACATACACCATACTTTTGGTGTATGTGGATTTTTGTTTGTTTTCCAGTTCAGAATATGTTCAGATGTAAATCTTAAAAATAATAAAAACCAGGAAATTGCTATTGTGTTACTGTTACATGTAACAATTACAAATCAATCAGAGTTGACAGTATCTTACAAAAGTGAGTAAATGCCTTACATTTTGACATTTCTCTAAGTACTTTGATATATCACAATAGAAAGGGATGAAACTTTAACACAATGCAAATGTTGTCAGTGTGGCCAACATTTCTGGTATCCATTGTTTTATAAAAGGAAAACTCCAGATGGTCACATAAATAACTCATAAACCAAACCTGGACAAAAATGATGATACCTTTAATTCCAAAATATATAAACACAAAAACAGTCCACTGGACTTTGTTTCTAGTTTCGCTTCCCATCCAAGCAGCTTTTTTCAATTTTTTCAAAATGTCAGAATTAGCATTAAGTTCGAAGCTTTATAGAGTTGCCCAAAACAAAACTACCTTTAATTTGATTAGATTTTTTTGTTAAATCTTCTGAGTTGATCGCTGCAATCAAACACGTGCAACTGTTAATAAGACTTTCTCTCTGCAGATATTCTGGTCCACTCCTCCTGAGCAAACTGCTCCAGTTGTCTCAGGTTTGATGGAGCCTTTTCCAGACGGCATGTTTCTGTTCCTTCCAAAGATGCTCACTAGGATTTAGGTCAGGGCTCATAGGAGACCACTTCAGAATAGTTATTTTTTGTCCTCTTAGCCATTCTTTATTTTTTAGCTACGAGTTTTGGATCATAATTGTGTTACTTGACCACTGACCTGTGAATGAGACCAAGCTTCCTGACACTGAGGAGAAGATTTCTCTCTAGAATCCGTTGATAATCTTTCAAGATTTCATTGAACCCTGCAAAACACCCTGTGCCAGATAGGCCCACTGACTGATTACAGGATTGTAAGTTTACACACCTTGGTTTAGCATGTCAATTTGTTCACATTATATTCAGTCTTTTTTAGGGGTGAAATACAGGAAGTTGTGTTTGTTTTAGTAGTAGAAGATTTGCTTGGAATGCTGGTTGTTGCAGTCATAATATATGCGCAATGGTCTTGTGGTAAACCGTCATAGTAAACAGCTTTATAGGACCACCAGTGCAGTACTATGAAAATGTTAGTAAAGTGTTTCTGGTGCTTCCGTGTCGGCTTGGCTGGTGGCTGTAGTTACGCAAGTAAGGATTCTCCTGAGTCTCATTCCCCCGTCCTGCCTCTAGTTCCTTTAATTCACTGATTTTATCATCATTGTTACATTTATGAGGGAAAGTGTTAACCCTTTAAAGCCCAAACCATGGAATAATTGTCAGACAACTCAAATTTTGACATTGAACAGTTTAACAAAAATATCAAATAAGTTAATTTAGATAAGTTATTTGTATCTGATACGTTTAGATAAGTTAATCTTTTAGACTTTAGGCATTTCTGTAAAAAATTTTTTATTGATTTTCTGATTGTACAGGTCTGGTAAAACAACAACAAAAAATATTACATAGATGACATAGATGTCCCAAAAATCTATCAAATATGATCTGCTTGGTGTTAAAGGGTTAAAATAATGAAGGTAATACTTCCCAAAATTTTAAACCATTGTTTATACGAAGCAAAGAAAGAGATAATATAAAAACTCCATAAAAGTTCCCCAATTGAAGTAATCTAATTTACTTCCGTCCCATTCACTTGCATTTACAAAACATTTTCTAATTAAAACAGATAAGTGTTGTTGCTTTGCATTTGTGTAAACCACAATGTCTAATATTTTCTCTTAAAAAAATAAGTGTGGCAAAGTGAAAGGATTCAAAAGCATCTCTTTTTCCATTGTTATGTAATCTGTATGGGGAAGCGCAGTCTCATGCCCATAGCAATAGGGATACTAAACCAGTTTAAAAAACACAGTGGTTGTATTATAACTCAAAGTCCGTTGAAGTTTCTAGATGTGATTCGTTTTTAAGCAGGAAGTGTTTGTAAGCATCTGACTTTTGCTGTGTTTCATAAAACGTGCCATCATTTAGGCATGGCAGTAAATGACCATAATTTTAAGCTTTTCTTTCAGTGACCTTGTGGAAATCGTAAAATAACATCAGGAAGTGTTAAAAGAAACGGAGTATGATGTATTAAATGCACTGTGCAGAAGGCCTTAGTCTGTGTAGCTGTCATCACACACACATATAAGCACATCCATAGAATTATATCCTTGTAAAGACTGCGTGACTTATTTTCCATTCATTTCTATGGCCTAACTGTGACCATAGCTTTAAATCTAACTATTACAAGTACCAATAACCAACTCAAAATGCAAACCTCTCATTACTGGTTAAAAATGTCTGACAGTTGTCTATCAACAGCAGAAGATGGAACATAAACACACAAACACACTAAAGACCCATTGCTGTGAATTCAGAGGTGACTATCCACAGCTGAGTATTTGGGAGAAGAGGAAATCAGTAAAGCGAATAGAATACAAATCTAGGTAATCATTGTTTTCAAATGGTGCTAGAAAGGCGTCCAAATATTTTTTCTCATTTTTATCCAAAAAAAAAAATTCTTTTTAGTCATCTTGCACTCCTTAAATAGAGGTTTATGTTATCTGCTGTATAAATGAGCATTCTCTCCAAGGCCCATCTTTACAACCCTCAACATGTCATCTGTATGTCAGGAAGTGAGGAGAGGGTCTCTGACATCAGAGCTTAAGGGGGTATTGGGTCTTTGGTAGGCTGAAGAAAACCAAGAAGAAGATGGCATCAGCAACATTAAGGCAGAAGAGGCATGAGATGTGGAGTCAAAATAGCTCCAACAAATCATTAGGGTCTGATTAATGTGTTTTTTAAGCAACAGCATAGCAGCTTGCATGCTCTATAACTCCTTATTAACACATTGTAATTTTAAGCCACTTTCAGATTCATCCTGTATTCATGATTAATGTGTTGTATATAACTGAAAGCTCTCAACAACGAATGGGGGGCAATCAGAAGAAATGTATTGATAAAATTACTTTGGCGCTCAGACCTCGGCAGGAAACATAGCACTTAATTTTGATTGATATGCATGAACAGGAGCAAAGAATAGGGCTGTTTTCCCCCTGGCCTGAAACTGGTGGTGGGGTGGAGATGAAGCTGGTCAGTCTGTAGACTGCTGGTTGGTGAGAATGGTATGCTGAGCTTTATGGGGAGATCCAGTGGATTGCATGAGCTGAAACCAGAGCTTTACTCAGGGACCTGGAAGATGGAAGTCCAGTTTGGATAACACAGATTGAAAGAACCTGTCCATGATGAGCAAGCATGAAGCGACAGTGGAGAGGAAAAACTCCCTGTTGGGAAGCAGCCTCCGGCAGAACCAGGCTCAACATGGCGGTCTTCTGCTGGACCGGTTGAAATGAGACGCGGAATGCAGTAAGAGTCCAGGAGGAATGACACTCTGATGAAGTTTTTGCTACGATGGTGGAGGGGCTGGAGGTGGGTTGAAACGGGGTCATCTGAATGAAGTCCCGCAGCGCATCCACCGCCTGTGCACTAGGTAGCAGACGAGTTGCAAATCTGGGGCCTTTTAAGATGAACTTTGGATGCTGATTGGCTTTCGGGAGGCGTGGTTCAAAGCTGATTGGCTGTGTCGTAGGCAGATGAAGGCGAGTAATCAGTTTATTCCATTGAACTTCCGCCTAGGCTCCATATCGTACCACTGATCCAACTCAGGAAGTAATAATAAACCCTCCAGTCTTCAGTTGGAGTAATAAATATGTTGAACAGCAAAACCTGATCAGGATTAGGATCATGATAAGGATTTAGACTGATACCTTACCCTAAGCTTCACCTAACCAATCATCTTGGAGGTTTCTTCTGCAATGTTTAAAAAGAAAAGGCAATCCTTATTGCAGGACTTTGTGGTTGTGGTTAATATTGTCATGCTTTGATATCATCCATCCGTCCATTTTCTGTCATGCAAGTCAAATTCAATGTCAGCATTTTTACCTTTTTTGTGAATAAATTTAATACTGACAACTATGCTTGTATTTAGGTAAAACAATTGATCAAAGGTAATGTACTTTTATTTAAGTATATTGAATTTGTGCTGCTCTACCTCAGCATAGCACCAACTGATGGGGAGTTATGTTGTTGCAGGGTTGCCAAGCTACACTCAGTGCTCTCTTTACTGGGTATAAACCGGACAGCAGTCTCATGCTACACTGACTAGCGCATGGGGAGCAATCTCAGGTCAAGTAACCCAGAGTGTGTTTCAAGCTTTATAGGATGCAAACACCTGGCTCTCTAACCTCAAGGCCACAGCTCTTATACATGTTTATAATTTTCATAGTAGTTAAGTTTGTAACTGTATATAGTCACTTTCTTTCCCGTTTATAACCAACAAGTCCACCAAAAAAACCCAACCTGGATTATTTTATTCATAGAGAATAGAGTGTGAAAAAAAGAGAACTTGGCTATTCCAAACCAAAGGGGGAAAGCTCTACTTAGAGAGGGGCCATAACCAGAAACATTCACGTCTACTTCAGTGTTTCTGCTGAAACCTTTATGAGGAACCCCTCTGAAAGAGACATTCCAACAAGGAAATGGCCTGCTGGTATTATTCAAGCCAAAGCAGTAAAGATGCTGAATTGTTTTGTTGTTCTTGGACTGCCACGATGATCAGATAAAAAGTACATGGACCCAATATGATACCTTTATTTTACAGTTTACATGATGTAACTTAAGCAATACAAGGGGGTTTACTGTAGGCGTTTGCAGAAAGCAATTTCTTTTTCACACTGGTGAAGATGAGGGAGCTGTCTAAACACACCAAAAGTGCTGACATCAGAGACGAGTTCAAAAGACACAAAACATTCACGAGTTTTTTTTTTTGAGATTAGGACAGTTGTCAAGAGAGTTTCAAAGAGATTTTTTTTACCATTTTCTGACATATATGTGGAGAAAAAGAAAAGTCTACTGTTTCCCAATATAGCACTGAAAATTGATGTATCAATGCTGGACATAAGCCAGACAGATTTGCTTTTACAAGTGGACCATTGCTATAAAGTTCCACCTGATAATTGTGTATGAAATTTTATCAGAAGTGGGTGGGAAAAAAGTACAAAGTCAAAGGACACAGAGAGAGAAAGGGAGTTAAGTAACGGAGAGAGGATAGGAAATAAGGGTAAAAGAAAGAGATCAGTGAGAAAAAAGGAGGAAGAATAAGGGAGAGAAAAAAACAAACATTGAAAATACAGAATTACTCCAAGCCTGCTCCATACCTGTAACAATCTAGAAAGGAGAAACACATTAAGTACATGTATACTAGGGGTGGAACGGTTCACAAAATCCACGGTTCGGTTCGATTCACGGTTTCTGGTCACGGTTTTCGGT
>NW_015150523.1:1379056-1381271 GCF_000732505.1 Cyprinodon variegatus | reverse complement strand
GACAGTCGAACCGAACGATTCTGACGGTTTTCATAAATCGTCCCATCGCTAATGTATACAAATATGAGAAGCTCAACCTATGAAAATGACCCACTCTTATTTAGAGCTATATATAGTTATAGCTGAAGCTTAGGATTTAGCATAACTTTGTATATGTGAACACTTGGATCCAAATGCTTTAGGGTGGATACATTAAATAAGGTTTCTAAGGCTCTTTTAGCAGGATAAGATGCTCAATAGCAGGTATGAGGAACCCTAGGCCCACCCCTAAAATCCCAGGGCTGATACAGAGGAGATTAGAGCCCCAGATATCCAAAGGCACGCCAAAGTAAAGGGAAATTCATTCATTCATTGAGATTTTAAAACAAAACCTCAACAACAGGGGAATTAGGGTGGCTAAGGATAGCTTGCCCCACAATGAACCCTGCAAATCCACTGTAAGTGAATGTTTAGCTATAGAGCAGAATATGGAGCATATTATTATTATTATTATTATTATTATTATTATACCCTGTGTTACTTTTATATTTAAGGTTATTGAAATGAAAGCTCAGTTTTTCTGGTTCTTTTGTACTGAATAGTTCATAAGAACAATTTCAAAGGCAAACCAGTTTTAAATGTGTTAGCCCAGTGGTTCCCAAAGATTTTCTTCTGGGCCCCCCTTTGGATTACAATAAAATTTCCACGCCCCCCCTGCAATGGCATTGCGCGTGTGCCCCACACTTTGGGAACCACTGTGTTAGCCAATCTGAGAAAATTAGGTTTGAGGGAAAGCTTATAACTGCGGAATGTTAAAGAAACATCATGAGGGTTCCTGTAAATGCAGGCAGTGATTAGTATTTTCAATACTAAAAGCTTGATCAGACTGTTTATAATGGTAAATCAGAGGTAAATATGTTTGCCATCTCAGAACAATTCGGTTGATTTATTTACTTTAACCTCAAATTCTCAGTTTTAATGACATTTTCCACAAAATGAAAGGAGGCTTTCATTGACAATAACTTCAAAGAATGCAGCTTTTGGAGAGAAATACCAGGAAGAATCATGAGGGTTCACTTAAATCCAAGCAATGTAATGGAAGCACTTTGATTGGTGATGTTAGTACTAAAAAGCTCAACAGAGTAATCAAGATGTCACACCCGAGTACAAAGACACCAGCATTTTAGCCCATCTAAGAAAATTAGATTTTAAGGCTAACTTTATAGTTTGTTTGATAATGTACAAAATGCACAAGAGTTGAGCTATTTTTAATCTGCCAGTGATTCTGCCAGACTTAATTCTATTTAGAAAGCCTTGGAGAAGCATCAAATAAGCTTAGGCAGTAAATAGGTTTTGCTAGTTAAAAATAATTGTGTGTATAAGCCCTTTTTGTTTGTGTCTGGTCCAATATATTTAACTTGACCACACAACATACTCAGGCTTACTGTATTTATTCTCACAATAATAAAACCAAGTTGGTGATTAAAAGTGGTGCAATACCCCCTGTCCAACAGTGTATGTCTGATGATACCAATCTTATCTTTAACATTAAAACCAATAAGCATTAAGCATTGGTATTAAGAACATACAGGGGTTTGTTAGGAAGGTATGGGACATTTAGATCTCTGTTTTATGATTGAGCTGAAATATTGGGTGCTTTACAGTTAATATGGAGAAACTTTAATTCTGTTCCATATTTGCCACCAATAAGGTAGGAGAAACACAGTACTTCCCTTTAATTTTTTATTGCAGCTCTTGGTGAAGTGGGTCTAAAAAGCTTTTAATTGCATTTTGTGGACTAGTGGATAGTAAGGAATAATGATAATAATAGACCAGCTTCAAAACAACAAACACATCGACTGTTTAATAAATACATGGACTAGTTTTTGAGCATCACATGACTGAGTCCAAAAACTCCCCCCACTGTTTTTGGACTGTGGGAGGAAGCCGGAGTACCCGGAGAGAACCCACACATGTTCAGGGAGAACATGCAAACTCCATGCAGAAAGGCCCCAGAACCTTCTTGCTGCAAGGCAGAAGTGCTATCCACTGCACCACTGAGCAGATATACAGTAAATGTACACTCACCGGCCACTTTATTAGGTACCCCATGCTAGTAACGGGTTGGACCCCCTTTTGCCTTCAGAACTGCCTCAATTCTTCGTGGCATAGATTCAACAAGCTGCTGGAAGCATTCCTCAGGGAGTTTGGTCCATATTGACATGATGGCATCACA
>NW_015150523.1:1356054-1376100 GCF_000732505.1 Cyprinodon variegatus | reverse complement strand
CCTTATGGTCGTGAAAATACGGTAAATAACAACTCTGGATGTGCTCTAGTTCAGGCATCCCCAACCTTGGTCCTCGAGGCCCACTGTCCTGCAGGTTTTTGAGGTTTCCTTGCTCAAGCACAGCTGATTTTAATTGAAAGCTGATTACCAGGCTCTTGGTCTACTGCAATCATTATAATCAGCTGTGCTAAAGCAGGGAAACCCCTTAAAAATTGCAGGAAAGCGGGCCTTGAGGACTAGGGTTGGGGATGCCTGCTCTAGTTCATCCCTTTGACATGAAAACTGGCTCCAAGCTCATCAGCTCAACTGTTTCTGCTTGCAGAGAGATCCCTCTGTGGAGCTATTTCTGGGTCAGTGCTTCAGTTTTCACTTTGTATTTCTGCTTATTTCACCTTATACCCCAGGAAGGCAGATGGTCGCTCAGACTTAGTTCCAATGGAGGTCTCTTCCAGGTAAAAGTACGATAATCCTCTCCACAACCGTTGCATGCATGGTTGGTGTGGATTGCTGTGGAGTTGATAAGTTGATGCACTTAGCTGTTTTTCATTAGATAGAAATCTTTGAACCAATCCGACTGTATGATCTGGTTGAATTGTCTCTGCAAAGTGCCTTGAGATTACATGTTAAATCGATGCAATAGAAATAAACTGAATTAAATACTTTTTTAAAATGCATGCATTTAAAAATTAATACATTTACTTCACTTTATATTAAAACGATATAAGGTGAAGTCATTATATTTATTTTTAGATAGTTGCCACTCTGTTACATTGTTATTTACCACTGTAGTTGATTTGTGACCAGACCTTAGTGTACTATGCCAGTTAACTGCTGCAGACAACCTTCCTTCAACCCTGGATGGATTAAGAGGGTAAACGGAAAAATGGATGGAGAAACCACTGACATGCCCTACACAAAAAGAACTTCATTGCTAGACTAAATACCCGAAAAAAAGGAAAAAACGTCCAAATCAGAAAGGGTAATTTCTGCAGAAAGAGGTCCTACTGCTTGTTCTAAGACCTTATTTAGGGTCTTCATTTGTCTAAAAATAATCGGGGAAGAGCTGAGAACATTCTTCTTCCTGTGAAAATAAACAATGCTTCAAGTAGTTTTTATTGGAACCCTAGTAGTTCCAGTTAATAGCCCTCACATTGCTCTCTGTGCTGATCAAAGTTGCAAGATGACAATTAACCAACACTATATTAATTTCTCATGAAAAACTGGGATAAATATATTTTACAAATCATAAAGAATCCCAAAATGGGTTTGCAGTTTTCTTACAAAATATTCATTTTACAAGTTCCTGCTTGGCGTAATATACTGGCTTTTTTTTTAAAACTGCTAGTATCATAAGGAAAAGGGAAAGACTGGCCTTGTTTGCAATCACTGTTGGTCAAACAGAACAACTGTGTACATGCAGGGTTTTTCACCAGGTGTTCTGGCTTTAACCATACGTCTTTTAAAAGCATTATGCAATACTTAGTGATTTGACAGGCAAACGCTTCAGTTTCATGCATACTGCTGTCAGGCTGCTTCATTAATCTTGTTGAAAAATCTTATTTCCTCTGAATAGATCCATGCAACATGCTGAGCTCCTACAGTTTTATGTGTTTTCTGACTCAGGGGACTCAGGAGTTCTCAGAATGACATAATATGTTCACAGAATTTTTCTCCTGTTTCACACAACAGATTTACACAACAGTTAAGTTATATAACAGCCAGACAACTATTGGTGGAGTAATCAGTATATTGTAAATCCTACTAGCAGACGCAGCTGCCATAAAGCCTCGGCATCACTTTTATCCACATTGTTTTTCATTTTAATCTTTGGAAAGAAACATCCTATATTTATCCCATGTACTGTGCGAAAGAATAATAGTTGAGCTTTTATTGATCTCACATTGGAGAAATTTACCTCTGCATTTAACCCATTCCCTTGGGGAGCAGCGGGCTGCCATCGTAGGGCGCCTGGGGAGCAATCAGGGGGTGAGGGTCTTGCTCAGAGACCCGGAGAGGCAGTGAGTTTCGCATTTACAACCTCAGGATTCCAAGCTCTATGCACAAACCAATAGGCTGCTGTTTCCCACTTGTAAGTTTTATTTATTTGTTCTTACATTTAATTACATTAAGACCATAAACTGCAGTGGAATTTATTAAGATCATATGAAAAAGTCATCAATTGGGAGTTTATGATTGTAACAGGGAGGTATGCTTTTATTGAAAAAACTATTTAAAATGCTGGTGCTCATTTGTATTTAGCCCTCAAGAGCAAACACTTTTTAAAACATTAGCTGTATTTTGGCGTAGAACCTCGCATGTCTACACCGTAAAAAAAAGAAAAATCACAGGTTTTCTATTTAATGCAGTTGTCAGTCCTCAGGCTCTCAGTAGCATTGATTTATGGTGCCTTTGTACGAATTTGATTAATGTACTCTCAGTAAGTGAGAGAGCATTGGAGGCAGCTACAGAATCGAGGCTCTATTTGGAATGTTTTGATCCAGTTAAACTTTCTGCAAAATATAAATATATATATTTTTATGAATTGTTTAATGAAGTTTCAAAATGTCCATGCTCTTAAATACACTGCTCAAAGAAAAAACAATGCAATTGACAAAGAACAATCAAATAACATCCAAATCTGAATGAATTAAAGCTATTTTTAATATATATAATATATGAATTAAAAAGGGTTGAGCAGTTGATCTTTATTTTTAATTACATCAAACACTCCTAAATGTCTGAAGAGACAAACTCTACCTCATAAAAATGCATGAATTCTGTATTAGTCCTCTATAATTGTAGTACATTGTTGTAAATAATTACTTGCTGTATTTTTGACACTTTTAGCTTAATATACTAAGTTTAAAAAATGTCATATTGTAAAGGGATTATTAAAAGGCTTTAGATCTGAATGTTTGACAATATTTTATTTCAAACAATCACAACATCAAAATAACATGGTTTAGCTGTTGTGTTTGTTAGACATTTTGGTGCCTCAATGACAGAGACAGGAGGCGAATATCAAAAAAACACCTGATATTTTATTGCGAAAGTTAATATTCAACAGTGAAAAAACCCCACATCAGTGCTGGTTTTGGATTCAGCTCATGTATGGTTCTGGACAGGAGACAGGGGCCAGTGCCCCTGTATAACTGGCCCCTGTACTGAAAACAAAATGTAAATATTAGTACGCAAATTTTTCTTTTAGGTAAGTGTATTTTACCTTGATTAAGGAGGTAAGAAAATTTGCAGATGGATTAAGATAATTTATGTTTAAAATAAATAAAAAAATGATCTCTATGATCTCATTTCAAGGGCATATTATTTAATAACAGTATCTCCTTGGTGGATTTTTTTTTTTTTTCGGGCTCTGTGGGTTTCTGCTACTCTAATTTTGTTTTTGTCTAGAAGTGAAGTTATTTTTTATATAACCTTCATATCTGAATGGTAAATCATTGAACCTACTCTCAAATCCACAGTCTACGTAGGACAAAATGTGGTTGTTCTTTATGCAGAATCATGATTCCTCTGTTTTTAGCAGGGATGAGACACATTTGAAAAAACAAATGCATCAGAACTTCGTCATCCCAAAAGAATGATAATGCTCAGAATGTCTGAATGTCAACAAGCTTTTAAAAAAATGTTCCAGGATGAACTAAAAATATTTTGCTGTTGTGTTCAACATTAGCAGATTAAGTTTGTGTTTCTTGGATCGACCTGAAATTTCCAACGTTCCCACAAAACGGCTGACAGCAAAGACCATCGTGAGAAATGTTTGCCCCCTTTTTAATCAGACTGAAGTTTCAACACTGAAGCTGAAAATGATTTATTGTTTGTACCTGTCTGTATGTGTGTGTATTTTACCTCAAACTAGCTGTGCTTTTAATAAAACTAAGTAACAATTTATACATTATTTTGTGTTGAATGTAGTCTTTAGTTCACAGACAGAGGGGGGAACTTGTATTTTGGTTTTATTTTAAGACTATTTGGTTCTACTTATACAAAAAGTACAGCAAGTAATTTGTATAAAAATGTGATTCTCAAATGTGATTGATAGCTGACCCCCTTTAAATTAACTGAGAGATGGAAATATTCTTTTATTTAACCTTGGTTGTCCTGACCAAGAGGCAGCAGAGGAAATGATAGCAAAGAAAGCTTATAGTTAGACTGGTTCAGGTTATCCTGAGCCACCTCTATAGTTATGCTGCTATTGGCTGAGGCTGCTGGGGCACATAGGGATTTTTTTAAATTATCATATTCTATATTTGTTTGTGCAATCCCTAACTTTATGTTCTTTCTTCTTTTTTCATCATTGTAGCTTCATTTGTTCAGTTCTTTTTTGGCTATGACACCATCTGGGAGAGAAATATCAGAATCAGATTTATTGCCAAGTAGATCTGGAGATGCTACGTTGGAGTAGCTTCTAGGTCCTGTGCAGAGGAGAGAGAGAGGCAGTGTCATGTGTGTCTCTGGGCCTTGTTGATAAGACTGGTAGCAGATGGGAAGAAAATGTTCTTAGGGTGTGAGGTTTTGGTCCTGATGGACCACAGCCTCCTGCCAGGGGATATCAGCAGGAATGCTGCCATCAAAAAATTAATGATAGAGTTAGGCCTGTTTATCAGTTCTTAGTCCTGTGTCTCTCCTAGATACAGCCATTGGCTAAGATTAAATGTTTTTGCTCTCATCCCTTTTGGCATGAAAAGGGGCTCAGAACTCGTCTGCTTCCCTGTTTCCCTCCTAAACAGGGCCATATATGGAGCTAGTTTACCATTACCTTCTTAATATAGAAAGTGTTTGTGAATCTGTGCATTTGTTCCTCTTTTATATTTATTTTTTACTCATTGAACCCCAGTCGGCCTTGGCAGAAGGTGGCTCACACTAAGCTTGGTTTTGCCTGAGATTTTTTCTACCATCTGTCCAGAGCAGCAGCTTCTGCATTCCCTTCTTGCTCCGCTGTGCTCCTAGATTCTTACCAATTTCTGCTGCTCGCTTTCTTGCCTTTTTCACCCTAAATCTCACCAGCAGTCTTTCAGGAAATTATAAAACTCAACCATATATCATTTTCCTCCTGGATCTCCTCCCTCATCACTTCCACTTGAATCTCTACTTCATTTTCTCATCAACAATGGTTTATACCAACTACTGACCTTAAAAGTGCTAGAGAGAAAGAAATAAAACAACAGAAATACCAAATATTGGGGCTTATCAAGACTTTTCAACACCTTAATCTATTTGCTTTCAACAAAAATATCAGATCCTAAGTTTTAAGGCCAACTCTTTATCTGATACTTACTTCAGTTCATGGGAATTTTAATGAGTGTTGGTTTGATTTATTACTGCACTCTGAGTTCACTGTTTGCCGTTTAAAAGTGTACTGAAAAACAACCAAAGCAGTTTTTAGGTCTGAATATTGACTATAATTTCTGCACAAGCTAAGTCTCTTTAGGAAAAAGTAATTTATTTGACATCACAAGTTAAATAGACAATCCTACATGCAAGTTGATTTCTCATGAAGTTTGATTTGGTCTTTAAAAGACGAAACTTTCTTTTTTTTAATTCTTATTGTAAAAAAAATCTGCGGAATAAAATAAAGAGAAACTTGTTTCTTAGATATATTTTTACTTTACACTATGTGTGGAAAGCAGATGGCTTTAGAAGACTTTTCATGTTTATCACAGTTGTTTAGAGTTGTTGGATGGAGAAACATCTGGAACTATAATGGCCCTTTTATTTCCGTTTTGCAAATGCTTCCCTGAAAGTCTGTCCAGATAGAGATTTTCAAAGGTCGTTTGGTAAAAATTAGAACATTCCTGCGTAGGAAAAAAGATTGAATTAGTGAATAAATTGGGTTAAAATATTTGGTCCTCCCCATCCTTTTTGCCCAATAACCAGTTTAAATGTCTACAATTGAACACAAACTTGGGTTAAGCCTTTGCTTTATGAAATTAATTCTGTATTGCTTAAATACACCAGGTCACAGTTTTTAAATTAGTTATTCTCTTTTTTTCTAGGAGAAAATCTGAGCTGAACGATTTAATGTCATGAAGTTAAAACTAAGTTTACATGCTAAAAGAGTGCAAAGAGTGCAAAGAAAAAAAAAATCCATCCATAAAGAGATTTTTTTTTTTTTTGCCATGGTTGAGTTTTAAAATACTTGATGTTTATAGAAATTCTATCTTTTTTTTTTTTTTTATAAATTACAATGTTTTTTTTCTGCATTTATTTTTATTTTATTTACCTGCATAACAATAAGCCAAATTTGCAATATTTTTAAATTGAATTTGCAATATGTGGTTTTTAAATCACTGAAGAGCAACAAAATTAACAAAAAGGTTCTTGTACAATTGCTTTCCAAAAAGGAAGGCATGCAGTTTTAGTTTATAAAACATTTATATTTCAAAACGTCTTACTTGTTGTCTATACTCAGGGGGTGGAAGGTGGGTTTTTGTGCTGCTATCTCTTTGGGAAGGTGGTGGCTTACACCGAAAACAAACAGCACCCATTCAATTACACACTAATACCTCAGGGGGTTTTAGAGAAACTGATTAACTTTGCAGCTCTGCTTTTATTATCGAAAGGAAGCCAGAGTACCTAGGGAGGGCATGCAAACTCCAAACAGAAAGACCCCGGACAGGATTTGAACCTCTGCTCCACAATGATAGTGCAATCAGCTGTGTCATAAAGAAAGCCATGGTAGCATTTAATCCCCACTGGATATTAGTCCATTCATAAAATTTTCCCTGCTATTTCTAATAAATATTCTTTTGACATGTTCTGACCTTGAGCCTGAACTATAGCATGCATAAAACGGCCTTAATCTCGGGGCTCTCATTTTCAAAAATTAAATGCAAGTATAGACATGTTTTGTTATTAATATCTGTTTTGAAGTTTTCTTGTTGAAAACAGCAAAGTTCAAATCAACTTAATACATTTTGCAAAAAAGTTTTTGATCCAAGACATTAAAAGATGCATGTTGGAAAGGTATACGCTATTAAAAACAATGACTGAGACAAACAGGAGGAAAAAGGGAGAATGCAATAAAATGTTAACAGAAGATCAAGCAATGAAGAAGCAGGAAGTCCCGACTACGCAGGGATAAACAGAAAACAGGTGAGTGCAATTAACTGAAACACTGACAGACGATAATTGTGGGTGTGTTTTCACTTTTGCTGCCTGAAGCAACAAAACATTTTTTTTCTCCTTTATACTTTGATATTCTGTATGTCTTTCATTGAGTCCAAAATGACAAACATGACTCAAAAATACCCTGACGCACAGTAGCAGAGAGTAAACAGAAGGTTTAGGCTTTAAAATCCATCAACAGGAGTTAATATAGACGTTGCTTCTAGACCATTAATTTGCTACTGTTTGGTAGACTTTAAGTCATGTATCAACACTCCTACAGGTTCATATAACACGCAAAAATTCTCAAAAATCAGAAAAAATTACTCTTAACTTTCTCATAAACATTGGTGTCAGATTCCATCATTGGACCAGTTAAAACCTTATTCATAATTTTTTGTAGTTTTTTTTCTTTTTGCATACTTTTGCTATGAAGTTTACAGTGGGCATATCTTCTTAGCAGTTATGTTATCGGCTCATCTATATTGTAACTGCTGTCAGGTTTATTAAATGATAATTATAAAGTTAATGTCCATATGGAACATTGGAGAAATTAAATGCTTCACTCTGTTTACTGCAAATTGTCATGCAACGGTGGTAGAAAATTGCTTATGTTTGTGCAAGGCTAATCACAGTTATCAGGAGACCACTCTATTCTGTGATTCAATCAGAGCTGCATTTTGTCCTATGACCTGATCAATTGCCTTGTTAGAAGAACACTCTATTTTGTAACCCACCCCATGTGTTATGATCTGCTAATAAAAAGGCTTCTGCTGAGGAAACCCACCAGAGAGTAGATGTAGCTGAACGTAGCAATCTCCTTCTGCAGAAGCCGAAAAATCCCTTTTCTGTGTGGACTCAGTTTCTCTTTTATGAACCTATATTTTTGAACCCAACAACTGCAAACTTGCATTTGGAATCACAGTATGGTCTTAACACACAACGGCATTTATGTTTTAATAGTTTTGACATCAGTGTTTAGTTCATACAGTCATCACCAGATTTGTTTAATCAAGCATTTTTTCACATCATTATCCCTACCTTTTAACTATATGTGTTTGGATCCTCTATTTTACTAATTCCCAAAATGAGGTTTTTGTGACCCAACTTGGGGTCACGGATCAACAAGTTTTGGGTTTTTAGATCCTCTGAAAAAATGCAAAAAAAAGAAGAAAAGAAATAAGGATAAGACATATTTATTTGGTTAAAGATATTAAAGCATCACTTATACATGAAGAAAACCATGCTTATCGACGTTGTGTTTTGCTATGATTATACCTATTGTGGATAGACTTTGCAAGAAAAAAATAACATTTAAATCAATATTTTGGATCATGAGTCTATTTTGGTCAGAAGTCGAAACGTCTGGGAACCTCTGCCATATTTCATCAAATAGGGGCAACAAGAAGGATTGAGAAGGGAAGTCATCAGGCTGCTTGTGTGTTTTTCTTTATTAGGCTTCTAAAAATAACTTTTTAAGGACTGTCAGGGGTGATGGTTGCCTCAATATGGAATGAGATTATCTCATCTCCATACTTTGCATTATTCAAAGTTATGTTCACAAAGAAGGGGCCGTAGACTAAAAACATGACTATCAGTTTATTATGATCAGATTCAACAGGATAAGAATAAAGTTGTTTTTCTGACTGAGAAGGGTCTTTTATGACGACCTGACAATCCAATTGATTTCCATGTAAACTTTTGATGAGGCCAAATTATTCTGAATGAAGCCAGCTGATCTGAGTGCACATCTGCAGCTGATGTATTTTCACTTTGAGAGGCTAGATGCTATCAAAATATGACAATTGGCATATTTAAATGACACATTTTTGGTCTTTTATCCTGACTATGTACTAAATTATTTCTTTATTTTCGTTTTTTTTAAAACAGGCTTTAATCAAATGATGACATTTTGTGCATGTGAACCATAATTTGGGGGTAAGCAAAAGAAAATGGCCTCAAACTCACATCATAAAGGCGGACTAAACTGTGATTCACAGTCAGCAATTTGGCAGGAATGCCTTTCTTTCGATGTTTGCCTGTCATGGCATGTTTTCGTTGGAGCTAAATGTGTTTTGATGCCACTGCTGATCAGTGGCACCGCAAAACGTTTGTTAGAAGCTGTGACTAACTTTCTGATGTGTTTGTTTGAACAGCTGGGAGTCTTTCATGGAAACTTTGGGTTTCCCTCAATAACGTACCAGATCGAAATAACGATTTTCCTGTAATTACTTTCCCATTACATTTTGTACCATTTAAAGAGATATTATTTAAGTTTTACTGAAAAATATATTTGTAATCGCCTTTTTATTTGACCCTTTACCAAAAAAATTGGATGAGCAGACTGACACCTCAGTTCACAGTACAAATTCCTGTGCTTTTCAGTGGACGTGTTGAATGGGTCCAGCCCAGGAAACAATCGAATCATTATATTCAAGATGGATTGTTTTGATACTCAGAGGTTACAGGCATCCAGCTCAAATGAGAGATCAATGGTAGTTCCAAGTCAGGGAAAAGAAGTAGATAGAAAAATAGCCTTGTCAAGTAAAAGCGCGAGCAACGAGAACAAGCAGAAGAGTGCTGCAATTCTGTGTTTTGGATACAGGGGGCAGTATCATTACCTCATTATCTCTTTAAGGAGTTTAAATTGGAGTTTCAAGGCAAAAGCATATATAATTACTATAAGTTTATGAAACCTAATTTATCATCTAATTTATCACTTTTTAATTTTATAAGTTTAACTCAGCTGCATACATTTAATGGCTGTTACAGCATTTGTGAATGAGACCTTGATCACTAGGGTGATAAAAAATGGTGGACAAGAAAGACAATAATTGTACCTGAGGAACAGGTTAAGGATAATTCTTTAAGCTGTAAACGGTAAAAAAGATGATGTATTGGTTAGTATACAGAATAGACAAGGAGGCTTTCTGTTCTTCTGAAATGAAATATTTAGCCACTTTAATATGATGGTAATCCTCAGTGTTGCCAGCAATTTGAAGTCATAACCTTAACGTTTTCAGCATCTTTTTAAGGACTACATCCAGGAACACAGTTTGCATTGCTAGTGGGGAACAAAACTGAACTGAAAGTCCTACAAGTCACTCTAGAGAAGAAACAAAGAATTATAAAGTCTCACCTATGCTACTCACCATATCTTCACCAGACACCCAAATGGATAAACCCTTAGAAATATCCAGTATTTGTTTTGATTAAAAAAAATACCAATATCGCATTATTCCATTAGACAATATTGGTATTGTTCAAAATATAGTCAAATGTATTGTAAATTAAAAAAATATTTATAGCCAAACATCCATGTCATTGTCTTACTTTCATTTAACTCCAGAAACTAGATGGCAGTGCACCCCTAAAAGGACTATTATTAAGCTGCTCTGCACCAGACACAGCAACACAAAAATAAGATCTCCTCAGGTTTTCCTGAGCTGTATCATTATAAAAATACCAATAGATATTATGACACAATTATTGTGATAAATATTACATTGCAAAGTTCTTGCTAATCCTTGTCACTACTGACAACTATGTACAAAAGATAGGTTGAGGTAACAATATTTGTGAGTTTTTCATTAAGGCTCAAGGGCTGGTTTTAGGATGGCACATAGAACGAAAGACTTAGACAGACTTTATTGTAATTTTGTACACACAAAGATAAGTCTGTATTTCAGAAAAAATATTAGCATGTTACTGTACTCTTACAATGGTTTATTTGATAATGGACTGGATCAAGGTGAGATGGTACCTAAGTGTGTCTAGAAGTTGGGGTTGCCTTAGTAGAATGTTTTCAGAATGGAATCTGATGTCTTGGGTCTCTACTTTCCTAGAGAAAAAGAAGAAGTGACAGTGGAGGGATGGATTGTTTGGTGCGCAGGCAGGCTGTTAGATTGGGGTGTGACCCAAATGGCAGATCCCACCACCAACACTGGAGGACATCAAAGGATGGCTTTATTGATGAGTTTATCTAAGCCACCACATCTCACTATAAAAAAGCTGCTGCTTTAACAAACTATACCATAGAAGACAGCTTATATCTCCACAGAGTCAAAATATATTTCATTAGGCCCGAGCAGCGAAGTGCTGTGAAGGCCTAATGTATCTCGAATTTTTATTTTACTCCGTCTTACAATGCATTTTTTGGGCCCTTAACATATTCAAAAACTCACAAAACTTATTGTTTATAACAATTGCCCCCCATGAAAACTTGCATGTCATTAATTAATTCAAAAATGGGTGTCGCCAAATGACTCCACAGCGACCCCTAAAAACAGTTGGGAAAAGCCGTAAGTCACAGGGATTTGAAGTTTGGCACACAAGAAGATCTTCTCAAAGAATGAAAAAAAGTCTCTTGGAGGTATGCCCCTAAAACCTACAGAAAGTCGGCCATTTGGACTCAAAGTGCAATTTTTTTGGGACCATTTTTTTTTTTCCCCTTCATGTCAAACTTGAACTAACGCCTCCCAGAGATTTTTAGATATCGGCTTCAAATTTGGTCCTTATGCAGTTAAGGCATTGGGGATTAAAAGTTATCAAAAGCTTGAGTTTTTGAGCTTTCTGAAGGTGTCAACAGGGGCCCCGTATTTGGGGTACTTTACAAGAAATTTGAAATGCTATAACTTTTACGACAAAAATCCAAATTGAACCAAATTTGGCAGTAATGAGCCCCTTTGGTTACTTGATGATAGTGGCTGCTCAAATGATAACAACATCAAAGCCCAGCCCTCTGAGGGAAGAAAGTCACTTTTTTCACTTAGGAGGGTCCTTTTCTGTAATTTTTAACATCATCACCTTGAAAGTTGGTCAGAAGGCAGAAAACATGTTGGTCTAACATGTCTAACATGTTTTCTGCCGTAAGGCACAGAAAGTTTTAGTTTAATGTTGTTGCCACGGAAACATGGTAAAGTGAGACCAAATGTATGCATCTGCATACATTTATATTATGGTAAATATAGGCCCGAGACGCTATAATTACTAACAAAATTAGTCAAAATGAAGCTTAAAAACTAAAATAATAAATATTACGCCAGCAGGAATCCCTAATTTATTATGAAGTCATTGTAATAAATCAGAGTGAGTTACTGTATCAATTTAAAAAATGTCAAATAACATGACTGTTTACCTGTACGTACTATCATGTATTGACTATAACAAAATTGCATTAAAGATTTTAATCGAGGTCAAAGATATGCTACTCAAAAGAATCTCATGGAAATGTATGTGTAAATTCTAGCCCCTTAGTATAGTTTTCAGTTATTATAGTTTTCATTAAATCAGAGATCATCCTCCATAAATTCAAACTTGAACACTTAATTATTTTTGTTTAAGGAAGGAATATAAATCCACTTAACACTTTCTAATCCTTTCAACACGGGGAATGGAATGGCTCAAATGAATAACTGAAAGTCAATCATTTATGATATGACGAGTCAATGTAGTTCTGCCTGGAACCGTTCCTGAATTCACTCGGCTGGGTTGAGTGTCTGGAAACAATTAATACTATTAATAAAGAGCCAAGTCTAGATTATTTTAAGTTAATGTTTATACTGGCATGTACTTTAACTCAAGCTTGTCAAGTGTTTAAAATGCCTTTGATTATAAAACAATGAAGTACACAAGATTAGGGCTTTAAAGTAATTTTAAATGGTTTTTTTTGTGGTTTATAACAGACAGACATCAAAACCCTGGTTAAGGATATTATTTGAGATACTGGGTGTAAAAGCAAAATGGGCAAATGTACGTGCTTAGTAAATATATGATATGATAGAAATTATGACCCAACATTTACTGTCCTGGATGTCTTGTTTTTTAAAAACTGATATATGAGCTTAGTGATACAGTGAAAGTCATAAGGGATAAACTGCTATAGATAGAGCAATAACAAGCTTTTCTTTCGGTCTCATATTGTCAAATTGTATGCTTAAGGAAGAAGATGAACACAGACCCTTTTCATGGAAGAACATGTGAAAATAAGGTGGAACCAATGTAGAAAATTTCCACGGCCAATAGGTTTACCACCAGTTATGTTCACCTGACTTTCTCTTCCAGGAAAAATAGAACATAAGCTTAACATTACAATGCTAAGCCTGAAATGTGCACCTCTGTCAACAGGGCACACATGTTTCAGTTTGCCTCAAGGACAAACATGTGTTGAGTGACTCTGCTTGTACAGCAAGATGACTCAGAATCACCCGAAGTAGTTTTTACTGTCACAAAAGGTGTTATAAAAACAGTTTTAGTAAAATATTGAATGCACTTGAATATCACCTTCTTTTCAGAATAAAAGGTAAGCAGTTCAACAACCCTTTTATTATGTATTCATTAACAGTCATGTGACAAATTTAGGACAGCCCTGTAAGGCAAGGCAAAGGTGAAGAAACCACGAGTGAAAAGAAAGTTAAGGATCAGGCAATCAGTCATGGAAGAAATGCTGGTCTTCTTCTTGCTGTGATGCTTTCAAATTATCTGACAGTAGTGACTGGTTAGCAGACTGGTTATAAAGGGAGGAGTGCAGTTGGAAAACATGAATGCAGATGAGGGGTAGCACAGATGGAGTGAATGAGTGATCAGGGCGACAGAACCAGAGCTGAATGGAACCAAACCAGCAGAAACATAACAGAACAAACACATAACAGAAGCCCCTCCTTAAGGGCAGATTCCAGACTCACCTCAGAATGACACTAAGCATGACGTAAGACTTGGCCCGGGACACGTGGAAGGCAGGATGATTCCTCATGGCGTGGGGTTCACGATCTTGGAAATAGAAAAGGGGCCAACAAAACAGCTTGCCAACTTGCGGTTCTCAATCCTGAGTAGGAGGTCCTATGTGGGCAGCTGCACCTTTTGGCCGACCTGGTAATCTGGAGCAGGAATCCAACAAAATTAAATTTTCTGACCTCCACTCCAGACATCTTGATGGTGGCTCTTCTAGCCTTTCTTCCACCTGTTGGCAACTCATTGGGGTAGCATGAGTGAATTGGGGAGTGGCTCCTCTCTCCTTGACCATTAACAATGGGATGTGAAAGCCATAGACAATGCAAATGGTTGGGAAACCCGTGGTCCTACAGTATAAAGCAGGAAATTACAGTAATGGCAGGCTCCACCCAGGAGAGATTGTAAGACCACTTAGAAAGATCAGAGATGAGGAATTCGATCTCAACCTCAATGTTTTTCAATGTCTATGGGTTTTCGATGAAGATGAAACATCTCTTTGACCAAAATCCCGCCCACCTCTTTCCCGGGGGAATCTTCTTCTGGGGAATGAGATTAAATGATCTTAGAGAATCTTTCGACAACAATAAGATTGACAGTGATCCATTAGAGGAGGGAAAATCTGTGAGGAATTCTATAGTGAGAAGAAACCGTGGAACGAAGTGAACCACCTTAGATAATTAGTTGGCTAATTTGGATGGATCCCTTGCCCCTTTTAACCTGAATCAAAAGTCTAAACTACTGCACTAGCATGGAGCTCTGCAAAACAGTGCTTATGACTTAGATTGAAGCCAGTTGTGCTGAGGACACAAGTCAAAAGTGGAAGACATCAGCCCTCATGAGACCATTGCTCTAGAGTGTAGGTCTTCAACAGGAGGTCCGTGACCCCTAGGGGGGCCACAGAGGTACTGCATGGGGGTCACGAAGTTTTGGTTGATAACACTTTTTTTTTTTTTTTTATATTCCCCCCTGCAATTTTTCTATTAATGGCAATGTATTTAAATACACATTAACATGAATAAAACACACTGTATTAAACAGATAAATGGAGGCAGAAGATGTCTTTCAGTCATCAATGCACACATTCAGTGACACACAGGAGCTCTTTTAAGCTGGGCACTGTTTCATTCACAACACCTGTCCCATCAACCAGGAATCAGAATCAGAAATACTTTAATAATCCCAGGGAGAAATTACTTTCGTTACATTACTCCATCTGTAATAGAGGTACTATAGGACCAGTTTGATATAACACAATTTCATTTAACATATATAATTAGGGGGTCCCCGCTCCATCTCGCCATCAGTTTGGGGGTCCTTGTCCTAGAAAACGTTGAAGACCCCTGCTCTAGAGTAAAACACCTTCAGTAGTTGTTATGGTTAGAAAAGTTAGGCTATATATATATATATATATATATATATATATATATATATATATATATATATATATATATATATATATATTGGGATTGGGAATTAACTGTACAGATTTACACATTTATTTAATGTCATCTTACTGTTTTATTCATTTTCTCATATAAAATGTAGTCAACTATATTTCCAAGAACTTAAAAAAAAAAGAAAAAAAAAACAACAACAAAGAAAGAACACAGCTGTTAAAATAAAACATAAACATAAAATAAAACAAAACAACATCATTTTTTCCCCAGCGTAAGTATACCTAATGGGCCCCGTTAACCTTAAATACCACATGCTGGAAAAAACGTAAAAGATCAGCACATTAAAAAGAAGTCAAAACAGATTAATCCACAAGTTATGTGTAATTAGGTAAAATAACAGAGGGGGGTATTGAAAACATGAGAAAATTATGCGCACAAAAAGCCAAGAAACCAGCTAAAATCTGTTAGTATTTAAAAAAAAAGCATTCCTGCTTCAATGTGCAAATCATTACAATCGTGTTATGATGACAGATGGACAATATAAAGGTTATACATACAATTGGTAAAAGCTATGGATACTTGGCCACAATCATTTCCTTGTAAAAGGAAATGATAACAGCTGGATTTATACGCTGTAAGTGTTTCAGTGAGCATTATTGAAACCATATTCTGGAAATAGAAACATATTGCCATAAAGCAGTCAATGCCATGTACCCTTTATAATCTTTCTCCCAAAAGAGTCTGTACAAATGAAAACAGTTACATGAGATCCAGTTTAAAGTGTTAAATAATGCTTTTAACTGCTTTGGCCTCTATCCTCACCCATGACAAAATTACTCCATTACTTAATAAAAAAAACATGTTTAAGCTTTCTTAACACGTGCTGCACAAGAGTTAAAAGAACATTAATGATAAATTGCAATTTTAAAGTCTGGTGAGGCCAAACCTAAACTCTGGATGTCCTCAAACACACCCGACTTGGAGGAAGAAGTGCGGAGGGGTTTTCATTTTAAGGAGACTAGATTGATACAAATATATTTTTAAAAAATTGTATTAGGTAGGAGACAGAAAGCCAGGTGAGATTTATTTCTTCTCAGAGGAATAAAAGAAAAAGTGTAAACTTATATATAAATCTTATATACTATATGTCACAAGATTTGTTCAAACTAAGAAAAAACTTAACATCTGTCACTATCAATAAACATTTTTTTTTTTCTGATTTCAAAATAAGTTCGGTGGATCTCTTATCTGTCATATAATATGATTTGGTTAAGTTGTTTTACATGTTTCTCATCCACACTTATATATGAAATGAATATGAAACTGGCCAAAAGTAACTGATCATCACCTTGGTTCTGCTGCGTACCCTGCATAGCAGACTGTGATCTTCGTGTCATGATCTTTGCGCTGATGTCTGCCTTAATTACTCATTTCATTCACTTGTCTAACTCGGCCCAGTCTCACATTACTGCTCATCTGATCCACCTGCTTCCATTTAAGCTCCCTGCTAACAGTCATCAGGGCCAGATTATTTCTCTGGAGCCAGTGGAGAGAATGTGTCCAGTGTTACCTTAGTGTTTCTGCTTTCCTTTTCTGCCTTTCAACCACTGAGCCCCCTTGTTCCCGTCTGAACTGTTTTTTACCTGTGTTGTGCCATATGCCATGATCATGGTTTTTGGACATTGGGAACCAGTGTCCATATTTCTGTCCATATTTCATCTTGACATGATGACCAGGGAAGAGGATTACAAGTTTGGCTCATAAGCAGCTGTAAGACATCTGCATCTGCTTGTCATGAGTTTCAGAACTTGTAGAGCCAGACTGGATGAGAAAGCCTTCTAAAGGACAGATTATAATTCTGCATCCGCACACATCATATGTCGCTTGGGTCTGGTCACAAACCAGTTTTGCTGGTATGCTTCTGCACCGTCGGTCTGGAATTTCTTGGGATGCACAGCAGTTTCCCGCCAAAGTGCAAGGGGGAGCCTATTCGAGAACTCGCGAACAATGGTGCGTCTGCAAGATATCACGGTCCTGGAGATGGATCTAGAGTTGCTAGACATCGAAGAGGAACAGGTTCTGTTAATGGAGTTGGCAAAAGACCAAGTAACCTTTCGTCATAGTTGTTCATTGTAGTTGTTCCTCGATTTTTAAAAATGGCAAACCAAGTCCAGTGGATTGTTTTTTTTTTTTTTTTTACACTTTTACGGAATGACTATGACCTGGATGACTGAGAGTCTTCATCAGCATAATTCCCCTGTGTATTCACTGCTAGCTATTTCAAAGAGAGTAAAGAATCATTTGACTAAAGGTTACTGGTTCCTGATTAAGCAAATCATTTAATAAAGCATTATTTGGCCAAATAATGTTTTATTCACTTCAGGGATTTGCATTGTGAATTTGTTTGAAAACATTCAGATTTCTCTAAATTAGTGAAAAGCTACAGTAATCATCATATCCCAAATCCTTCCAGATAAACTTGGTTTTCAAACACAAAATCCATCTTAAACTGTAATATGGTTTTTAAACATGTTTCTCCTTCCTCTTTGTACATAGTAGTTTAGTTTAGTTGAGTTCTGCTAGTTTTAGTTAAGTGTTTTAAACTGAAATATGTTTGACTTGGAGCAGAATAATTTTTTGTTAGTAAACTTATATTTTGAACAGAAGTTGTGGTGAATTTATTCTATGTATGTGCAGAATTAACTGTTTGATCATGATTTAAGCTAGAATCACTCTTTCATTTATTGTTCTAACACACAGCTAGTAGGGTCTCTTCCCGTCTGATCGATTTTAACCTTTCTGCTTCAGTCATCAGTGTCAAGTTATTCCTGAGCCTTTGGTTAGAGTTCTCTAGTGTACCTGTTTGTGTTTAAATTCCCTGATCCTGATCAATTTTTCCTTTGGACCTCTGAGCCTACAGTAGCTGTTCCTGTACTGATTTGTTTGCCTGACCTTTCTTCAGATTCCTGCTGGATTTTACTTGTGAACTGAACCCGGATCTGCCTCCTGACTTCAACCTGGATTTCCCTTCGATACCTCCTGAGCATGCCCTAGACTCCGGCTTTGACTTCATCCTCTGGATTACCCTGCTTTTCTTCGTCTGCTTGGATCTGATCTCTTGTCAGCCGACCGGCTGGTATCAACCTCATTTTCTGTGCACAGACCGAACTCCAAAACCAGAGATTCCTGCCTTAGATGTCCTAGCTGCTGCTATTGGAGATCCTCATTTATTTTTTACAATAAATGCTTTTTAAGTAATCCCACTGTCTGTCTTGCCTTCAATTCTAGGTCCTTTGTTCTGAGCCTTCACACTTCGCCTGTGTGTCTGCAGTCAGGATAGCTTAAACCCTTATCCCGCTTATTTAAGTAAATGACCAATCAATGAACGGCATGCAAATGAGCTTACAAGTAGCCTGATCATGTAGGGCAGTGTTTTTCAATCCTGGTCCTCAAGGCACGCTGCCCTGCATGTTTTAGATGTTTCCCAGCTTGTTATCACCTGTTATCAATTGATAGCAGATTATCAGGCTTTGCTGAACTGCAATCATCTGAATCAGGTGTGCTGAAGCTCAGAAACATCCAAAACATGCAGAGCAGGGTGCCTTGAGGACCAGGAATGAAAAAACACTGATGTAGAGGTCTCAGACTTTATCTCACAGAGAGGAAAAGCCGAAACAGTAAAATTTGAGGAAGCAGAAAACGAAAATTAATTATTGTGATTTATGTTAGTGAGACAATATATAAATGCCCTGCAATAGACTGTCCACCTGTACAGGATGTACGCTGCTTTTCCCCAGTAGAGTGTTGGAGACTGGGACCCTGGTCGATAAGCGGGAGAAAATGGATGGATGGAGGGATGGATAAATGTGTGGATGGACGGACATTATATAAATAATTTACTTTAAAAAGGTATGAAATATGACACCGGTTTGTTAAATTAATGCTTTAGTCAGTGGAAGCATTTCACAATCAGTAGTACAGAGAGAGGAGAGAGAAGGGTGCAAACGAGGAAAAATAATGTCTGTGAAAGACACACCTGCTTTCTAATTCTAATGCTGCTTCTAAAATGACAGTCTTTTCTTAAAAAGTTTTTCCCATTTTCCACTTTCAGGATTTCATAGTTAAGGGTAGCAGTTAAGAGCTCCTTGTATCTCTGCATTTTTTCTCCTCTATGATACATATCTGAGATTTCTGAACAGTCAAATTTCACCATAGGACACCATTCACAGAAATGACCCAAACACTAACACAAGTAACACTGCAACAAAGGACTAAACCCTCTGTTAAATTTAGGGTATATCTTTATTGTTTTGTATGTGTCTTTTCTTTTCTAAAACAATATCACTCTCCTTTCCCCTTTAAGTACTTCTCCACCCCTTTACTCTCCTTGTTATTGTATCTATTTTTTGCCATTTGGCTTACCTTATACCTTTTTATTTAAAGTTATAAGCTATTTTATTTCTTTGAAGCAGCCCAAAGTATTGCATTGATGCTCCTTGCTCTTACACTTCATGTGTAGTTCGGCCTGTTTAATTCACTTCAAGCACACAAACCACATCAAAACCAATCACTTTTATGGTTGGCTGCAGCCTCATGTTTAATCTTATGATTTAGAAGAATGGCAGGATTCTTATGTTACGTACACTTACCGCCACTTTTTTAGGTACACGTGTCCAACTGCTCGTTAACACTTAATTTCTAAGCAGCCAATCACATGGTGGCAACTCAGTGCATTTAGGCATGTAGACATGGTCAAGACAATCTCCTGCAGTTCAAACCGAGCATCAGTATGGGGAAG
>NW_015150523.1:1350242-1351442 GCF_000732505.1 Cyprinodon variegatus | reverse complement strand
CTGAGCCTGTGGGTGCGGGTCGGTGCTCCGGCAGTTGCAAGTGCAGTATTTCCCCCACAGACCACCAGGGCGGCCGAGAATACCTTTGTTCAACCTGAAATGAATCATTTAATCATCCATAACGTTATGGAACACATTAATTAACTGAAAAATGTTGCATAGTGTGCCTTTAAAATGAGAATTTGTTTCCTAAAATGTAAATGTGTTTTTATAAATTTCAAAAATACATTTGTTTCATAAAATATAATTTTGTTTCTTCAAATGTTATTTTCTTTTTTTATTTGTTAATATGTTTTTGAATTGTAAATGTGTTTTTAAAAATTTTAACTTTTTTTTTCAAAAATACATTTGTTTCATAAAATATAATTTTGTTTCTTCAAATGTTATTTTTGTTTTTTATTTGTTAATGTGTTTTTGAATTGTAAATGTGTTTTGCACTTCTCAGCCACCGTAGATTTGGTTTTAAAACAGACAACAAAACCAAAAATCTTTTTACTTCAGAGGGGAATTTATTTGAAAAGATTTGAATTAATTAAAATAAATATTGAGTACCGGTAAGTTCAGTTAAAGCATTCCCTTAATTCACAGCTTTCTTAAGAACACAATTACTAAAAATAAATAAATAAAGATTATAACAGTTGCTGTTAAGTTAGTTAACCCAGCAAAGGCTGATGGAATGTAAACAAATGAAATCCCTTTTCAACTAAACCTTATATTTTTTGGACGTTTAAAAAAAAAGTTTCTGACGTGCTTGATTATTACAGGTTTTGGTGATAATTTATTTATTATTACCATCTTTTTTTTTTTTTACATGTTTATTTCTAAAAATAAGTTAAAACAACTGAGCTTTTTTGAAAAATACTTGTGCAACCTAACAACATGTTTACTGTTATAATGTTTAATTCTTCAGGAACAAACACAAGCTGTCAAGCACTGCAGACTGCCTGTTCTGTCACCTTCCTTCCCGCAGATCTGACAGACTCAGGCTCCTTCAGTCCAGCTAGAGCTGTCAGTGTATCAAACAGACAGAAGAGACAGTTAGCTTTTAGGCCCTTAAGACTTTCCATTTTTAAAGGCTGACAAGATTTTAACTATTAACCATCAAAACATGGTTATCTTGGGGTTTATTAATTCTAGGGGTGTGCAAAATAATCGTGATGATGATGCATCGTGATTCTAATTTTCGTGATCTACTGCATC
>NW_015150523.1:1336563-1350047 GCF_000732505.1 Cyprinodon variegatus | reverse complement strand
CATTTCCGGCCGCGGGATACTGTGCCGAGTCATTCAAAAACAAAACATGGAGGAGAAAATATTGCAATGCATCGCAATAATTCAAGTATCGTGATGCATAAAGATAGAATCGCATCGTGGCCTGTGAATCGTGATTCGAATCGAATCGTGACTTCTTTGGCAATACCCACCCCTAATTAATTCCACAATCCAGTTGTTTTTTTAGGAGTGTTGTGAATATTAAATCATTCTAGAACAACTTTAATTATTAATAGCTTTAAATCATTAAAACATGGTAAACTATATTGTATAAAACAATATCTTCTTACTTCGTGCATTTTATACTATACAGGTACAATAAAATGCAAACATGAAACCAAAATGACAACAATTAATAAAACAAAAAGGATATGAACACATTTAGTCCCTCAGCAAAGATGTTAACCTTTTACTCAATGTACTTCAGTATGCTTTTTATAATTAGTGATAGAACAAAGTAATGTAGGTCTATTTTTTATAAAATGCAATTAATTGCAACCCTAATGTATCTTTGGTTACGCATGCAAAATTGACCTGATGGTACGGTTCATGCTACCAGTACAGACCAGGTAGTGACATGCCTGTTGTCTGCTCTATTTGAAAAAGATTAGGTTAAACTGGTTTAAAATCAGTGTTGCATCCTAACTGGGCCCATTAATTTCACAGAACTTTCATTGACTTGATCAATTCAAATACAGTAAATCGGTAAGGACCCTTTGGTGACATAGGAAATATGCAGTGGGCGCTATATGAGCTGTAGGGCTGGCAGTCAAGAAGGACGTAGAGAAAGTAACTAAAAGCCTCCTATTAATAGTTCATTGCAATGTTCCTATCTGGTGCTAAGGAGCTATTCTTACACAATATGCAAACCTTTATATGTTTTTGTTTGGTCTTTCCATTCATCCTGTTGCAAGTTTGCAAACATGCACACCTAACAAAACATTTTAGACAAATTGAAAAATAGTACAAATTAAAATTTTTCACTGTTGTATCTTAAGAGGGTTTTTAGTATATCTTTGAAATGCAAATATAAGCATCGGGCTTGAGACAAAAAAAAAGAAGTTGAGTAAGAAATTCATTGCAAATTTATTGCAAACCAACATTAAATTGAGACCATATGTTAAAAAAAGGAATATAATAATAAAAAATCATAAAAAAGAAAACAACCCCTTAAAATAGAAACATTTTCAAAAAAGGATCTGATGAGTAACTCTGAAATTCCAGGAGGCAAGAAGAATTGTTACGCCAGGTGCTGAAGATGGCTTGATAGAGGGTGTCCACATATGCAACTGATGTCTGTTTTAGTAAACCTTCCTTGCCATCTAACCACAAATATTCTCAATTGGATTTTGATCAGGGGAGCGTGGTCCGAATAGTGATGTCATTTTTCTGGAAGGAGTCCTTAGTCAGGCGTTGTGAATTATAGCGTTGTCCTGTTGAATAACACAGCCATTACACAGACCATGCCCTTCAGTCATTAGGGTTGCCCCCTGCAACATGGTCCCACAGACAGCCTCTGTTTGACGTCTCTGCACAACCTGAAGGTGTATTTTTCAATAAAAAAGAAAAAAATAAATAAAAAACACCCCATAAATCATGATGGCAAGTCCACTTTTTTATGTGGAAAAAACAAAAACAAAAAGAAACATCTCAGGTTGAATCTTTCTGTCATGTCAGCAAAATTGAAAGGTATCCAGACTTGTTTTTTTTTTCTCCTCCAGAGAGTGAAACTTTCTTCTACTCTAATTTCCCATGTTTGTGCTAATAAAGGAGATGAGCCCTTTGATGACTTTTTGTGTTCTTAAAACCCCCCTCTCTTTTAACCCTTTTCAATAGTACCAACTTTGAGGGGTTTACTATGGGTCAATTCTGTTAGGGTTCCCGTGTGTGTGAGTGCGAGTGATGCATCGTTTCCAGAGAGGATCTTGGTGGAGTACCTGGGTAGCCTACGCAGGTGGTCTGATCAGTCTTATCAGTGCTGGGATTAAAAATGCAGATGTGCGATTCACTCAGCGCTGGATGATTAACGTCTACCGGTAGTCTCTCTGACCATCTCTTTTAGTCACTTTACTAGTTGTTTGCTACGTTCTGTGAAATAGCCAACAGAAGCTCAGTCCTTGTGTTTGCTGTCTTTAGGTTATCTGTTGTTGGATTTCCAGAAGAATCAGTTCCACTGTTTCACTTTCTGTGGATTTACCTGCAAGTTACCCTGCTGCCCACTCCGACATTCATCATTTTCTCCATCAGACTCCTGGTTGTCTGTATTATGACCCACCTTGCACTATCAGAGGAGTATTATTCAATCTTTCGCCACAAGTGACCCTGCCCATCTTCCCTCCATGCCTCGCCCAGAGTCATTCAGAAGTAAGCTCTCTTTTATTAATTCCCAATTAAGAGTTTCTGGCCACCATTGACTCTACTCTCATTCCAGACGACACTGTTCACGGAACCTTCTCTACACTCCTAAAGAATAAAGAATTGTCTGCTGCACGTGTTTTCTGTAAATAAACTCTGTTATTAATTTGAACTGAGTTGATTCTGCATTTGTATCAGAAACTTAAATCCAAACATGTCAAATTCCCTTTGTTTATAATTGCTCTAGTCACCTTTACATGGATCTATTACAATTTTTAGTGCCTGCTTGCTTGCGGTTCTGATTGTCCCACTGAAAATGCAATGTTATCGGATTGTCAGTCACCAATTGGTTAGGAGGCAATGTGACTAGTCCCAGCTTATTTTAATTCATATATTCAACTATTAAAGCATTCTATCATAAGCACTATTACAGAAAACTAGCAGTAGGTAGGGTCAGCTTTCCTTCAGGTACTGTAGCTCATATCCTTTCAATTCTTGCCTCACAGCTTCTCTCTTTCTCTGCTTAACATTTTCAGGTTGCTTCTTCTAGCTGTCTGCAGCCTTTCTTGGCACAACTGAACAAAAGCCAGGCCGTTGTAATGTTTCTGCAAGCCGCATAATGAAATAAAGAGCTGCCTTGCTATTAAAGATCAGGCCCCAATTGAGATACTGCTCCATTGTAATGGAAAATCAGTCTGAAGTGAACTGACCAGACCCTTTTCTGACTTGAACAGGATCCCCTTGTGTCTCAACGGACAGTCAATTTGATCCTCCAGCTAAGGACAGTAAAATTATTTTGACGTACCACTTAACATTGATATTCCATAATGCTTAGGACTGCCTTACTGCATCCAACCTAAGCTGCAATAGGATGCTGTAAGAGCCTTTGCTTATGCACCACAAAAATCCATCTGAGTCTGTCATGATGGGTCTCTGTGATTAAACCCACATACAGAACACCACAGGACACAGAGTAAAAGTTTAACAGTTTATTTAAGAAGCACACACAGAGTAAATGATTGAACAGGTTCTGGTACTGGTCCAGGACTGGTTTCACAGAGTAATCTGCAGAGAGGGATCCTTTGGTTAGCCAGGTACCAGTGACGTCTTGGCAAAGTCTTGATTCTGATTTGTACCTGATTTGGTTCAGACAGATCGGTAGAGAGAGGGAACCGGTTGGGTCCAGAGACTGTGGATTCAGCAGAGAGCTCAGCAACGGCTGAGCTTAGCTTCAGGCTAGAGAGTTTCAGACCTAGAGTTGTTCTCCTAGTTCTCTCCTGAGAACTAACTGGGAGGTTCAGACTGAGGATCTTCAGGTTTGGCTCCTCTGGGCAGGCAGGCAGGTTTCCAAACATGAGCTCCTCCAGAGCTACAGACTTCAATCAGGTTTTCCTAAGAGCAGAGAAGACAGAGACTGGTTAGGATCAGGTTGCTCTCTAGAGCAGACAGAGATTCTTAGTTCAAGCTGAGGCTCAGGTTCCGCTAACCAAAACTGGTCAACACTCCGGCGCTGAAGACAGGTCTGGTCACTGCTTACTGTATGTAGCTGGTCTCCTGATGGGCTGATGATCCTCAGGTGTGCAGGAGGCTCCAGCTCAGGAGACCCAGGGCGCTCTCTGCTGGAGAAAAGTGGCAGATCTCCAGATCCCAACAGAGTCAAAGAGAGAACTTATTTTTGCCTTGGCTATTAGTAAGGTAATGACAGTGTGGAAACCTGAAGATAAATTAAGCTGAATCCAAATATTTGTATTTTTAAAATGCCTTAAACCAAGGTAGTCTTACTCCTAAACCTCCGATGCTGACACAACTGGGGTACCCCTCTCGTCATTTGTTGACTTGCAGGGTGAATTAGAAGTTGTGGCGGTAACTGCAGAAAATCTTCCAGGGACTGCAAAACTAACACAGCCTAAACTTAAGTATACATGTTAGCATTCACTCCTAAAACTCAGGTCACGTGATACTATGCCTGAAATATATGAAAAGAAGTGTACCCCAAATGCGTCAATATCTGATTATTAGGAGGCATTGCTCAAGCATTAATATTTGTGGAGGTGGGAATAAGAATGTGTTGGTTGATTTTATTATTGATGGTTTGTAGTAATAAATTGACTACTCACCTTTCTTGTCTCCATTTTTTTTTTCTTTTTACTTGTGGAAGTCATAGTTAGAACCCTCTGAAAGAGCTTCCAGACAGGGTGTGAAGTGCACACAGCGGCACTCTAAAATCCAGTATTTTCAATAGCATGGACTGTGCAAAGGCTAAGAATGCAAGTGCAGCACCACAGAGGTTCCATAAGCACAGCAATCAAACTTAAAATATGCTTTACATTGACTGCAGTGCATCCAGTTGCAATACATAGAAAGCTGTATGCCCAGCTCACACCAGTCCTGTCAAGGCCCTTGAAGATCCAATGTGACAAAATCTTTTTGGTAGAACATGAGATTTCTACTGTAAACCCCTTTAAACTGTTTAATGTTCTTGTATTTGGTCATCATGGTGATGGGCGAAATTGGCTGGGATGACTACTCTTGAGAAGATTGATATTAGGCAAGGCAAGTTTATTTTTATAGCACAATACAGGACAGAGACAATTCAAAGTGCTTCACATGGATTAAACATTAAAATGGAAGGAAATTAAAAGAATAAAAGCAAATAAAGATAAAAACACGAAAAAAGCAGGGAGCAAAAGAAATAAATAAAACAGTTGGACTACAAATTTAACAGACTATGGCAGTTATGATGGAGGCAGTCAGAAAATTCAGAAGAAAACAGTAGTATACTGTCTCAAGAGGCAGTGTTTCTGAAAAGTAGACAATCAAAGGCAATTTTAATTTCTCAGGTTGGTTCTACCCTCAAATTGATAAAAGTTGCCATGAGTACACAAAAATGGGTCCACATGTAAGTAGGAGAGCATCTAGTAATACTTGTGATATAGATAGAGGTTCATCGAATTCGCATACATAGAATATTTCAAATACACATGGACAGACATATGTCTGTGTTTCATATAATATATATATTTATATATATATACCTAAAATATATATATAGATATATACCTAAAACGTATTTGTTTGCAGTGATTTAATGAGTTTATTAATTCTTTAATCATTAAAATAATAAAAACAATTATTTTTGTCGCGATCACAGAGTCTGGGTCCGGCCATTTTTGCCCAAATATAGTAACACCTCTCTCCTCACACTTGACATAAAATTGAAGAGGGAGGATTTGCCATCAAACTTCTGGCCACAGAAAAACATTTAATATGTAGCCAACATTTCGAAGAAGAAGGTTTTCTAGATGACTTGGATAATAGCGCGTTGTAACAAACACCAGATATAGCACTGAGACTTTCTCAACAGCCGATACCGCACCATGATGTCACAAACCGGTAGGTAGCAGCAGTGTTCTTTGACAAACATGGATGTCTCCGGTAAACCAAATTCAAATGATAATTACTTTTAATTGGAAACACTTATCATTTATTGATGTAATAATTTCATATTTAGGTACTTTCAGAAGTTTGAATTCTGAATATGAACGGACTTTCCTTTAAGGACTTTTTAAGTCAAAAAGTGTATTCCGCATGTACTCAGCTACTACAGTATGCTGTGAAACAAGGTTAGCAGATTTGTACCTCATAACCAGCCATAAAAAAAACGAATGCAGAAAAAAATGGTGTATAAAAACACGTATATACATATTGTTCTTTAGTGTTTTATTTGTTTCTGCTAAATTTTACTGCTCTAGAATTAGTGTGTTTATTTAAAAAGGCAGACTAACAGATAGCAATACCATAGCCGAATAGACCACACCAAAAGTATAATCCATTATCCCTACTGTAAGAGAAAATGTGCAATATTTCTGCACAACAACCAGTGTCTTATTTGTCCTCCTCTTTTCCTGTGTCTTTAGTTTCCACATTGTTTTTACCTTACTCTGTTTGACGATAAGCCACAGTGGGGAAAAATGCACACTCTGTCATCTATTTAATCAGACAAAGCACATAGTGGCAATATAAAAACCCATAATAATCCTTTCAATTGCACAATGTATGTTAACCAATTATAAACAAATGACCTCTCCCCCCATGTACAGTCTGCCGGAAACAAAGATTCCTCATTTCTCTAGCATCTGACTTCAGTCTGAATGCAGCAATTGATTCTTGTCATGTGAAATGAATTGATTTCATATTTTAGCAAAGGTTAATGCATTAAGG
The DNA here is from genome assembly GCF_000732505.1 of Cyprinodon variegatus. Lineage (NCBI taxonomy): Eukaryota > Metazoa > Chordata > Actinopteri > Cyprinodontiformes > Cyprinodontidae > Cyprinodon > Cyprinodon variegatus. Next base: position 1,343,453 of record NW_015150523.1, on the reverse strand, counting down.
CAATGCTTTCTTGGAAATAAGCTGTCTGCCTAGTAATTGGATTAAATGCTTAAATGGTGGTTAACTAAACCACATACCTTTCTAATCAAACAGATCTAAAAGATATTTACGTGCAGCACACACACTGGGCTTGGCATTAAGATCTCAGTATGCAGAAGAAAAACTTGTCCCTGTCAAACGTGCATTTAGGCAAATTCTTTGTCATATACATGGCCTTAAATGACTATAGTATTGAAAGTATTGATATCTGGATTTTATTTAAATTTAACTGATTTAAGTTTATTTAAAGCCAATTCAAAAAACGTGAGAGATTCACGCAAGACGGAATCCCTTTTACCAGTGCTGCACCATTTCTTTTTTTATTTAAACAGAGTTGCTTCTGATTGATAGGTCAGACATGCCTTTGTGTAGAGGGTTGACGTCCGTAGGTAGCACTCAATGGTATCACGTAAATTAGTGGGTCAAACCGGATCTGGTCTTCCCACAGCATGCCAATCAGAGCTGAGGTGAATTTAACACTTGCGTCGTTTGAACCTGGATTGATACGGGTAATTGTGTCAGAAGGCTCACAATGGAGGACCCAGAATTCAGGCGAAGCAGGCAGTGATATATTAAAAGGCTTATATTAAAATAAACGTGTGGTGGGCTCCCTTGACACTATGCAGGAGTAGAGACTCAGGTCAGCGTCTCCAAAACGCAAACAAGGAACAACAATGGGCATGAAAGACACCAACCTGGCAAAGTTCAGTCTGTGCCCAGAAGGAGTGTAGTCCAGTGGAGTGGAACTCCGTTGCTAGTTAGTGAGCCGGAACCAGTGATCCAAGAGAGAAGAGGAGCAGCATCTTGCAGCAGCCAGCATGCAGAGGAACCGAAGGATCCAGGAAGGTAAATCCAAGCCGTGGTCAGAAGTCAGGTCCAAGGTCGACAACAGGAAAAGGAACAGGAATCCAGGTAACAGCCTGGAAACACAGGACAGGCAAACAAAGCAAAACAGGTGCGGCCAAAACTCGGAAGACCAAGGGGGCAAAAAACAGGTCAGGATCAGGCAGAACAAACACAACAGAGAATACTGGAATTAGACTCGCTAGAAGTTTGATGCATGCTTGGTGTGAGGGATTGCTGTCGAGTCAAAAAGTCAATGCATTTCCTTAGACAAAAATCTTTTTGAACCAATCTGAGTATGGTATAATCATCTCTGTAAAGTGCCTTAAGATGACATGTATGAAGTATTTGTGGAAGTAGAGCATTGTGGGAGTTGAGCCTTGGTGGGAGAGGTAAAAAGAACCCAAAGTAGAAGTGGGAATAGAGGCATTCTGGGAGTAGAGCCTTAGTGGGAGAAGTAAGAAGAAACCAAAGAACTGAACTCCAGAGATGCAGTAGCAAGATGTGTAAAATTCCACAAAATTAACCATCACTGCAGCCCTCCACCAGACGCTGCTTCTGGCAGATTGGCCAGATGGAAGCCTCTCCTCAGTGCAACTCCCACAATGAGAAATAAGATTATCTTGTCTGAGGGGACCAATAGTGAACTTTTTTGCTTTAATTTTAGGCTTTATTGGTGGAGAAAACCAGGCACTGCTCATCACTTACCTAATACAATCCCAACAGTGAAACATGGTGGTGGCAGCATCATGCTATAAAGGTGTTTTTTAGCTGCAGGGACAGGATGACTGGTTGCAATTGAAGGTACATTAAATGCGGCCAAGTACAGAGATATCCTGGAAGAAAACCTCTTCCAGAGTGCTCAGGACCTCAGACTGGGCCGAAGGTTCAACTTGCAACAAGACAATGACCCTAAGTCCTCAGATAAAACAATAAAGGAGTGAATGGGAACAACTCTGTGACCATTCTTGACTGGCCCAGCTAAAGCCTTGACATAGATCCAAATGAGCATCTTTGGAGAAACCTGAAAATGGCTGTCCACCAAATTTCACTATCCAACCTGAAAGAACTGGTGTCTACCAGGAAGAATGGTAGAGGATCCGCAAATGCAGATTTGAAAAATTTGTTGCATCATTCCAAAGAAGACTCATGGGAGTAAAAGCTCGAAAAGATGCTTCTACTCAATACTGAGCAAAGGGTGTGAATGCTTATCACCGTGTGATATTTCAGTTTTCTGTTTAATAAATATGATAAAATGTCCACATTAAATTTTTTTCCAGTTCAGATGCAAGTGTATATTTTTGAGAAATAATATGAAATATTTTTTGTTTTCGCAAATGGCTGCAGTGAAACAGAGTGACAAATTTAAAGGGGTCTGAATACTATCTGTGCCATGATCAGCCATTCTGAACTCTTTGGTTCTGTGTAAGTCTTCATTCTGGGTTCTCAGTTATTCTGTACTGTCAAGATTTATATCATTTTTGAATTCTTAGTTTCATTCTTCATTGTTATCTCTTTTCAGCATTTTGCTGTTATTTATTCCTTGGTCTAGTTTCAGTTATTCTTTCTCTTATCCTTAGCTTATGTTTTCCATGGCTTTAGTTTTCTCCAGTTCCTGCTTTTATCCTTTAGTTTCCCCCTTGGTTATTCCTTATTTTGTAGTCATTAGTCCAATTCCCCTTTAGCCTCACTTAAGTTATTTTCTATTTTCGGTTAAAAACTGTTTTCCCTGGTTACTCTGTGTTGCCCCATAGTGCCCCTTTCCTTTCCCCTTTGCTCCGTTCTAGCTACTTCTGTCCACACCTGCTCCCAATTAACTGATTACTCCATTCTTGGGTCTGTTACCCATATATACCCCTCTTCTGCAGTTGCTCAGTGCTGGATTATCTTATTTCCTTCTTGTATGATTCTACCAAGCTTCTCTAGTTTTTGGTTCCTAAGTTCCCAATCTGTTATTTCTGGATAAATGTTTTTGTACCATCTAAGTACCCATTAAAACTACATCTCTGCCTCCTCTACTCTGCATTTTAAGTTTTAATTTCTTTGATTCAGCCTGTCTATATTGACAATCCCTTAGTAATTAAAATTATTTTGCCACTCGTTTCTTTTTTTATTCTAGTACAGTGAATACTTTTCTGATATATATATATATATATATATATATATATATATATATATATATATATATATATATATATATATATGTATATGTATGTATTAACCTAATTGCAATAACTATTTACATATACCTGCACTGTATATTAAATGTATCTGATTGCATTTTCATCCTGTTTGTCCGTTAGGGTTAATTATAATTCTTACTGATTATCCAGCCAAAACTTTTTACCTCCTTTTTCGTATTTTCCCTGCATGGATTTTGATTCCCAAATGTTGGATGATCTGGTTCAATGTCCCACTTTAATATTTCTGTGAGACACTTTTATTTATTAAGTGTTAAACTGTTGTGAAAATCCAAAAGCCCAAGCATTATCACAGTATATCAATGATTTAATTTAATTTAAATTAAAACAAACACTGTTTCAGACAGTACAGCTTCAAAAGTTTATGTTGAAGGAAAACTGCTCATGAAAATCTGGATACTTAAACAAGTTTCGTCAGAAATAATTTAAGAAATTACAATAGTAGGCCAGGTATCTCCCAAAGAAAACCTATAAACATATTTCTTAATTAAAATTATATCAAAGATTTCATATTTGCCTCATAAAAAAGTGATGGTGAAACTAATAATTAGGTTTATAAATAGTTTTTTTTTTTTGCCTAGGGGACAGTACTGCAACAGAATGGATTTTATACACCATTTCATAAAAAAAGAAGAAAGAGGAAGTAACATTTTTCAGAGAGAAAAAAACCAAGAGTTTCATTTCTTTTCATTCATTTTTAACATGCATCTCTCAATCGGCCTCACAGAAAGCTCCTCTCGATCTGTCTTGTATCTCACCAGGTTTTGCTCTTGATCAGTCGCACTGAATCTGGGCAAGCTGCATTCTCTGGCAGACTTGTTTGGTTTTCAAAAGCCGTGTGGTGCTATTTTCTATGATAGGTGAATTTGGTTTGTCCACCTTTTTTCCAATTTGGTGCTTCCTACACATACTGTATCAGCTTAAGGCACTTTACAGAGACAATTCAACCAGATCACACAGTTACAAAGTTTTCTGTCTAAGGAAATGCATTGATTCTTTGATTTGACAGCAATCCCTCACAACAAGCATGCATGTAGTGACAGTGGAAAGAAAAACTCCCTTTAAACATCAAAACACCTCTAACAGAACAGCTTATTTACCCCTGTCGACAATGCCACACAATTCAGCAAGTGTTAAAATCACCTCTGCTGTGATACCATTGAGTGCTATGTATGGAGGACAACGCACTCGCCAGTCGCGTCTGATCTAACAAGCAGGAACAACTCTGTTTACATTTAATAAACATGGCACAGAGTCTTACGTAAATTATTACATGGAAACCAGTTAAGTCTAATCATTGGAAAAATGAACAGCAGTGGTAGAGTAACAGCCAGGGGAACAAAGGGATCTGAAACAAATCCCTGAAGGAACCACAAACCAAGGGGAAATATGCTTCTATAGGAAATTAAATCCAACTGACACGCTTGCCCCAAGTGAGGTCGCGAGGGGTGCTGGTGCCAGCCAGTCCATCGCAGGACAACACAGGACAAACAACCATTCATGCACACACTCACACCTAAGGAGAATTTGGAGAAGCCAATTAACCCAACAGTCATGTTTTTTTTGACTGTGGGAGAAAGCTGGAGTACCCGGAGAGAACCCAGGCATGCTCAGGGAGAACATGCAAACTCCATATAGAAAGACTCTGGGCCGGGAATCGAACCCAGAGCCTTCTTGCCGCAAGGCAGCAGTGGTACCCACTGTTTCACTGAGCAGCCCGAGAGGAAGATTTTTTATTTTTTTATTTATTAGAAATACTTTGCACTTTATTTTGAGGCCCAATCAACACAAGTTCACGGAAGTTACGTTGTGATGGTAACGTCAAGCGAGCTAGTGGTTGCCAAATAAAGAGGTATCCCCCTCGCGGCAGCAGACTAGTACATTTACATAGTCTAATGACTGAAAGGATGAGGAAATATGGTACAGAAACGCATTTTTGGATTTGTCTGCTCATGATAGAATTTTTTTCCACGACCTCTGAGCGCACCTCAACATTTGGACACCTGTAACGAGGGCACCCTGCCTGTAGCTCAAAGTAAGAGCATGGTGCCGCCATGCACTTTCATATCTATTTTTGCAGTTTAATGTAACCGTTGTATTTGTCATGTAGAGTGTTATTTGACATGATACAGATAGCAATAAATAACAAATCAATACAAGTACTGATCTGATATACCAAGACCCTCATATTAATTATACACAACTGAATATAAGGGGATATAACAATAATAACCAAAGAAATAACCAGAAGATCAACCCAAAATCCCAAACAAAACAAAAAAAAGACAAAATCAAAGCAAGTGGGTCAAGACATATTCATGATTATAAGCTTGACTTTTTAAATGTTATGTATTTACGTTACAATTATTAAATTATTAATAATAATTATTATTTTAATCAAAGCAGTGTTAAGCTAGATATCAATATGTAAATCAGAAGTTATTATTAAATTACAATATGTAGAAAAAACATTTGAAAAATATTCAGAAATAAAAATCAGATTAGAATAAGAACAAACAGCTAACCAGCCTGCATTATTAGAATAAATCTTACCCTGTCCTTTTGACCTGAAAGATCTAACTTAATAGAGTAGAGCTGAGAAAACCACAAGATGTGAAATCCCCTCTTTTCTTTGATCCTATCCGTCAGCCAGATAAGATACATTAAGTAGTGTGTTTGAAAGCTCTTCCCCCTCTCCCTCTTACCCCCCTTCCCTTCTTCCTCCTATTTGTCAAAACGACTTATTTTCCCCTGGGAATTTCATTTCGCCTTCATTCTGCCCTATGTTAATCAGAAGACTGTTACTTCCTTATTGAGTAAAGTTGGATGTTAACTTTCAATTACAGAGGGAAATCAAATTAATCAATAAAGTGGGTTTTAAAAAATCAAGAAAATGTTTTAATTAACATTTTCAGTGTCACTAGTTTAGATACACAAATATGGCTATGGCTCTGAATGGGAAAAGCCTGGACAGAAATTAAGTGCTCTGCAATCTTTTACATAAATTCTTAACATTTAAGATAAATGGCAACATAGCTGGGTATTTAAGGCAACTCTGAAAACACACAAATTGCCTGTGTGAGATTATGGGAAAATCAAACCAGGTAAACCAAGAAAACTGGAACATAGCAGAAAATTCAATTCAGTTTATTAATATAGCTCCAATTCACAACACATGTCATCTCAAGGCACTTTACAGTTCACCAGATCATCCAGTCAAATTGATTCAAAGTTTTCTATCTAAGGAAAACCAGTTGATTGCATCGACTCATTGACTTGAATGCAATCCCTCACACTAAGCATGCTTGTAGTGACAGTGGTCTGGAAAAAAAAACTTTTATCTGGAAGAAACCTCCAGCAGAACCAGGCTCAGTGTGAGCGGCCATCTGCCGAGGCTGACTGGGGTTCAAGGAGACAGAACAGACAATACAATACAATACAAAAGGCAACTTTAAAAGGTTAAAATGGTTTATTTATAAATCTGATTCATACTTATGTTTCCAAAAAAATGACTGTTAATGTAAATAATTCAATCAATTCAATCATTAATTTAATAATAATAATAATAATAATAATAATAATAATAATATTAAAACTAATTAATAATTATCACTGGAAATAAATATTACTGGAAATTAATAATAATTTCCAGTAAGATACTACATTCTGGGGACTTGTGATGGCTGCAACTACAGCCACCCAAATGTGGTAACATTCAATCACAACACACACTAAGTCAGCAAGTCTCATTTCATTTATATTGGGATTTCTTTACATTTAGGATTTAATTTACAGAATTTTTGTAAG
>NW_015150523.1:1333178-1334872 GCF_000732505.1 Cyprinodon variegatus | reverse complement strand
CAGAAAAAGTGTGGACTCTAAAGTGCCGTTTGGCTTGAGGACGACCTCAATTGAAGTTGAGGGTAAGCAATTAAAGGCCCTCATTGATTCAGGAAGTACACAAACCCTGGTGCACAGAGACTTTGTTCCAGCAAATAAAGTTAATGTGGAAACAATCCCTGTCCGCTGTGTTCACGGACATGAGTTATTATATCCAACAGCAGAGCTGTATATTAAAGTACAAGGCCAACTCTACCTTTTAAATATTGGTGTGGCTGAAAACTTGCCATTTCCAGTAGTGTTGGGTCAAGATCTGCCGGTGTTGTGTGATTTATTGAACTTTAACAATATGTGCAATGCGGCATTAACCAGATCTCAGGCTAGTAAGAGGGAGGAGTTTCTGCAACCACTCTGTGCCTTACCTTTTTATGATGCGGACCTGGAGACCACGCCCGGGAAGTCTCGCAAGTCCCGCAGACAGCGACGGCAAGAGAAATTTCAACACTCTGTTGTAGAACCATCTTCTAGCTCTAAGCCTGAGTTACCTTTGGGGTTTAAAATCCCTGCTAACATCCTCGAGATGCAACATAGTGATCCAGCTCTAACACCTTTATTTCAGAAAGCAGAGGGAAACCAACAACCTGAACGAGGTTCAAAGAAGCTGGAGGAATTTTTTTTGAAAGATGGCATCCTGTACCGTCAACAGGGGTCAGTGTTGCAGTTGCTGATTCCCAGACCAGTCCAGAAGGTGGTGCTGTCCTTAGGACATTCCATTCCATGGGCTGGCCATCTTGGAAAGCACAAGACAATGGCCCGCATCAGAAAATACTTTTACTGGCCTGGAATACAATCTGACGTGGCTCTCTTCTGCAAAGGCTGCCCTCAGTGCCAAAAGTCTTCTCTAAAAATCCCCTCCAGAGCTCCACTTCAGTCATTACCAATCATCAACACGCCGTTTGAACGGCTGGGAATGGACATTGTTGGTCCCCTGGAAAAAAGTAAATCAGGCAATCGTTATATGCTTGTGATTCTGGATTATGCTACAAAATATCCAGAGGTGTTTCCTTTGAAATCAATAAAAGCTAAAGCAGTTGCCTTCTGTCTCATACAGCTCTTCTCACGAGTGGGGTTTCCTGCTGAGATTCTTACTGACTGTGGAACTAACTTTCTGTCCACTCTGTTGAAGCAGGTGTACCAACTCCTCGGCATTAGGAGCATGAAGACCACTCCATACCATCCTCAGACAGATGGCCTTACAGAGCGCTTCAATCAGACTTTGAAACAGATGTTAAGAAAGTTTGTCAACGAAACCGGTACAGACTGGGACCAGTGGCTGCCTTACCTTCTCTTTGCATATCGAGAAGTGCCACAGGCCTCCACTGGTTTTTCACCATTTGAATTGCTATATGGTTATGATGTACGAGGTCCTCTATCTCTCCTAAGGGAGACATGGGAAGGTGACAAAGAAAGCTCTCAAGCTGTAAATGTTGTCTCTTATGTTGTCCAGATGCGGGAACGGCTGGAAAGGATGACTGCATTGGCCCAAGCTCACAAAGAGGAAGCACAGAAACATCAGAAAAACTGGTATGACCAGTCAGCTCGCCACAGGTCCTTCAGGCCTGGCCAGAAAGTGCTGGTGCTCCTTCCAAGTGCTGACAGTAAGCTGCTGGCAAAATGGCAAGGCCCGTATGAAATCCAGAGCAGACTGGACACAA
>NW_015150523.1:1326989-1331193 GCF_000732505.1 Cyprinodon variegatus | reverse complement strand
CCCCCTTTGTATCTTCTATGTGGCCTGATCAGCCAGTTAAAAGTTTTTCCCTTTGTCTCATGTAGCAGGTCTGTTTGTTTCAGTAGGTCTTTTGTTAGCCTGAGTTAAATTCTGTTACTTTGACCTCTTTTATGGGCCCAACTTTGTGATTTGTTTTTTGTTGACCCAAGTTCTTTGTTTTGGGTTCAATAAAAAGAAGACTTTTTGGATCTAAACCTGTGCCTGATCTTCCTTTGACTGCTCAGACCATCACAGGACTTAAGGTACTTGTGGGGACCAACCATCGGTCCCAATGAAGACAGGCTCTCTTTTGGGGTGGGGGTTAGGTTTAGCACTCAGATGTAACCTGAGTGTAGGTTAGCTATGGTTAGGAATAAAGGTAAGGTGAGATGCAACACGTACACAACTGAAGGTAGGTGTTGTGATGAACAGCTTAATTACTGATATCTCAGCTATATGTCAGTCTTTAAAAAACAAATGTGCCACACAGGAGGTCATGCCCAGAGGGAGTAAAGCAGATCAGGTACACAGTAAGTCAATAGGCTCAACCTGCATCCAGTATGTATTTCCACATGTTTTTTGTTGCCATGAATGACAGTGCAGACAGTCAGTATGAAGCCCACTTTAACAACAAAAGTAACCAAACCAAAAGCAACACAGGTCATGTGGTATGGAAGTCCAGAGCAGAGCCCTGCATTGATATGGAGGATTTTTCCTGCCCAAAACTAACAGCACTCATTTTCAATCTGAGAGCAGAATTTCCTCTAATTGCACTCAAACACATTGCACTTGTAATGCTCACATGAAAAACTTAGCTTTATCTCAAATCTATTCTCTTCTCCATCAAATCTTTTGTTTCTGCTCTCAGTTCAGATGCTTGTTGCACAGATATTTTCTCTTCTCATTTAAACCCGTCTCAGACTTGAGTTAAATCGTCGCCTAGCAATATTTCCAGCGGGCAGAACGACAACCTGAGAAAGGGTGCACTTCTTTTCTTCTAATGAGTTTATGTATGTATTCATTGATTGATTGTTTTTATTGATTTCACAGCGGAGAAATTTCCACTTAATATTCAAAGGAGAGGTATATGCCAAAGGAAGAAAAAAGGTACAAGAATATGTACAGTATATACAGTGCCTTTTTAAATTTTTTTTTTTTTTTTTTATCATAGTGGGGTCATTATACAGTACAGGGTTATTGCACAGGGTGTTTACATAGGTATTTATATAGATGGATATTTATATTTATATATCTATTTCTTGCACTGGGTGTCGAATATAGATAAACAGGTTACTGCACATTATACTTTGCAAAAGTTATTGCCATTGTAGTGTCGCATTGTAGAGTCTGGTTGCAGTAGGGATGAATGACCTGCAGTAGTGCTCCTATGTACAAACAGGGTGTAAAAATCTTTCACTAAAGGAGCTGCTCAGCTCCTCTACAGACTGGGGCAGAGGGTGAAAGCTGTTGTCCATGACAGATGTAAGCTTGGACAGCACCCTCATCTCAGACACTTCCTCCACTGAGTCCAGAGTGGAGCCTAGGACAGAAACGGCCTTTCTCACTAGTTTCTCAGTTTGTTCATTCTCTTTCTGTCCCACTCTGCGCTGCCAGGGGCCCAGCAAACGACAGCGTAGAGGAGTGCTGATGCCACCACAGAGTCGTAGAAGGTTTTAAGCAGGGGCCTGCTGACTCCAAAGGAGTAGGGGCAGTTCTGGCCCTGCTTATACAGGGCATCGGTGTAATGAGTCCAGTCCAGTTTGTCAGTGATATGAACACCCAGGTATTTGAAACTCTCTACCGTTTATATGTCCTGCCCATGGATGTTCATGGCAGAGTGAGGTGGGGGTCTTCTCCTGAAGTCAGTCACCATCTCTTTGGTCTTACTGGTATTAAGATTTAGGTGGTTCTTCTCACACCAGTCCACAAAGTTCATGATGACCGATCGGTACTCCAGCTCGTTCCCATCAGAAACACAGCTTAAAATGGCCGAGTCATCATAGCACTTCTGGAGATGGCAGCTGTCCGTGTTGAAGGTAAAGTCCAAGGTGTGAAGGGTGAAGAGGAACAGAGACAGAATGGTGCCCTGCGGGGCCCCTTTAGTTAACAGCAAGCCCAGCTGACAAAACTAGCAGGTAGGGACCTTCTAGCACCATCATTGCCATCAAAGTAAAAGTTCCAAAAAGACTACAGGAGCAGTCTAAGAGAGCTTATGCCAGCAACATGTGGTAAGCACATAACGAAAGCTATCCCTTAAATCCAAAACAAGCTACTATCACATTAACCCTAACAATGTGGACTTCTTGATTGACTGCACTGCTAGCGTGTTGCACATTTTTATGTGTGTTGAATCTTCTTAGAAAAAGACTGATAATCCAACGAATCTGCACTTGCTTAGTATATCAATCTTAAAACAAGATCAAAAAGACTTTTCTGGCTAGATTAAATATTCTAAGACTTGGTTAGATACTTTTTTAGTTTGAATCATCATTTATTGTGTTTAATGCACTGGAGGGATCAAAGACGCATCTCCTTATAGGAAGATATTTTAAAGACCTTTTAATTAGCATTCAGTAGTTAAACAGATTTGTTGAAAAGATTTAGTGTTAATTTTTTTTTCCTTAGGAGTCTGTGATAAATCATAGCAAGAGTGGGGGTCTTGCTCGGTTGGAATGAAGTCAATAGGAATTCAGTTTAATCATTTCAATTACATTTGTCAGTCATTAAGCAATACACAGCTTCCTTAAAAGGTTGACCCACTCGACGTGTTTGTCTGCACTCCATTGTGCCCATATAATAACTTATTGCCTGGAGAATTTAGAAAGTAGAAGTCACAAAGCATGGTTGTCTTCTGAATTATATTTTGGGTAATTTTGTTTACCTAATCACCCCTGAAATGGGATGACTGCTACTGTGATGTGACAGAATTATGTTGGTCTGGCAGCAGGCAATAACACGCCTTGAAGTCAGTGAACAGTTGTGCCATGACTGTTAGATTAACTGTGCTTCAAAGGAAATCAGAACATAGATAAACAGTGGACATGACTTACATTGTGTCTTGGGCTTCACAGCAACTCATCACACTGAGATTACATGTGGAGGGAAAAAAAGTCCCTTTAAGATAAAAAACCTTCATTAGAATCAGGGTAAAGCTGTGTAAAGACCAGAATTGTTTTGAGCACCAGGGACAGCCAGTAAACAAGCAAAGTCTATGATGCTTTGTGGAAATCACGAGGCAGTAACATAGTGTGTCATCATCTAAATTTACTCCAATATGTTTAGTTGCAATAACAAACAATTCTGGTAATGTTAGCTTTTCTCCTTTTATTCAGTAGGTTCAAATCCAGTAAGACCTAACCATGTCCATCAACCCAGCATGCATTGTGGAGGTGAAAAAATGCTGACCTCGATGGGTGAAAAATCGAACAAAGGATTCATAGTTTTTGAAGTAATTATGAATTTTTACATATAACAATCAGCCATTGTTATGTTAATAGGAAAGCTAGAAGAGTTTTACCTCAACATGTACTATTTTTATTTGATTTATTCTAATCATGTACATGGAGGCCCATTAATGTTCTCCTCAGGAATGTAATGTCATTGATTTGGTTTGGTGCATGCAATGCATTTCAGAATCACCATTTAAAATGAATCTGTTACTGCAGAGGAAAAAACTACAGCACAAAGTTGTACCGAAATTGAGGGACTTACACAAAGTGTTTTAGGGTATTTAAACAAATTTCTATAATGTGGCAGTAAATTCAGCATTCTACTCCCTATTACCCAAATAAAGCCAAAAAAAAGCCACCCAGTAAATCACTCATTCTTGGTACACTGAGTTTCTAGTCTCTCATGGTAGTCTTTAGTACAGGAATCTTTACTCAACTTCCAAATAAGTTTATGGTCTATCGAATTGTTCGCAATTATTTTAAAGATAAAATGTTTTTCACTGACTAATGATTTATTCACTCGTATTAGTGAAATGTGTAATGATCTCAAAATGTTGTTCCAAGACCAAAGCATTGAGATTTAATGGCTGTTTGAACTACACGAAGCTAGTAAAGAAAATAGTTGGCTTCAAGAGTGGTGACAATCTTTTCATGTATATACGACGGAGTATTAGGGCCACACATGAAGAGAAAAAAAGTATTTTTGCCATGACGAGATTAAACTCGACATGTCGACTTTAAAGTCGACATGTCGA
>NW_015150523.1:1307188-1326544 GCF_000732505.1 Cyprinodon variegatus | reverse complement strand
GAAATGTTGAGTTTAATGTCGACATGTCGACTTTAAAGTCGACATGTCGAGTTTAATCTCGTCATGGCAAAAATATTTTTTCTCTTCATGTATGGCCCTAATACTCCATCGTATGTATATCATTCCAAATGTTGTCATAGCTGTCGACTGTTTTTAACTTTTAAAATATGTACTGGATGGTGGGTATAAACATAATGTTTAACAGTGAATAATACTAGTAAGAGTTTTAAGGGCAGGTCTCAGCTTTTGTCGATATGACAAAATAGGCTCGAGAGTGGAGGTCTTGAACAATTAAAAAGAAAGATTGTACAATTGATACACAAATCTAATATTATCTGATTCAGTCATGCTTTAATTATTGTTTGTTTTGGATTTGGAGTAATTTCTACCACTCAATGGTGCATTTTCTTTTTTTCATTTCCCAGCAACCAGTTAGCACCATAACTAGCTCCAACTGCTGCCACTAATTATCTCCAAGTCTTTCCACCTGTTTCCCTTCCTTTATATTCCTGCCTCACTCTCACTTGCTTCTAGAATGTTGTACTTTTCACACTGTATGTGTTCCTAGAAGTGTGTTACTCTACCTGTTCCTGCCATTCAGCCTTATTGGAAACAATTGCAGATTCTGGCTAAAATTGTTTGGGCAGTTGCTGGCTACTCTAACCTTTTAGCAGGTGCAAGTTACATGTGTCCTTTGGGATAGCTGCAAGCCACGCCTGACCTTTTCTGCAAAGTTAGTCTCGGCTCAGGATTTTGCCAGTTTTGAAGTGGACATCGATCCAATGCTGTTTTAAAATCCTCCTGAAAAACCATCACAAATTTTCACACTGATAGCAAAATTGATTCAGGATTATCAGGTAGAGATGGTGGAGGAAGATAAACCTAAGTGTTCACATGTCCATTAAGCTTCTATGAGTTCAATTGTATGCTCTATGACATAACCAAGGCTACAAGCACTTTCCAGCATTTGATGGAGAAGTGTGTTGGAGATCTCCATTGAGTGAGATCTTTCGCAAGAGAGGAAAAAAAACACTCAAAACACTCTGAACACAGATACCTGCACTAAATCTCTGTTACCTTTGGCTAAAGAAGATGAGCGGAAAGATGAAAAAAGCGGAAATTATTAGTCGGGACTGTCCCTACCAGGCCAAAGTTGGTGGGGACATGTACAGTACACACCAATTCTTCAGACAGTTATGCCTGTGGTCTAAACTATAAAATATGTTTAGCAAAGATTTGAGCACGACAACTAACATTTTAAGAAGTACTTGCTTCAAATTCTGCTAGTTATAGTTGTTGCCAGCCCTGTACCTTCACGGTAGCCACCTGTTTCTCTCGCCTTTCTGGGTCTTTAGGGAAGTGATAAAATGAGATGCTGTCTGTCCTTTGTCAGTTGGTACACCCATATGCTAAGCACAAGAGTACTATGGTTTTGTTAGTTTTTTTAAAATGAATATGGAGAAAAACTGAAATAGGTTCCTGTCGTGTTGTATGTATGCGTAGCTTGTTTTGCTGTCCAAGAAGAAGGACTCATGGGTGTCAAAACATTGGTTGACGTCAGCAGCACGGCTTCTATACAACATTGTAGCCACAAACACTTTGTTGAGAGAAATTAGCTTGCCTTACAATCAACTACTAACAGCAGATAGTGAGGTTTCTCACTCAAAGACACCATGACTGAATTGGACGAAACAGGAGCTTGAATTGGCAATCCATCGGTTACAGGACAAGCTCCCTCCCTCCTCAGCCATTTTCGTCTGTTTATTCCAAATACTTTAGATTGGCCGGTGCTTAACTGGTGGAAAAATAAAGAAGCCTAGGCAAAAATAAAAATGAGTGTGGTGGCATCATATCCATGACTGCATATGCAGGGCAGCCTGTTTAACAGGTTTTGAAAGCAAGACTGGTCATGCTGTATTCATTCCAATGAAAGTACAGCATCAAGTTAACATTTTAATGGCAGTAAAGTGAACACAGTCAAGCAGCTCTGGGCTGTATGGCTGCTATTTGTGTGGCATTCTGATTCTGTTCTTGCTTCAACAAAGGTTATCCTGCACCTTTCCTACCATGCTGTCATTAATGTCCCTTACAACCATTTTTCTCATCCTTGATGTCCAAACCATATTCATAACATACCATGTTCATTTCTTACACACTGAGTTGAATATTACATATTGAGATGGAAAACACAATAAAATTGTGCCTTAGATTGGCTGTGCTGAATGGATAAAGACAGAAGAAAGTTTTCAATGTCATATTTGGGATTAAGAGACTGTAATAATATAAAATTGTTTTGCCCACATCCACTCATGCTGTTGCTAATGGTATTTCCTTCTTAAGAAAAAGTGTGAAATGTAGAGAATTAGCATTTTGGGGCTAATTCTCTACATTTCACACTTTTTCAGTGGTTTTTTCAGTTGTTGTCAGTGGTTGTTTGTACCATATATATATATATATATATATATATATATATATATATATATATATATATATATATATATATATATATATATATATATAAGCAATGGTACAAACAACCACTGACAACAACAGTTTGGTACAAACATGATGATGCTTTCTTATGCTTTAGGAATTTAGCCTCACACTGGAGACTAGTTTTTTGCTTTTTTAAAGGCATGTTTTTAAAGTGATGCCACATTCTTGAATATTTGTGTGGTTATGTTTAACCATACATATGTTTGCATTCATCCATTCAGAAGTATTAATCTTATTGGGGATATGCCACGTCCTAATAAGTCTTGGAAATATTATTGGCAAGGTCTTTGTCTCATGTAAATGATACAAGTGAGGCAAAAAAAATTTTATAGGATCTGCTAGACACATCTCTGTAATTTAGCTGTGGTAAAAGAATTAGGAAATGTAAGAATGAAATGGAAAATGATAATGGAAAAGTAAAAAAAACCAAAGGCATTAGCTAAAATACACACAAATAGGAAAATAAATAACGATAATAGGCAAATAGGAAAGTTCAAACAGATTCTACTATTTCACATTAGCTTCAGAAAAGTAGTAGAAATATATAAGCTAATTCATAAGATAAAATTAGGCATCAAATACAGTTTTTATCACTTTTAATTACCCTTTGATCAATTTTGTGTGACACATTCTGTTTTTTATAATATGTTACGGATGAGCAGAGGAAACAGGGACTGATGTGTGCCGTGTCAATAAAAGTCCAAGGAAGTTATGTTAGACCCGTCACTCTGGGGTCTATCAAGGATGTAGTTTGACTTTGTGTTTAAAGGAATTCTTTTATGAGTTTATTTTATTTGCTCATTTTTGATTCATCTTTCCACAGAGTATTGCTCTAACACTCCAGAGGATCAGTGTGTGGTTTTTGGCCAATGTTAGAAAAGCTTCAGATATTTTTATTAGCAAGCTTGAATTCCTGGCTGCAGCTTTAAAATGAGTACAATTTTCCCAAAGCTTCTCTCTGATTTTAGGATTATTTGAACTTGACTTGTACAACATTGAAAGGAAACTTGAAAACCCACCAAAAGTTTTATATGCTTATTCGTTTTCTGTTCTTGCTATCCTTCACAGCCAGTTTTGAAACAGACCTGATTACAGTTATTGAGGAGATTCTTGTGCTAGTAAAATATTTGAAAACGCATCTTGTGAGGTCCTGCTGGCGTTCGATATCTGCAGCAGATCCATGCTGGCTCCACTACTGTAGGCTTTCGTTTTCCTGATAAAAATTATGATAGTTAAGAAAGAATGCTATAAAAAATGCTGTGGCTCCTTGGTGAAAATTTTTCAATCCAAAATTATTCATAAAAATGAACAATGCTGGATAAATTAGTTGGCTTTCGATTCTTTGATGTACCCACAAATAATGGTCAGAAACAGAATTACTTTATAAATCCCTTGCAGGAAATTATTTTTATATGATGGCAATTGTATTTGTTGTTAAACTGTAAGGCTGCATCTTACATTTTTTTTAATATTCAAATAATTTAATGATTATTTTTCTTCTATTACATAACTGCTCACAGTTACTTTCCAATTAATTCAATCATCACTTGTCATTAAAAATTAGATAACGACTGAAAAAAGTGAATGTGATTGGTCGTTTATCAAGGGGGCGGGATTGTTGTGGCAGAAGGTTCACGAGCAGGTTTGTTTGTGGAAAGTTTGTTGGAAGCATCTTGCTAACCAGTTAGCAACTTAGACCTAGTAGGTTCCCAATGGGAAATTACATTGGGACCAAGTAGCACTAAATTGGTGACTTAGAAACGAAACTGTGAAGGAACGCTATGGACAGCAGAAACATGCAAGAGGAGGAGAGTTTTGTGTTGGAGGTCGTGGATGAGTCTCCTCCGTCAAACATTTTTTATTTACAGGAGGAAAGCAGGGATTAAGTTGTTGTGGAAGAGGACGCCAGGGCAGCAGAAGCTTCATTTGGTGTGGAAGGCTTACAGCCGTACATGTTTGGGCCCTTGCCTCGCAACGCTGCCAGTTCTCTTAGCTCTACGCCTGCTGAAGACACAGACATTCATCCCCGGGAACACTGAGACGTAAGTCAATGGTAAAGTAAATAATTCTTATCTCCTATTTCAACCGTTGCATATATTAGCTGCGACATATAAATCAAGATGCTATGATCCAAAAAAATCAGATTGACAGATGACCATTGATATATGATTGGCTGAATTTAGGTGTAAAAGCTGACGTACAACTAACTGTCCTGCATAAAAAAGCCCACAGATTTTAATAGAAATTTTCTTAATTTTGGGACAATATCGTCTGATAAAGAGTACATTTATATACATGTTTAAGCCAGAATGATTTGACATTTAAATATGATTTCCCTACTTAAATGTTTTTAAGGATTTCAAATACAGGGTAAAAAGGGGAGCATGTCAACATTCTCTGCAATCCGCTGTGAAGATTTCTCATGGGAAAGTAAGGAGGTAAATGTAAACCACATTTAAACATGGTTTAATAAATACATTGACCATATGATCTGGTAAATTGTAAAGATATAAAGATATGTTGTGAATTGGCGCTATATAAATAATCTGAATTAAAATTAAGCCAATGCAAATATTAAAATGTTTACTATTTTATTTTGTTGTGAACATGTTTAATATTACACACAGTGTTTATATGTGCTAACAAAATGTTAAATGTGATTTTTTAAAACTCAGATAATACTATGGTACTGTTGTTGACAGATCAGGTCTCTTGCTCTCCTTATATTTTGGATGGATCTGATATTGATGGTGAGCCTATCCCTCAGACAAACCGACCAACTTGTCTTGCTGTACTGCACAGTGTGGTAGGCCAGCTGCAACAAAGGTTCCGCCTATATTGCCTTGCACTTACTGCCCCCTACACACATGCACACATTCCCTTTGGACACTTCACTCAAAATCCTTACATACTTTTTATGGACTCCATTTATAAGTGCAGAAAAGTGGACTCGTGAATGGAACCATGCCTCCTACAGTAACTGATTATATGGTATAACACATTTGATAAAGTCTATGCAGTGCTGGTGAAGATTCTCAGTCATCCAGATTATAGTCATAAAAAAAAGTTAAAAGTCAATCCATTGTTGGTCTGGTTGAACAGGGGAGATGTTCTGTATAGATTCTTGTGCTAGTAAAGTATTTGAAAACTATTTTTGTGAGGTCCTGCTGGCATTGAGCAGGTGAACTCAGTACATGACAGTGTGGAATTTGATGCAGTTAATTGCATCAACCCCACATACAGGAGAACAGAACATTCCAGACCAACAATTCTCCATAATGAACCCCCTTTCAGAGACAAAGACAGGTACTGGGTATTGCAGGTTGACAAAGAACCAAAACGACTGCCAATTCCTAAGGGGCAGACCTGTTCGTCTGGTTCAATTTAAGGTTTAGTTTTTGGTCCACTCTTTGGAATCCTCAAAGTCAACACTATTACTGACATTTTGAATTGAAAAAGCTACCTGGATTGGATGGAAATCTCTTCAAACTTGGAAACAAAGTCCAGAGGAATTTTTTTTTCTAACTTTGTTGGAAAGTCTGTGCAGTGTTAATTCGATTTTGCCATTTAATCTGTCTATTTGGGAGTGAAACCTGATTTGTATGATTGGAAGAGTGAACCGAGGTAAGAATTAAAAGCAACCATTGTGATTGTGAGACTCTTCATTACAGTGGATTCATTGGTATCAAAAAGAAATAAAAAAATTGGGGGAATGTATTTTTGTATATCCTTTTCTATTTTCTACAAATTTCTTTATAAACCAAAGAAAAAATACAAGCCAGCCATTAAACTTTAAGCCTTTGTCTGAGTGTCATTGAAGAAGAAGAAGAACATGAGACCTATTTAAGATCAGACATGCAGGTAAGGAGGAATGCTGGACATTTTTTGAAACTGAAATAGTCTTAAACTTAAATAATCTGGCATTGTTTTTCAGATAGAGAGGATAAATAAAAAAAGGTGAAGTGGATTGAATGAGACACAATTCAGGTGTGGGCAGGGAAGGAACACGTGGAAACAATGGTCTGAATTGGAGCAGAGTTGAGACCAAAATTCAAACCGAATGTATCCGAGGCGAAGGTGGTGGATTTAAATAGTTATTCCTATGCAAACCGCGTAGGGAAGAGCATGGAAACAGCCAAGGTGAGGGCAGTCACTGCTTGGCTCTCACCTAGTGCTACTAGATAGAACTGAGTTTTTGTCTGAAGCATCTGAACTTCTCTTTGAAAGATTTCACGGTAAGCACTCAGGTACTGCTTCTAGTTGTTACGTAGACTAATGAAGTACATATAAGGCAAAGTTTTTTGTAGTTCAAATGGAATAGAGAGGAAATTATGTTGAAAAAGAGTGAAATAAGGGATGCACTACAGAGGTTTTAGGCTACTTTTAAAAAAGTTAATTTGATTTAGCCTTTGAAGAACTGTTTATCATCCTCCCTTACCTCCAGCACAGACCTCGGTCTGTCGTAGCCTCTCCATGACTGATTTCTGAACGGGGAGTGGCACCGTATCTGACCATCATCCAGGAGCAGTTCTAAATGAACCAAAGGGATGTAATTTTTGATTGTTTCTGAGGATTTTACAAAAATTGGTGGTCTCCCAAGCTGATTTAAAAGTTGTGCATAGAAAACAGCTCAATAGCAGTTCTGTAATCTATGTTTCACCTGTCATTTTATTGTGAAGTGCTGACAGTGAGACCTGGGGTCCGTTTCATGAAGCAGGTTTGCAGAAAACTCTAAGTTATCTAAACCTGAAAACAGGGAAAATCTGACTTTTCCAGTTCACAAAGAGAGTTTCCTCAACCTCTGTTTCATTCACTCTAGAAACATTCTCCCCAGAGCTAACCTGGTTGGTAGCAGGTTTTCTTCAGTAAACTCGGAGTGTCCTCTGTCTCTGCACTCCTTACTTCCAATCACGCTGTTTTATTTCCTGATTTAGTCAGATTTTTGTCATAGTTTTGTGCATAAAAAATATATATATTATTCACTAGGTCCGTTACACACATTAGGTTTTAAAAATAAACATTGCATGTCCATTTGATCTTATTAAAGAATGATTGTTACTTTTTCACAGAGAATTAAATATTCATAGGGAGAGGATTCTCAGTTGACAAGGCATGCAATGTATTTGTTTTTGGCTCGTTTAATATTAGCGAAATGCTGATCATTTATTTTTATTTTGTTATATTTACAGTACATGAAGAACTACTGAACTTATTTTGAGATTACATGTAAATAGATTCATTATTTCAGCCATTTATTGGGATGATAACATCCAAACCAGGGCTGCAAACAGCCACTGGTTTACTGTGTAAAAGAAGACTGAATCAACATGAGGAGGTACACATAAGATAATCCATAGGTTCTATATATTAGAACATGTTTATTCTTCATCCTTACCTGCTACCAGAAGATTTCACCTAAATAGATACCCTAATCTACTACTATTTAAGAAATAATCCCGTAATATTTTCATTGTAACAGAAAATATGGCAAGCCAATTTGGATATGCACTAGTTTTACTGAATATGTATTCCTGATATCTGAAAAAAAAACATTCTTCCTTTGTCTAAATGACCGTTTCAAACAAAATGACACAATTCAAAATTAATTTCAGATCTCTATATTCCTACTATTACTGTTAGGCATTTGTATTATTTTAACTATGAAAAAATGTTTTTCAGATATCATAAATTCATTTTTAGTCAAGCCGTTAAATGTCAGAATAGCCACTTAAAATGTGTAAACATTTCTAGATATATAAATCTCAATTCTAGAAAATGTATTATTACAGTTAGGTCTAGGAGTGTGATTTTGATCAGACAGAATCTTATTTTAGTGATCTACAAATGGAACAACAGAGAGTAGAGGCTTTAATAAATGTAAAAACGGCCTGCCATAGCGATTCATTTCAGCTTACACATCAACTCGAACAACATTCTTCTCATCTGCCACCTTCCTCTCCTTTTAGCTGTAGTGCTGTTTCTTTGTGTTTTAAACACGCTCCTTTTTTACTTAATTTTTTTCCATTAAAATCCAGTGGGGTGAAAAAGGCATTTCCTGTTGCCTGTTTTCATGGTGACTCGTCGAACTGGTGCTCCACTGATAACGGCTTTTCATACATGGACCTAGTTAATTTGGATTAAACTAATTGATTGCAGCCATTGTGAAACCGAACACTCAGAGTTCCCGACTTTTGGCTAGATCAATTTAGAGTTGCGGATTTGAATCTGAATTTGTTAAACCTGCCTCATGAAATGGACCTCTGGACAGGGAATGCTATAAAGTTGACAGTGGTAATGGCTGAGAAGCTGACAAACTACTAAACATTATGAAAGAACTACTCCACTCACCAAATGACGTAAACATGCCCAATTTTATACTCAGTGCCAGCACAGGAATGACATGTTATGCAATAACTGTCATTTTTTAAGTTGACAGACTCTGAATGAGAGCAATCATGGAGGCAAAGATCAGTTAAGAGTTTTTATTGAAGACTGTGATGTGTACAGAGAGGATTCTAGCTGGCAGGGTTTTCTGCGTTCTGCTAGAAGAGGCGAGGTGACAGGTGAGCAACTGGTTGGTGATGGTTTGAATGATTAGGGGTGTTGTAACCCACAGAGAGGGAGGCTTGGCGTCAGTTTGGGGAGGATGGTGACCAGCGGTCCGGGCGGATGGTGCAGGTCTGGTAGGTGATATCCGGTGGTGGTGTCAGAGGGTGGACAGGTAGGTGAGCTAAGGCAGGAGGGCTTTAAGCAGATCAGAGGCCAGTAGCATTACATATTCCTGGAGGCAGACTGGGAGTGTCTCTGGCAAGAGTCCAGAGTGAAGTGAGTTCTGTCGGGTGGTCTCGAACTTGGGATCCAGGATTCTGTGAAGGAGCAAACAGATAGCAGGTTTAGGATCTGGGTAAATTGGAAAGCAAGGCTAGGTAAAGGATCAGTCTCTACCACACAGAAGCACTAACGAACTGACGCCCTCCTCCTGATACCAGCTCCTTATGAAGGGTGGTAATTAGTTTTAACTGTCCTTTTAGATCATAAATCTAATTTATTCTTAATTAAACATTATCAATCACCACAAAACAGTATTAATTTTTAGTTCCCAAGCAAGGGTATCATGACCCAAAATGAGGAGATTTAAGGGGCTGATAACGGCTGAAAAGGCTCATTTCTAATTGTACCTGTTTTTAGAATTTCAAGTATGTATCCTTAGGATAAACCTGTTTCAATGGCTTAACTAGTTACCGTCAGTGACGTTTAAACCTTTCAAAGAGCTCAAAATAAGTGTTGAACATGAATAGTTTGTATAGATTATCCCTATCTAGGTCACAACACTGTTCTGTGAGGATAAAGAGAATAATGCCATATTCAGCCATATTCATGACACCTGTACAGAAACCTAAGATGAAAAAGCATATACATAATATGTGAAGACCTGATGATGTTAACATAATTCTATTCTCAATCACACTGCGCAGAATAAAGGAACACAAAGGTTTTTATTCAGCACTCATATCAGCAGTTGAAGCTTGACTCATTGGTTGGGAATTTCAGCTTTAACTTTCAAATTTTTTTGTGATAAGTGTTAATACTTTAACACACTTTTACCTGATTTTGCTGGTGAAAATTGTAAATGGAAGGACATTTTATAGTGCCTTTCACCGGAGCCACATTTCACATGGAATCACATGAAATTGAGTATTTATGAGAGAGTACCTGACATTCTCTGGACATAAATAAACTGGGCAGTTGACATAAATCTTCAGCTTCAGTTCAAACAACCTGAAAGAAAATGTTTGTTTCGCTTTAGCTATGTTCTATACTTCTGAGCTAATGTATTACCAGGGTGCATACCCTGAAAATTCAAATGTTTTGTTGATTGTGTATGTAAGCCTTCCTGTACTCACAAGTGTGTATTTGTTGTTTCCGGACAAATCCATTGTATATTGGGATTAATCTGGATGATTTAACTTCCTGTTCAGGGATTTTATGTTGTACAGAGATCTTCAAAGAAGGTACAAAATGATTATAATTTGCAATTCAGCAGACAAACCCATACAAACCTCTTTGTTTCCGTCTGACTTCATAAATGTGCAGATCACATTCATTTCACCAAACGTTGCAACTTTAGTGGGGGAAGATATGCAAATGTAGACATTTGCCAAATCTAAATCTGAAACTCAACACAGTGCGGGCATTTTTTTAACACTTCTGAAAGTCTGCTGAAAACATTGCAGTCACAATGGAGGCATTGGTGCAATACCAAACAATGTAGAGAAACTCATAGCACATTTAGACTTATTTGGAATGTCAAAAATAATAAGAAGCACATTTAACAACAAAAAATGCTGCCAATGTGCTGTACATAAAATAAAGAACCCAACATACACACACAAAAAAGCCATAAGATTTTAAATGAATAACTAAATAAAAAGGACACAGAGGACCAAACAATTATGTGGTGTTAAAAGCCAAAGACTAAAGACGGGTCTTAAGTTGACATTCAAAACAATCAGCTGTGGAGGCTGTTCATATATGGAGGGGTAAAGTATTCCAAAGTCTGTTGCCAACTACAAAACTCTGTCCCGTCTGGTTCTAAGCCTTGTTTTAGGCACTATTATCTCAATATGGCCCTCAGACCCCAGAGCACATACCGTAGAGTAAATCTGGAGAAGCTATACAATTCAAAGCTCTAAACGCAAACATGTAAATCTTAAAATCAATTCTCAAAAGAACAAGGAGCCAGTGCAGAGATGCAAGAATCGGTGTAATGTGTTGATGTTTTCCGGTCCTTGTTAAAAGACAAACCGCTGCTTTTTGACAGGAGAGAGCTGGTTGGTTAATGCCTGAATAAAATATATTGCAGTAGAAATAAAAGAGTGTAAAACCTGTAAAACGGTTTTACCTTTGATAAAAGATAGAGATGATAAAAACACGATTTTAAAACGCAGTTTACATACAAGTTTAAAATCAGTGTCTACGGTGGCACCAAGGTTGGTTACTTTGGAATGTACAAAATCCTTAAAAGGTCCCAAGCCAGAGGTTGCACTGCCCAACACCATCACCTTTGTGTTGCTATCATTTAGTTTCAGAAAATCTTTTAATAACCAAGCCCTGATGTCACCCAGACACTCAAGTAGGGGTGTCAGGGGGAAAATTTGTTATTGCATTCCTGGTTCAAATGTACTTGTTCTTCATTCAGTGAAGTTTTATAATTCATCAGTAATTTCCATTTAGTTTTTTCTTCTAGATTAGCTATAAACCATTTCAATAATAATAATAAAAAAACATAATTTGCAAAACTTTTAAAGCAATCAATTTTGCTGCTTTATAAATACAGCTAATTTCCATTTGCTGCTAAGGTAGATCTCAAAATGTCACTCCAGCATTGGTGTCATTTTCAAATTTGCGGCATGTCAAAGAAAAAATGGATGTCTTTCATATATTGATACCAAAAGAATGACATAGCTATTGTTTCACTTTTTCTAAGCTAGCTTTCAGTGCTATCATGTTCCTTCTTTGAAACCAGCAAAAAAGACAGACTGAATGGGGAATCGGTAAGCTATTCAAGTCTAAATAAGGTGGCAACACCCAGACAACTTCTTTTGTGCATGCATTAGCAAATAAAGAGCCCCGAGGGAGACAAGTGGTTGTAACTCTGCGTTGCCTTTGGCAAAACTGAATGGACCAATTAAGTTTTACAGAAATTAAAAAAGTATTTTTGTCAGAGAAGGTGACTAAAGATGCTGAGACGGTCCCCAAATGGAAAAAGGCCAGCCTACAGCATATTGTACAACAGCATGGAGGCTCTTATGTGGTTAATTTATACATCTCTGAATATGATAACAGCACAACAGATGGTCTGATTAAACCTGCGGCAGCCCTCATGCGGAGGCGAGGTGCTGACCAATGTTCCCTTTGGTGCTACAAAGAGGGCTGCATAGAAACGGGATCCTCTACAGAAATAAAAGGCCCAAGTTAAGTGATTCATCTTCAAGCAGAGCTGAAGAGGCCTGAAAGCAGCATCTGAGTCACCCTGTGTGGAGGGGGTGATGACTTAGATCAGATGACGGGGGCTGGAGTTGTTGAGCACTTTTGCTTACTGTCAAGGTGATGCTGTAAGGGGTTTCTAAAGACTCTCTTGTCTGTTCAGGTCATCTCCAATCCTCCTCCTTTTGAAATCAGCTCATCTTCTGGGTAACAGCACTTTAATGCTTTACTTTCATTTATCATGTAGATTCAAAATGTATGTTTTTTTGCAGTAACTTTCAAATATTCAATTATGGAACAACAACCATCTGGATTACATAATGAAATAAAGATATGTACTTCGTTATAATAGGGTTAGGAGTTTTGAAGGTCATAAATGTGGAATTTCAATAACTGGTCTTTTGAATCAGAAATTTGAAATTAAAATGAAATGCATAAAAATGGAAACCCTTACCGTAGATAATATTCGGTAAAGGCATACTTCTTAATCTTATTCATTATAGCCTTGTCAGAATATTGTATGTTTAAAATTAGATGACTTAGATTATTTTGCAGAAACACATATAAACTTTAATTTTAATATTTTAATTTGGGAGGAAATGTAAAATATTTGGTTTTAGAATTTTTAAGGAAAACCTGAATTTTCTTTTTCTTTGTTTCCTTTTTTATTTCTTTCTGTAAAATACAAATAAAAAATATATTGACCCACTGCTTGACCTCCTGAGGCAGGTTGGACAGTCTGAAATACAAAACTCTCTTCCTGGAAATTGGCAAGAATAAGCTTTGCTTCAGCCTATTCCAATGTTGGTCAATTGTTTATTGTTTTGTTTTTTTCTTCATTGTGTCTTTTCTTTTATTGTTTCCTGTGTTTAATGTGGACAATTTGCGAAAATAAAGTGATTGATTGATTTTGGAACAAAGTTGGTGCTATAATTTAAGACAGGGGGGCGAGGGGGTATCCGTCTTCAATCTTTAGAATGACAGATAACCTACCCGAAAAAAACAAAACAAAAAAACATGCATGAATCATTTATTTAAAAAATAGGTAATAATAAAAAATGATAATAAATAAGACTGATCCCAAGTCTTTGGTTCTAATAATATTTGGACTTTATTGATCTCACATTGGAGAAGTTTACGTCTGCATATAACCCATCCCCTTGGGGAGCAGTGGGATGCCATCGCTCGGCGCCTGGGGAACAATCACATGTTAAGGGTCTTACTCAGAGATTCAGAGTGGCAGTCTGTGGCAGTGGGGCTTGAAGTCAGAACTTCAAGAATCCAAGCTCTATGCCCTAACCACTAGGCCACAAATCCCCAGTTCCTACGTAAGAGCTGAGTGCTCTAAGTTGCTAAGATCTCCTTGACAGTAGGGATCACATAAACCCCTTTTTATTTGCCTAAAATGTAACCACCAAGGATAAACCAAACAAAAATTTACAATAACCACAACTAGAGCTGTTAAAAACAACTCACAGCATCTGTATAGCAGTATATTGTACCTCTCAACACTATATACAT
Organism: Cyprinodon variegatus; assembly: GCF_000732505.1. NCBI lineage: Eukaryota > Metazoa > Chordata > Actinopteri > Cyprinodontiformes > Cyprinodontidae > Cyprinodon > Cyprinodon variegatus. The sequence continues at coordinate 1,312,540 of NW_015150523.1, read as the reverse complement.
TTTTCCACATTGGTTATAGATTTGTAATTTACATAGACTACATTATATATCTTAACATCTTCAACTTCTAAGCTATTATTTGAGCAGTATTTTATAAAAATAAGAGAAAAAAAAGATTGCTATTAAATTTTTGTGGCACATGCAAGGTCATTCCCTATTAAATCAGCATTGTTTTGTTGATATACCGCACCTGTGTGTACAATAGCAAGGTATTATATTATATTTTGTATTATATATTTTGATAGTGATGAGAGATTCTTAACTCTGGTCTTTGAGGCCAACTGTCCTTCATTGTCTCTAAGCTATCACGCCTGCATCAAATTATTGCATTTCCTTTTTAGCCTCCAATGACTGGAAATATCTATTACACCCCTATTCCTTTCAGTCAGCTATATAGAAGTAGTGAGTTGCCTAAAAAATGCATTCCAATGGGCCCCAAGTACCAGGGTTGAAGACCTCTCTTCTAGATTTATGGCTTGATACAGATAACTCAAAATTGTAGCTCCTACCTCCTGTTCCTAGTTATTACCCCTTCACATTTGAATGGAGTCAACAGTAAAATTACAATCCAGGATAGGAGAGGCTTCAGCCTTATGGACACCACTGTACAGTAGACTCACATGGCTGGTTGAATTGGAACTACAGCCTTCCGGAAAGAACTACAAGTAACACAAATGCAGCAACCTCTTTATTGCATAGCTCTAAATATTTGTGAAAGAAATATGACAACTTAGGAAAGAGTTCAAGAGTTTAGTGACATTTGAAACGCTCTGTCAGTCTGTCAGTTCCTTAGGGCAATTGAAAGGTGTGAAACATGTCAAATTCATTGCTGGGACATGCTGAGGCATTTTTTGGAACAGCCTGTTCTTAACATTCATCAGGAAAGACGACAAAAGAAAGTAGTGACTCTACAACCTAAATACTGATCCCCAAGAGAAAAATGGGAAACAGGTGAATCATATGCTTTTGTATTAAATACCACTCAGTCACAAGCATATCAGATATGTCTTCACAGTTCATAGCATTGGTTTTAACATTGTCATACAAACGGAGGGACAATTAAGGATGGTGAATTGCATTACTCATCTTGCCATCTGACTAAAAAGGTCATCTGGCACAAAATTTTGTATCTTACTTCCAACCCACCTACTATCTAATACTTTGATCTCACTTTGAATTTAACAATGATGAGACTTACAGTAAACAAAGAAGAAGAAAACCTAAAAACATAATATTTAAAAAAATTAATTATTTATGATCACTAATGTACATTAAATGCATCTAATTAATGGGAATTGGACAACATAACTACAGATATTTATGTGCAATTTGGCTTCTTTAGCCATAACAATAAGGATTTGATCTTCACATGGTTTGCACACCCTTAAACATATGCTAAAATGTATGAATGCACAGATCAGATTCAAATTAATTTGCGTTTACAAGTCAGCACACAGAATACAAACTTCTTTATGTGTTTGCCTTCATCAATATGCCGATCATATTCTAATGACCAAACTTTTCAAATTGTTTGATGGAAGATATGCAAATATAAACATTTACCATGTGCAAAGTTATTTTTTTTATTTTCTGAAAGTGAAGGGACAGAAATATTTACCATAGACAAATTTCTAATGTTTTATATGACGCATTCTGCTTACCGTATCTTAAAGGGATAGTACCAATACAGGTTTTCTCATCTGAACTTTTGCACAGCAAATCACCTGCAACACACCTAATAGGCATACAAAAAAACTGCACATGTATTTGCGCCCCTTATTATGATTTTTTGGAGATCAAGCCCCTAATAATGAGTTATAACACATAATTAAAGTCACGGTAAAAATGATCTGGGGGTGAGAGCTAAATACCCAGCATCAATGAGCCATAAAACAAGAAAAAAAAAAACCCAATAACATTCTGAAAAAGATATCCAGATGTGACAAATTTTTTGTACTCTTTTTATCCCTTTTGATGTAAAAACTTTCTTAGATCTCATCTTCTTAACTGCTTCTTTACTTGACAGAGCCACCTGTGGAGCTAGTTTACTGTTATCTTTTCCAAGACAGAAATATAGTATTTATGAATGAATGCTTCTATGTTCCTTTTTTGTGTCTGCTTCTGTCACATTACACCCCTAGTTGGCCTTGACAGAAAGCTGTCTACATGCTCACACTAGTTCTGCTGAAGGGTTCTTCTTGTTAAAAAAGGATTTTTCACCTTCACTGTCCCTTTTTGAAAGCTTGGTGTGAGGGATTGCTGTAGAGTTTCCACATATTCATCCTGGAGGAGCGGATTCTTTAAAGCCTGTGACTTCATGCTAAAAGCTTTTCTTTTACTAATATAGAAAACCTTTAACCAATCTGACTGATTGAATATCTCTTAGAGTGCCTAGAGATGACCAGCTATGAAATGGCTCTATATACACAAACTGAATTTAACTGAAAATTGGTTTCTGAAAAGTAGTTCTAAAGAAACATGTAAACCAAGACTGTTATCATTTTAAAGCAATAAATAATTTTAATGTATTTGTTACATTAAATTATTATGAATATATTAAATAACTAGAACTAGCTTGGTAGAATGGAGGGGGGCCTGGCCGGTTGGTTCCGATCAGTCTAAGTGTGAAAGGAGGGGAAGAATCTGACCTGATAAGCTCAGGGAACATAGTCATCCAACATACAACCCTAAGAGAGACTTAAATTATTCTGATGCAACAACAAAAGCAGCCTTAATCACTTACAGTGCCTGACGAAGGTATTTGGCCCCTTGAACTTTTTGACCTTTTGCCACATTTCAGGCTTCAAACATAAAGATATCAATCCATCCATCCGACCCGCTGGGTCGTGGGTTTACAACTTACTCACACTTCCTCCAGCTGCTTTGGGGGACCCCGAGGCGACACCAGACCGGGAAGGTGACCAGGAGGCGTTCGAAATAAAAACCAAAGCCACCTCAGCTGGCTCCTTTCAACGTAAAGATATAAAATTGTAATTTCTTTTAAAGAATCAACAGCAAGTGGGACACAATCTGGAAATAAAATTAAATTTATTGAATATATGAAACTTTTTTTTATACAAATAAAAATTGAAGATTGGGGCATACAAAATTAATCAGTGTAGCAATCCCTCTCAAGAAGTTCAGTGAGAATCTCTGAATGATCCAATGCTGACGTATAAGACTGATGATTACAAATACAATCCACCTGTGTGTAATTAACTTTCTTGGCGTATCAGGCCACTGAGAATCTACAAAGACCCGGCCTTCCCTCTAAACTCTATCCATGGGACAACAATAAGTTGCATACTGCACAAATCTGGCCTTTATGGAAGAAAGTCATTTCTTAAAGAAAGATACCCATAAAAAGGAGTTGTTTAAAGTTTGCCACAAACCACCTGGGAGGCCCAGCAAACATGTGGCAGAAGGTGCTCAGGTCAGATAAAACCAAACATGAGGTTTTTCTTTTGGCAACAATTCAAAACGTATACCGTATTTGGTGTAAAACAATACAGTTCATCACCCTGAAGACACCATCCCCACTGTCAAATATTGGGAGGGCAGCATCATGGTTTGGGCCTGCTTTTCTTCAGCAGGGATAGGGAAGATGTTTAAAAATTATGAGAAGATGGAAGAAAACCTGTTCTGTCTGCAAAAGACCTGAGACTAGGACAGAGATTTATTTTCCGAAAAGACAATGATCTAAAACGTAAAGCAGATTCTACAATGGAATGGTTCACAAATAAACATATCCAGGTGATAGAATGGCCAAGTCAAAATCCAGACGTGAATCTAATCAAGAATCTGTGGAAAGAACTGCTGTTCACAAACGCTCTCCATCCAACCTCACTGAGCTCGAGCCAGGGCCACTGGAAGTAATTTTGAACAGGGGGTGCTGTGAAAATGTTTTTGTTTTTTTGGATAAAAGACCTATGAGGCTTATTAAAAATACAATGAAAATTAATAATAAGTAAATAGATTGAGATTCACTGCTTTACTGTCATATACACTTCGGTGCACACATCCAGGGTCTGTAACACACTGACATCATCATTTCTCAGCTGAATATATGTACTGTTAACAGAACTTCCCAATAACACTATAACAATGTAGCTGGTCAGTTGGCATGAACCTGGGTCACTGTGTTTATGTCACACGTGACTCTGTCAGCTCCAAAATCCACAAGGAAATAAATGTATCATTATATTATTTAAACTTTATTGAACAATTCTCCATATCCATTGCACAAAGAACCCAAGATCAAAATAACACTATACATGACAAATACTACAGTTACATTAAACTGCAAAAATAGATATGAAAATGCACGGCGGCACCATGCTCTTACTTTGAGCTACAGGCAGGGTGCCCTCGGTACAGGTGTTCAACTGTTGAGGTGCGCTCGGAGGTCGTGGAAAAAAAAGATTCTATCATGAGCACACAAATACGAAATGCTTTTTCTGTGCCATATTTCCTCCTCCTTTCTGTCATTAGACTATGTAAGTTTTGCTCAAGCTGTTTTAAAAGGAAGAACATTCTCATTCAAGGGTACATTCCCTTGATGTGAAAAACTGATAGAAACATACCCCATGGAACTGGCAGCCGTAATCTCAGAAAAAGTTAAAAATATCTATAAATTTCATTCCAGTTCATGATTGTGCTCCACTTGCCGATTTTACACAAACCTTTAAAATTCTTTGAAACCAGAAATGTGGCAAAAGTTAAAAAATTTCACAGGGGCTTAATATTTTCGCAAGGCACTATACAGCAGCCTTAGCTCCTTAAGGTGGTAGCTTTATCGCAGCAGCTTACACAGGCTGCAGAACAGCTCTGAACAATGGATTATCAGTCGATCTGGTGGTTTCATCGTTCAAGACAACGGCAGAACCAGCGTGGCACGGATCAGTAGCTTCTAGGGGTCCCTCTGCAAACAACAATCAGGCCCGGCTGTTCTGTGATCGACCAAAAATGTATAGTTAAGTCATCTGCTTCACCAGGCACGTTCACAAAACATTATGTTCAACTTGGTTTGAAATGCTGGGGGAAAAAAATCATTGCATTTAGCTACTTGTGAATCATAGGCAGGTTGTAGTCTGATTTGGTCAGTGAGAACAGACTCTTCTCTGGAGAAGATTTGGTGATTACTGACGTGTCAGGAAACGAGGACAGATGGACCCAGTATTCAGGAGAGACAGTCAGTAGGAAAGTTCAAAAGATTTATTAAAATAAAAACAAAAGCGGAGCTGTGGCTCGCGGACACTGCAGGCGGGGGGCGGGGCACCGCCCAATCTCAGACACTCTGGGGGAGAAACACAGGTAAGTGACCACGATCAACTGATAGAAGATTAACTGTGT
>NW_015150523.1:1300137-1306658 GCF_000732505.1 Cyprinodon variegatus | reverse complement strand
AGACAGGACGTAGGAACCGGAACTTGAAGCAGACTTTAAACTGGTCTCCACCCTCGAGCCAGGCTTACTTTGATAAAAACTGAACCTCCCCCCATAATGAGCCATAAACCCAGAGGACTCCGCGGGGGAGGAACAGTGGACAATCAGGAGACGAGACAAACACCAAAGCCCTCTTTCCACTGGCAGCTAGGATCCAGGACATGAACCATCAAATCAAAGTGAACAGACAGACTAACAAAGAGACAAGCAATGATCTGGCACTGAATGCTCAGGCTGAACTGAATATAAACCAGAGGAAACAGGTGAGGGGAATAAATTATAATTGAGGCAGGGAAGGAAGAGGGCAGGTGAGGGGAATTACTAATTAAGGGAGAGCAAACAGGCCAGATCATGACATGACGTATGTCTCGCCTATCAATGCCCGAAAGCCACAGGCAAGAGAGAGTTGAATGGGGGTCAGTTGCTTGAGTACAGTAATCTCTGTTGCAGGGATATGACATCGGGGCGGAATCACTCCCGTTACATAATTGACATTTGGTCTTCAACATGACTATAGTCAGACTGTTGGATTTGTTGTTGCTGTTTGTAAAAATGTTCTGATTATAACTATTCAATCATAGCTTTGGCTATATGTTCAGGATAAATCCCCTGCAGGAAGGTTAACCTTTGCCCAAGTCTAAAGCCTTAATAACACATAACAATTTTGTTTTTAAGGCTATCTAATATTAAGCTCCCTTCATCTTCCCATAGGGTCTGACAAGCTTCCCACAACAGATTGCTATCATCACCTTGGTACACTGTGGAAGCGCTGGGTCCAGGGTGGTTCATTGAAAAAGTTTGGGGAAAAGCTTTTTACAATTACTGTTCAAGACTTGGTATCAGGAACAGGGTGACACTATCTTGGAGGAATCTGGATGTAACTTTCATGACTATTATGTAAAAGGAGATAGTACTTTTTGGTGTGCTGGAAAGACTCAACTGCATTCCTAGAAGGACATCAGAAGGCTGTCAAGAAGCTCAGAAAATCTTAAACTTTTAGTCTGTAGTGTTATAACACATTTTAAAATATCTTAAAGCTTTTAATTATCTTAAAGCTTTTGTTTTAAGCAACATCTAATGGTCAGACTGCAGCGACATAAGGTGGTTCCCCCACTGCTTCTCTACCTCCAACAATACGGGGGCTGTCATGATGAAAATTGGTTTCCACAACATTCCCCATCTTGTCAACCGATGATGAGGTTTGTTTAAAAAGGCAATTTTATAAATAGTATTTTATTAGTTTGTTTTTGATATAGAGTTTATATAGCACCACCTCCAACTCTGCTAGGAAAAGCCTGCGGCACTTCCAGGCCACCCAGGAGACATAGTCCCTCCAGCGTGTCGTGCTTGTCTCTTAAACCCCCTCCCAATGGAACGTGCATGGAATGCCTCCTAAGTAAGGCGACCAGGGGACATCTGAAAAGGATGTCAGAGCCACCTCTTTGGACTCCTTTTGATGTGGAGGAGAAGCGGATCTACTCTCCCGAATGACCATGATTCTTACTGTACCTCTAGGGAAGTTCCCAGCCACCCTAAGTAGGAAGCTTGTTTCAGCCAATTATATCTGGGATCTCATTCGTTCGGACATGATCCAGATTTCATGACCATAGTTGAAGATGGGGACATAGGCCAACAGGTAAATAGATAGCTTTACCTTTTCAAACAGCTCTGTCTTCACAACGTCAGATGTCAGGCTCACCATCTATTGATATCCGGCTTCATTCTTCCCTCCTTCATGAATAGAACCCCAAGATACCAGGTGATGATCAATAGACAGCTTCGCCCCTCTCTTCACCCAAGTGTCCAAGACATGTCCAAAAACATGTCTTGGACTACAACATTACGTATATCTTATTTAATTAATAATGTGTGTGTCAATATGGGCTGAGGGATTGTGATATTATAAAAACATTGCAGAAAGGAGAAACTATTATTTGAGGACAAATTATTAATTAAAAAAAAACATTGTTTCAGTTTCACAAAAATTCATTTAATTGGTTTTATTTATGTAGCGTCTATTCACAAAACATGTCTTCTCAAGGCACTTTACAGAGACAATTTAATCAGATCATGCAGTCTTATTAAAAGTTTTCTTTCTAAGGAAAACCAACTGATTGCATTGAGAGCATGACTTTGCAGAATTTGCTTCTCCTTTATAAGCATGAAGCAACAGTAGACATTTGCTTGAAATGTTTTGCTGACTCTGCAGAAATCCCTCACACAAAGCATGCATGAGGCGATAGAGGAGATGAAAAACTCCCTTTTAACAGGAAGAAACCTGCAGGAGAGCCAGGCTCAGTATGATCCAGTTTCTGCTAATGCTGACAATGGGTTCAAGGAAACAGAAGCAAATATACAAAAGGAACCCTAAAGCACTGATCCATAAATACTTTTATATGTTAAAAAATGGCAGTTGTAACCAAACTTAATGGGTGGCTCTGTCTAAGTAAAAAGTTAAGTTAGTTAAGCAGCTGAGCTATGTGCCAGTTTTTATGTTAAGAGGGAAGTAAAGAAAATGTATAGTTAGCTTCACTAAAATCTGAGCCCATAGCTATGTCTAGGAGAGAAACAGCTATAAACTCTGGAAAACAGATCCAATTATATGATCTATGATCAAAGGTGTTGATGGCCAGCCCAGCGAGTATTTCCAGATGAAGCAAGTATGATGAGAAAAAGCAGAGAGAACATAAAGTTAGGGGATGGAGAAACAAATACTGCAGAGTCGAGATAGTAAGTAACAGGTTAAATTTGGTCCTTGTGACCTCGATAGCTCAGAATAACCTGAGTCACATTAAGTATATGCTTTATCAAAAAAATGTCTCATACATAGCCTTAAACTGGTAGCTTGGTCTAATGAATAGAAGCCTGATAATTAAAAGATCTGATTCCCATTTTAAATGCAGATTCTAGGAGCTACAACTATACCCGCAGACTGAAAGGAAAGGACTCTTTTTGGAACATAAGGAACAATCTTATCACTGACATAAGATAAAGATTGGCTATATAAGGGAAGAAGAATGTTCTAATCTATTATACTTTATCTATTTTAAAAAGACATCATGTTTCAATCACACTTGATCACTTTTTAGTAATATTTCAGTTGAATATCACAAGAAGAGTGTAATTTTCGACTAAGGTTATCATGAATGCTTCTAAACTAAAGTGATTCAACCATTTCATATGCTCCATATCTGTGAGACTAGAAAAATAAAGCTCTTAGAGCAATTTAATGTTTTAACTGAGGAACAGAAAACAGAAAACAAGAAATGTACAAATGGCCTGTGCTTATGAATCATTGTTCTACATCCTTCTTGGCAGAGATGCTTTATCTTCTTAATTTATTCCAAAACTGCCCAATAAATTTTCTCTTTTAATGTGATATTCTATATTTCATAAAGTGGAAAAAATGTCTGTACAAGGTCAAGTAGATACAACCATAGCATCCACTCTTTTCACAAATCTACCATTCTTTGTTCCTTGTCTTTTTTTTTTTTTTTTTAGGATTATCTTTCTCCTCAATCAGTTCACATGCTAAGAATTTAGCGAATTGAATTTTGGCATTCAGACAACGTCTGGCTCTCTGAGTATTTTTGTCAAAAATAAAGTATGAGCTTATGAAAGCAAAGGTCAGTGCTGGGGGTTTAGACAGTTTAAACACAGCTGGACTGGCTTTTTGCTGTTAATCAAACAGATATATTGTGCTTCATATATCATTGGGGTAAACTTGGTTATTGGAAGAGCTTGGTTATAAATTACAGTTGTTATGTATAGACAAATCTTTTAATTATGCTTAATTTATGTTGCTTGCTTGTTTTTTTTTCTACACTTAAAGGTACAGTTGCCAGTTGGAAGGTGGTGACGGCTGCCCTTAATGCCTCTTGACAGCTGCTAAGAAGAAGAGAAACAGAACAAACCTTTAGATTATTTAAAAGTCATATAGATGGAAAAACTCAGTAAAGCCTGATTCCATGCCTTCAAAATAGGAAGAGATACTAAACCTTCTCCAAAAAAATAACAAAGCATAAGCAATGCTTATAAAGACATACGAATTGATCCCATGTTCAGGCTGCTACATATGACCTCATGCAAAAATGATTTCCTTTAGCAGTGTAGAAGTCTGTTCATTTCAAATATTTGTAGATGTTCTACAAACTTTCAGGATTTTTTTTTTCTTTCTGAGAAGCTCTTACTGTACTTATATCTTACTCAGGAAAATAAATGTCTCATATGCCTCAGGTTCCTCTTTGAATTTAGATCTTTAGGGTTTTAATCAACCATTAAGGTGAGTAATGTAGTGCTTTGGATCATTGTTCTGCTGCCTGGCCCAAGTGCACTGGAGTTTAATATATAAAACTGTTCTAGTATTATACCATATATAATAGAATACATACCTCCTTAAAAGTTATTTTTCTTTTTATCGTCCACAGATTATTGTTTTGTAGGGGTTCATTGATCGTTTTATTGCTTATGTGAGATGTACATTACTATCTAGCGTAGGATTTTTAATTTCACAAAAACTGAATTCAGAAATCACAGAGTAAGTTATAAAGCTAGATCTTGGCTACATCTGTGTTCCAAAGACCAGAGGCCTGTAGCACAAAGCGAGATTAATGGGTTAGCGAGACACCTTTACGTTTAAAAGTCAAAGACAAAGGAGTGTGTTTAGAGCAGTTTTATTGTGTGTCTTGGTAGATTATCCTTTTTTTTTCTCTATGTCGTTGGTCTAAAAATGCTAACAATGCTCCAGTAATAAAAATCAAGAGAATTTTACAGTACGCTGGGTGCCTCTAGTGCCTCTAGAGCAGTCACGTGACGAAACCCAGCGGTAGTGTAGGCATTTCTTTAGCACCAAAAAGGAGGACATTGTGCAGCATATATATATATATATATATATATATATATATATATATAGTCCCAAACCTGCATTTTTTATTAAAAAGTTCATCAAGTAAATTCAACTAATTACTAACACTTCTGATTATCAGACATTTGGATGCATGACTTTAGTGAAACACGTCTTTAATAAATCCTCAGCGATCCTCCTTCCACCTCCAGCAAGTAGCCAATAGAGGCTGGCCTGGGCCTGCCGACGTCTCTTCTTGCTGTTTCCCTGGCAGGTTTTTCCGATGTACCTTAGTCCTCCTTGTGGTCAGCTGCAGTCCCTCTACACCTTTTCAGTGCTGTGTTTTCTGGCTGATTTTTCCGATCTGCAACCTGCCTGATTCGATCCTTTGCTGTTAACTTCTAAAGCTAGCCTGGGAAGATGTTTCTTTATTCCCCTGAACACAGAAATAGTGTATTAAAAGCTTTTCGGTCAAACAGCTGTATGCAAAAACACATTAAACAGTAACGATGTTCATTTAGACAATTATATCGGTAATAAGGGTATAATGCTACTGTACCATAATATTATTAAAACAATTAAAATACTTAATTAAATATCAATACATAGGGACGGATATTAATGTAGGCTGATAAAAAAATAGCACAACATGCAATGAAGAAACCAGGATTAAGCAATTCTGGCGGTTAGCCTTGTCTAAAGGCTGATTTATACCTCGAAACAAGTTCGGCTGCGTAGGTTTTGCAGTGACAAAAAGACGTTCCTGCCCCGCCATTTTTATGACTAAAATTGCAGAAAACATCTTGTGAAGTTGGACCAGCTGGAAGAGCGAGGTGTGCAAGAACGCTGGGACCCTTTTTCCACTTGGATTTCAGCTTTTTTTTGCCGTCATGTCTCTCCGTTGTTGAACTAACTCTCCCCCACTTCCTCACCGCCTCAGCTGTATCTGGACCCACAGCGTATAGTGCAGACCACACTTCAATACTGGGCATTACTCAAAAATGTCTGCGTCAATCTCACTGTGACACACTGCTGCAGAAGTATAACTAGGCCTTTAATCAGGATAGCTGCACAGAATAAATCGGTGGTAACTTACGTGTTACTGCTTCTGTGAGAGTTTAGTGAATTGAGCCTTACGTGGGACAGGATTTCCAGATGAACCCAACTTAATTCCTTATCTTGTGAAATGGGCCTTCTAAGGGCTCTCTCATTGATACCATGTTTCCCCAGTGTCATAATTCAATCATTAACACCAATCTTAACTGAAGCCTGTAATGTCTGGGTTATTCGGTAAACTCCTGAACAAAGGTGGATGTTAACTAATTAAACTTACTCAATAATTTACAGTGTTGCATTTTTTCCCTTGAGTAAATATATGAGGTAGTGCTACTCTTACTTAAAAAATATTCTACTCTTCCCTGTCATGTTCGGCTTAATTTGCCTAACCCACATGCAGAACACTCGGAGGCAGAAGAAAAAGTTCAAAAAGTTTATTGAACAATAAATGTGCAACAATGGATCAGGTTCAGTAGAGGATTGACTGGTCACGAGAGAGTTCTGTAAAGCACACAGGTTATTCAGATCCAGGAAGTGGTTTGACTGGTCACAAGTGGGTTCACTGCAGGGGACAACAGAGAAG
>NW_015150523.1:1296078-1299912 GCF_000732505.1 Cyprinodon variegatus | reverse complement strand
AGATTACCAGCAGAGAAACTCTCCAGAGTTTCAGGTTTCAGGCAAGTTCAATCTGAGGAGCAGAGAAGAGAGAAAACAGATCAGGTTCGGATCTCAAGGGGTCAGAGTTACAGACAGGCTGGTTGGCTCAGGCTTGCTAACTGTTACTGGCAAACACTCTGGCACTGGAGTGAAGCCCTCCGCCTCCTTAAGTACGGATCTCCTGATGAGCAGATGAGGAACAGGTGGAGCAATCAGCCCCGGCTCCAGGAGATCTCGTACGCCCTCTGGTGGAGAAAGTGGACAGACCTCCAGATCCCAACATTCCCAATGTGACTACCTTCACTCAGTGAAAAAAAACTTTTTTCGAACAGAAATGCACCAGAGACACATACACCTCCTCTTTATGTTTAAATTAGTAATCTTTATTGCATCAAGCTTCATTTTATTTTTATGTGTCCCATGCCTTGATTCTGCTGTGTCATTTATCGGCCATACAAAGAGAATACTGAATATTGTTGCTGTAGGTAACTCAACCTGTTCTAACCTCTTTAAGTACTGGTTTATGTGACTTATAGTTTGAGATATAGTGCTTCTTCCACGTGAAAGTGTTATTGTGTAATTATATTTTTATGAGAATTATCTATTGGATTCTTCTTAACACCTAAATGTTCTTATATAATTTTTGTGTATCTTTATATTTGTTTGATCGATAAGATATTTTGATCAGTCCCTCTGAATTGAGCATAATTTTTATTAACACATAAGAGTTTTTTAGATTGAGATTTTTTTTACTTGTACTTCAGTAATATTAAAGTAATAAAGTAGTCATAGTCTTACTTGAGTAAAATGTCTGGCCGTTACCGCTACTGGAGCATTCATTGATGTAATGCTAGAACAATTCTGGTCAGTTGATTACTGGAAGGTGCTCAATTTGTGGATGATGGCTCTCACTTTTGCCAGGAGCAGCATTATCATTAGGCAAAACAAGGCAAAACTAGGTGGATGCCAAGCGCCTCAAGTTCCAGAGGCCCCCATAAAACTTCTCATACAACTTTTTTGTCTCTGTCTTCTTTCTCTGTGTCCACTGCATTTGATTTTATTCCTTAAATTATTTCCGATAAAGTTTTATATTTTAAAGTACCAAGCGGAACGATATGGCAACAACCCTAATGGCCTGCTTGTGAAAGCAAATCTGTTGAGCTCTTAAATAGTGATGAGACATTGATTCCCAGCTATATTTGAGAAAACAAAGGGCATGAACACACTCCCACACCCACACAAAATTATGTTTTTACAAAAAAATCCCTTTGCCAAAATGTAATCAGAACGCTTATTGTATTACGCATGTCTCTGGACCGATCACACCACAACATTGGATCGGTCGATCTTACTGAGAATGTGCAGAAAGCATCTAGGAAGTTAGCAGCAAAACAAAAAACAAATGTGACCATTATGGAGAAATTGAAACACCACACAATAGGAAGAAACAATAAAAAGATGATGAAAAAAAGCTTCCCTACCAGTGCCAAAAACAGGAAACAAAATAGAAAACCTATGAGAAAAAGGGCAAAAAACAAAGATGGAGGAATACAACAAGAAAAAAGAACAGAAGAAAAAAAAAAAGACAGAAGGGTGACAAATACAACGACTAAGAGAAAACACAAGCAAAAGGGAGGGAGATAAAATGGAAAAGGGAGAGTAAGAGAGGGACAAAAGGTGAAACAAATAATGCATGTGTATTCTGTTAAAACATCTGTATCTATTTACAGTAATTCACCTGTTTTGTGTGTTGTCTTCTCATGTCAGAGGGCCCAATGCCTGCCTTCACCTTGGGCCCTAAACTTCTCAAATTTGCCACTGTTTGATCGTCGGAACAGAATAACTTTGCATGTGTGCGTATGTCTTATCTTAGCACTGAAAATGTGAATGTTTGAAATGTATCTGGGACCATTCCAGACAGCAGCTGATTTGCTCTGAAAAAAGAGCAGCTGTGGAAGCATTCGCTGATTTTCTCTCTTGCTCCCCCCCACCCTCCCTAGCCCAGACATCTATCTCTACCTGTCCTCTCCACCTCCACAGATCCAGGGCTTCTGAGGGGGGCCTTCTCAGTTTCCCTCCTGCCCAGATATTGGGAGGCGGCCTGAAAGACCTTTCACAGGAGTATTACAGCACAGCCCGACACTCCGATAAGCCTCCTGTTACGTCCTCCCGGGACGGGGCTGGCCAGGCCCATGCTCCCCACCCGGGGGGGGGGAGGCATTTTCCTCTGGCCGCAGGGAAGAGCACCATAAAGGGTAAGATGTGGATCGCAACTCTATTGGTGTAGGCTATTAGTAACCTTAGAGTCCCTGAACTGTGACTAGGTACTTGTGCTCATTCCCACACACACACACATAGTGGGAGGAGCCATCCACAATAAAGACAGTTTATAACAACATGGAGCTTTGTGATGCCTTCAGGATGGGATTGTTTTGTTGTTAATGTATGCAGTAAGACAGCAGATTGACAAGAGGAGCTCTCCAAGCCTTGGCTTCACTTTCTCTACAGCACAGACTTGCACCCCCCCTTGCACGTTCTGCCGCTTGCTCATCAACACACCTGGAGTGAATCGAAGAATATCACACCCACTTATCAGCCTTGAGAGTATGATTCATAATGCAAAAGTGGGAAACATTTGCACAGTGCCACAGCCAAAAAAAAAAAAAAAAACTGTTAATACAAAGACTGTTGTGAGTCATGTCAGAACAACCGCTTACCCATACTTATCCCTATTAGGTGCCAAAAAAAACACAAAGAAGGCATCAATCTAGGTTTGCTATTAAGACCTTGAAGCTAAACGTTTTCTTAAAGACGTGTTTCACTAAAGTCATGCATCCAAATGTCTAATAATCAGAAGTGTTAGTAACTAGTTGAATTTACTTGATTAACTTTTTGATAAAAAATGCAGGTTTGGGAGTAGTTTCACTGTAACATACTTTCTACTTTTACTTAAATGATTTTATCTTGAAGTATCATTGCTCTTATCGGGTAAAATCTTTGGTTACTTTATCCACTCTGAGTAACCTCACAAAAAAAAGGAACAAGCACATTCAAATTTTAAATTTAAGTTTTACTAACTTAAGTATTTTCTTTAGTGCACTATTCCGCCCCCTGTGGTGCTCCTGTGCCGCTGACTACTTGATTAGACAGCTGACCCTTCAGTGTTTATCAGGTAGTCTTTGATCCAGGCAGTTGTTAATGTGTCCATCTGAGTCTTCTAAAGTTTCTCACAAAGTAAGTCAAGCTGAATTGTGCAAAAAACACTGGATAAATCAGAGAACATGATCCACGCATTGCTGTCTGCCTTATCTAAATTACTTTGGGTTTGTTGAAGCAGGTATATGATAGCATCATCAACTCCAATGCCACGGAGGTAAACAAACTGAAGGGGGTCTAATCCAGGCGCAGCTGGAAATGATAAAATCAGAGCTATCTGTGTTTTTACCTCTTGTTGGAAAATTCTACAGCAACACAGAAAAATGTCTGTAAATTTCCTGCATAAAAAAAAAAGAAATTGCTAGAGGTATTTTAAAAATGGCAACAATATCGGACTGTGGTCTCTAGTTTTCCAGAGAGCAGTGCATCAAAAAGTTGCCAGCTTAACTGGCAGACATGATTGAGCCAATGTCGTTTTTTTTTTTTTTGTTTCTTTTTTTAAGCCACGCTGAAATTATTTAAAACTTGGAATGTGCCCCATGATCAATGGTAGGCAGAGGAAAGCCTGGAAGGGATTAAACAGGGGATCCAGGTGGGACTTGGCAGCCTAGGACCAGATAGACATAAGTGAAAGCCCTTTGGGAAACTCCTCCAACT
>NW_015150523.1:1287919-1295605 GCF_000732505.1 Cyprinodon variegatus | reverse complement strand
GCACCGCTAGTATGTGGGGGTCTGAGCGGCTCCAACAGAAATTTAATTGGAAGGAGGGATGGTAATCTGGATGAACTGACTGCACTGATTAAGTTTTCAGGTGGATTTTCTCACTTAAAAACATATTAAAACTACTTTATTCCCACTGTTCACAGCAAATATAGCTTCAAGGCAAAGAAAGGATAGTGAAGCTTCGCCCAACGCGCGTCAAACACACTTTTGCACCGCGCAGTCAGAGCAGCAAAGCTGCTTCAGCCGCGCGTCAGAACCAACTGGTACAAGCAACAAAAAGGAAGCAGCAGATGCGATTTTGCTGCTCCTGCTGCGTCCGTTGTGAACGTAGCATTAGAGGAAAAAAAATTAATGAATCACAAGAAAAAACAAACTAAAGAAGGTAATATGACAACACCAAAATGGCAAAAACTAACAGAAAAGATAAGACCTAGAATATCTAACATAGAAAATGCTGAAAAACACAAATCAAAACAGATCGTGGTAGATTTATTGTTTCAAAATTGAATCTGTCATAAATTATGTGCACAGGGCCCTAAACTTCAATTAAAAATGTCAATTTCACTTTGAAAGTTGAAGCTTAACACCTTAAATAGTGATAGATTATTGTCTCAAATTTCAGCAAAAAACACAGCCTTCAATCAGATGTTACTAGTAATTAAACATAATACTTCGAGGAACATGCACATAATTAAGGTTGCTGAGCAGTTACATCTATTAGTGCTATCTAGTCTAGAAGCAAGATTTGGCAGAAACACCCTTTAAGCTGTAGCTACCACTTTACAGTTGCATGCATTGTTGTTTTTGGACAGAGTCCAGTTGATTCCCTATCCCAAGTGTCTCCACTTGAACTGCTGTTTGTCCGACAGGGTTGTTTGCTTTCAATTATTTACCAGAGCTGTTATTTGAACCAGAACTGATGGAGAAACCTTGTATAACATTCATCTTTCCCTGAGACAAAGCGCAACTGAAAACACATTTTTCACAAATAAAAAACAAGCCTCCTTTTGAAAAGGCTTCCAAGTTGCATTCATGCGTGCATAAGGGACTGATCCATCAAGTGCATTCGCACCAGGAGCCAGCGCACTGTGCTCCAAGTTTAGCTGGCGTACACTCACAAAAACATAAAAGGTCTGGGTACTAAACAGTCTTCTTTAGTTTCATTACTCTGTGCAGCCTGGAGCTGTCTGTGGGGAAAGATGGGAAAGCGGAAGCTCATGAGCATGAGGTAGAAACAAGGGAGTTAATGAAAGCTGGTGTCAGAAGAAAATCCCCAAGGGCCATGTTTACGAATGAGGAAGAAATACTTTCACTGAAACTGTTAGGCAATTGGTT
Organism: Cyprinodon variegatus; assembly: GCF_000732505.1. NCBI lineage: Eukaryota > Metazoa > Chordata > Actinopteri > Cyprinodontiformes > Cyprinodontidae > Cyprinodon > Cyprinodon variegatus. The sequence continues at coordinate 1,294,258 of NW_015150523.1, read as the reverse complement.
TGTTTTTCTGCATATTGTAAAGGTGTCTTCGCTCAAACATATTCTATAGTTATGCTTCATGAATTTCACAGCTCATAGAGGTTTAGTCATCTGAACCAGCTCATAGAGGTTTGATGGCACTAACTCAAAACTTCTGGCAGATTTTTTTGCAAAAAGATATATTTTGCTACATACTTTTTTCATTGAATTTTTCATATGTAAAAGTGTTTTATTTCAAATTTTAGAGTCATTGTCTTTTAACTTGTTGGGTACTTTGTCTGTTCTCTATGTTTTTAACAATATTTTCATTCTTATTGGTCTTTGAGACCTGTTATCCATTTCCTCATATGTGTGTTAAGAAATCACCTAAAACATGGTGCTTCAAGAGATGGCAGTAGACCAAGGAAGAATGCAAAACATGTCCAGAGATAATCCTCGTTTGCCCATATCATAGATATCAGTCAGTCAAATATTTATTTTTGTAACAAGTGAGCTTTAGGCATTTAAGATGCTCACAAAAGAAACAAAAAGCTGCAGTAATAAGAAACATTTCTCTAGCATTTTATAAATAAAGGGAGAGTAATGAATCCTGCTCTGAAAACATATGCTTATGTTCACTCTTGTCATAGAAATATTTTTTTCTCACATAATGTTTCATTCAATTCTACAGGGGAATTTAATTCCAGTCCACTTCGTCTGATGTTCCGCACCTTTTATATCTCTGCTTCCACACCTTAATCAAATAATCAGATTAGAAGGACTTCTAACTTAGTTTGATCAAAACTCCTATCTGCCTTTACATGCTCCCATCCTTTCCCCTTTCACGGGTCAACAGTGAGAACACTTTCCTGGGTTGAAAAGGAGCGCTGTACCGCTTTGGTGAATCAGAACAACCTTCAGCATTTGGAAGGCTGTTACGCAGCAGACACACACAAATAAACCAATGAAATCATGAATTTGGTAGTAAGCTGTTAGACGGATACAGTCACAATTCCAGCAGTAATAATGTCCACAAGGCTAAAGGCTGTCTGGATTCAGGAGTATGGAGCTAGTTTCTACCCTGGATAGAGTTCTTTCTGTTTACCCAGGTGAAGAAAGAGAAGGTAGGAACAGAAGCTAGGAGCTACAATTTGAGGTACTTGGATCCATCTCTTGACTGTCTACAAAGGAGGTGATTTAGCCATTTGATTCACCAGATGTGATTAAGCAGAGAACGTTTGGTAGTATTCATATTAAGAGTGTATGTGCCCCCAAAAATGAAGAGATGCATATGAAAACTGGCTACACTCAATAATATCTGTGCTACCTTTTCCATCCTTGAACAACACAACTGCAAACACGGAAACTGAATCCGTCACATTCCACCCTAATCTCTCCAATGGGACATATCCTCCAAAAAGACAAAACAAACACAAAAACTATAAAACTAAACAGAAAGTTGGAATGAGAGTATAGAATGATTAAAATCATGGCACAGACTCTGCATCAAACTTACCTTATCAATGCGTTTTTTTTGGACAATGCTTTTTTTTCTTCCACCATGTCTACATTTGATTACTGCTGCACTTTAAGAAATGTTGTTTTGTATACAAAATGAAATAAAAGTTTGTCTAAGTTTTAGTATTTTTAGTCAGGAGCATCAGTCCAGTTTGACTGGGTGTTCTGTACTTTTAAGAGAGAAAAAGAGATTCCAAGTTTTTCCAAGTTCATCACAAAACCAGACAAGGTTGTCTATTTTTCTCCTGTTCCAAACCATGAATTATCTCATTAATCCAGTTCACAGGGGTTTCAGAAGAATTTGCCTCCTGTCCAGCATGATAAAGGAATACTATCAGGTCCTTTTTATATGCAAGCAAATGGTGCATAGCAGGAAAAAAAAGCTGAAAAAGCAATAGATGCATTTGGATCAATATTATTCATGGTACCCTTACAAGAGGCAAAGAATACTAATCTAAAAACTTCATTTTGAAGGGCATGTGAATAGTCTACTGGAACCTGAGCACAGTGATTAGAGGGAGGAGAATTAAAAACATCGGCTTTAGTATAGTAAGATCAATGTAGAATCCTGCACTGAGGGAAACTGTTTTTAGCACAGATGGAAGATCTTTGTGGAATTCCCTCCCACACACCGTTTGATATGTTTTGTCCCAAATCAGTTTCCCAAACAGATTTAAATGTACTCAGAGAAGAGTTTGTGTTAATTTTCTTAATTTTAGAATAAATAACAGATATTGTTAAAGATAGGCAGATGGCCGCTCACACTGAGCCTTGTTCTTCTGGAGGTTTCTTCCTGTTTAAAGGGAGTTTTTACTCTCCACTGTCGCTACAAGCATGCTTAGTGTGAGGGATTGCATTCGAGTCAATGAGTCGATGCAATCAACTGGTTTTCCTTAGATAGAAAACTTTGAATCAATTTGACTGTGTTATCTGATGAGCTGTAAAGTGCCCTGAGATTACTTGTTGTGAATTGGTGCTATATAAATACACTAAATTGAATTGAATTGCTGTGAGGCCTCAGAGAGTCCGTAGTCTTGGTCGGCACTCCTGGCTTGCTTTTTAGGCTCCTGTAGATGATCTCCTACGGGGGTGTGGACTTGTTTCTGTGCACTTGAATAAACTGTAAACTGTTGCTTTGAGGGTATAAACCAAAATGAGAAAGTAAACTGCCTCTGATTGGCTACTTTTCAGGATAGTCTTCTCATATGCCTGCATGAGTGTTTATCAAGCGTGTGTCTTTGTGCCAGTTTGAGTTCTAACTTCATATTCTTCAGGATTCACCTTTTCATAATAATAATAATAATCTAAGCAGGAGGGTGGGGCCCTATAAACAGTGTTGCAAACTCTTTTGTCAAACTTCTTTTGTCACTATATTTAGCTACTTTTCAGACCTTTTTGGCGGATGGGGGCTTGTGGTTGAAATATTGAAGAACGTTTGCCAAAGAGCACTGACCAAATGTGTGACATTCTTTAAGCCTGACTGTGACAAGTTAAGAACTGTTTGACCAATGTGGGGTAACTCCAAGTTCTTTAAGTCAGACTACAGGATGTCTATACGCAGCGGCAGTAATCTGTCATTTTGCAATAGATTTATGAGAGCCTTCCTGCTGGTTCCTGATACTAAAGCAAAAAGTAATATGATAGCAGTATGCTTTGGCATTTACAAAAAAAACAACAGATTATTCACTTTAATGGAAAACCATCAAACAATCATTTATCAAGCTGGGGTCATTCTGCTAAAAGATTCTTCTTATGGAAAGTCATGGATGGTGTGCACACTGTCAGAGGAGCCTTTTTCAACACAAGAATTTTTAGTGGAGATAAGTGATACAAGTGGGCCTGTATATCATCAAACAACACACATAATATGTCAGAATAGTTTGCAGCAATATATGAAATATGAAATAACTTACATTAAAACTTGTTACACAGTAGACTTCTGTCAGATATCTGTCTTATACTTCATTGCTGCCTATGTGCTTTACACATCTGGTTTAGTTTATTATTTGCAACAGGCTTTACCTTTCAGATATCCTTTAACAGTCAGTCCATTTCTCTTAAAATAATTGTATTTCCACTTAACTTGAGCTAGTAAGTAAATAGGACACCCTTGCCATTGAAATAGGATGATTTACATTTACAATAAGAAAGAACAACTCCATTGACTTATTTCAGGTCCATAATATCTTATTGTCTTATTTCTAAAGGTCAAACACGCTAATTTTAAGGGCAGATAATCTTATTTACCTGCTCAAATTAAGGGCAAATACACTTACTTTACAAACTTTTTACTTATTCTTTAGTTAGTTTTTGCAGTGCAGGTGCATCAAATGTATATATAAGTAGTTTTATATGGAGTAAAATGTTTTATTTTATTAGATGCAAAAGATTTGGATGGGTCTTAGAATACATTAGATTTTACCCTATAACTTTAACTTTTACTTTATTGGTAATAAGCTCTAAAACTATTAAACTTATACCAAACAGAACCATATATCTTACCCTTTCATGGTCAGTGATCTTTTTTAGGCAGCTTGTCATCTCAGGAATGCTCTCTCAGGCTTCCATGTGCCTCTCTAAATGTTGAGTGGGGCTAGGGTCAGGCTACTGTGAAAGAAAGTGCATGAGATCCTGTGCTCTTTTGTCTGTCTCACTGCTCATTATCTCACTGCAGCGTGTTTCCTTGTCGGCAAAGACGAAAAGCAGATGTTGTATCTTAATTCCTCTTTAGTTGCAGCAAAAATTAATTTTGTTGCAAGAAGCAACATCACCATCAACTCGTGGTGTACAAATGCTAGGTCAGGATCTCGTGACATCATTTTTTAAAATGCATTGTGTCCTTTACTGTGACCATATCTCACTGTGTGCTATAAATAATCATTCCATAAAAAAGAAAATCAGGCAATATATTGCATAAAACTGTTTATTCTGTAGATTTGAAGTTAATTATTATGTAGGTTACTGTGGATCATTTATGTAAGGGTAGACAGAGCTATAATTTCTCTAATGTACATGTTTTATTTTAGCAGGAACTAAAGAAAAATGTTAAAATAAAATGTTCTTTTTGGCAAATGAGCACATTCCTCAAAAAAAAAAAAAAACAAGCCTATAGAGCATGTCAGTGAAGCTGCATGCAAGAGAGGAAATGTTTAGTGTAATTTGGATTGCTGCCCAGTTTGATTGATTCACTGATAGGACTCAGAGATGTGCCAACCATACCTGTGCGTTAACTTTGACTGCCCAGTTGTAACTTTCTTTCAATATTCACCTTATGAAGCTGTATTCTATTTATTTCCTCATCATATTATTTTTTCCCGTCAATCCCTGCATAAAACCTTTTTAAACACAGGTGTGAGATATAATGGAACTGGTGAAGAAGGGGGGGACCACAGGAAAGACTGAAGTTGGAGGAGGCTAATCTTGTATCTTATGCTTATATCTAACAACAAGATTAAAGCATGTTTATCTAACAGTAAATATTTCTTTAATCTTATAACCATTTTTATGTTTTTTGGTTTTTTTTTGTTCAGGACCTGTCATTTAAATCCCATATCAACAAGGTATCTAGAATTTCATTCTTTCTTCTGCGGAATATTCCAAATATTTGTAATATCCTGTCCAGGGGTGATGCTGAGAAACTAGTCCATGCATTTGTTACTTCAAGGCTGGACTATTGTAATTCTTTACTATCAGGAAGTCCACAAGCTGTAGTTAAAAGCTTTCAGCTGATCCAAAATGAATAAAAAGAGAGATCACATCTCTCCTATCCTGGCTTCTCTTCATTGGCTTCCTGTTAAATCAAGAATAGAATTTAAAATCCTCCTTCTCACATATAAAGCCTTAAATGGCCAAGCTCCATCTTATATCAGAGATCTGATCTTTCCTTATCCTTCTAAAAGAGCACTTCACTCTCAACCTACAGGTTTACAAGTGGTTCCTAGAATTTCTGAAAGTAGAATGGGATGCAGATCTTTTAGTTATCAGGCTCCTCTCCTGTGGAACCAACTACAAATTTTAGTCCATGAGGCAGACACCCTGTCTACTTTTAAAGGTATAGAGGATGATCTTTTATTTCTGGGTTGATCATCTAAATAAGTTGTCCTCCTAACTGTCAATCATTCTGTTGATATGTTAACATAAGGCTCATCTTGTTAACTATCTTTTTCTGTGCATGGCATATATATATGTGATGAGCTATGGTTTCAGACAGTCGTTGGAGCTCACCTTTCTCACAGCAGTTCTTTGAAAATGGCAGAGGGTAGTAAGAGAAAAAGTGTTTATGAAGAGATATTCCTGATGTTATCTGATCAGAGCAAGTTTGCTCACATGTCAAACTGTGGCATATTCTTTTCCCCACTGTCAGGTGGTGCAATTTTTGTTAGTAATGGAGGTTATAAAATAGTAGATGCTCTTATACCCACCAAGCTTTATACATATTTCACTTACAAAACCTCTATAAACACAGCTGGTTAAGAGGTCCCATTGTACAATGAAATTAGCACTTTTATTTGACTATATTCCATTATGAGGGTAAATAGTCTTGATCTTGGCAGCGATGACAGGCTTGATTATTCATTCCATTCCCCTGCCTAGCGCCGCCCAGTTATTCATCACTGCTCATGTGTTTCACCTGCTTCAATCTCTGTTTAACCTGCCTTCTCCCAGTCATCAGTGCCAGATTATTCAAGTCCTTGGTGCAAGTCTTCTAGCGAGTAACAGTGATCCTGACCCATTCTGCCTTTGGACCTCTGAGCCTGCCTTTTCCCGTTCTGATCTGTTAGCCTGTCTTTGAACTCCTGCTCCATTCTGCCTGTTAACCCATTTAGGCCTAAAACGCCTGGAAAAAACACCTTAAAAACCTAT
>NW_015150523.1:1279387-1284102 GCF_000732505.1 Cyprinodon variegatus | reverse complement strand
AGTTTACGGGGGTTTACGGGGACGAAAATCTCACTTTTCATGCAGTGTGTTAGACTCCCTAGCTCTTCACTGCAGATCCATCGTTTTTAAATAAACGCTTTTTTGAGATATCATACTGTCTGTCGGCCTGAATACTGGTTTCTCTGTTCTGAGCCTTGACATAAAAAGTCTTTTGACATAGTTTTAGGACATTTGGCAAAATTAAGCCAAAATAAATTCTTCAATTACTTTTATGTCTTTTTGTCCTGTTTATTTATTCAAAATACTGAGTTACAACAATTTTTTATTCGTCTTTGAAGTCTTTAAAGTATTTTTGATTTGAATTGAATTTAGACTTGAATTTAGAAAAATAGCTTATAACTAGAATTACACCTGAAATTGTCTAGTGCTTACAATCCAGGAATATGTAGTGTGATGCCATAAACCATGATATTAATTTTTAACATTGGTGGACCAATCTCCATGCAGATTTTTGGTACCAAAATATAAAGCAGGAATCTCAAACTCAAATCCTCTGCCGGTGTCCCACTAATTTTAGGGGCATTCCCCTCCCTAAACACCTAAAATAAGAATCTAAACTACCACAGCAGCAGCAGCAGTTAAGCTCTGCCAATGAGCTCATATTCAAATCAAGTGTGTTAAAGCAAAGGCACATCTAAAAGTTAAAGCAGACACATATCTAAAAGTTGCAGAACATCAGCCCTTGAGGATTTGAGTTTGAGACCACTGCTAGAAAGGCTGCAGATCCTCTGCAAAATATTTCTTAAAGTCCCTCTTAACCTGACACACCTGACCCCTGTGGATCCAGGAGACGGAAGCAACATTGAAGAGAACAGAGACAACATTGCTAAATGGATTTATTTCCTTTACCCGTGCCCATGTTAGGAAGACCTGAAGCCACATCCAGAACTACATTTCTGCAAAATTGACTCGGATCTTAAACTTGTTCTCTGAGTTACAAGAATAACTCTGAGCCAAAGATCCAGGACATTGTGAACCTAGTTCAGTCAAGAGTTTTCAACTGAAATATGCTTTCATCTGAGTTGAATGATTGTTATCAATAAATTGTATTTTGAATGGAAGCTATGGTGAATTTATTCAACACGTGTGCGGGGTTAGCTGTGGGACCATGATTTGAGCACGAATCAAACTTTTATTGTTATTTGAATATTTGATTGGAGTCAGTAAAGTGAAAAGTTTCTAAAGTGACATGTTGTAAATTGGAGCTACAGTATAGTTATTTAAAATAAAGCTGTTTAACTGATCTGATACCTTCCAGAGCTCAGAAAAGAAGCTGTTTAAAGCTGTGTTATTCAACATACAGTTTCATTTTTCTTTACAGGAATTTTTTTTTAAATCAGTTCATTTCTCTTTTGAACAAACAAATTCACAACAATCTTACACGTCTGCAACTCACAAGCTCTTTTCAAAATACACATTGTGCGTATTCTATCTGCAAATTTCAAACAATTCAAGGGTAACTTTAACTGCCTTTTGTTTATAGTCTGAGCACTGCAACAACTAACAGCTAAGTATCTCTGTGTATGTAATTAGTTATTTATTTAGGTTAGCACGCAACTTATATATTTAAACCTTTTTGAAGAAAATGTTTCTCCTTTATTTTTAAAACTTGAAACATTCTTTATGTGTTGCACCAAGCAATTATACAGATGGCCTGTGTGGGTAGAGAAGAATAAACCTACAATGCCTCAGGGATGTATAAACAATTTATTTTCTTCAGTAAATGCTACATTAGAGCTTAAGAACTGTCATGATTTTTGCTAAACTGTGATATATTGCTACGTTGATGAAGGCATCATGGACAGGAGGCTGTAGGTCAAGTACTCCCTCTAGTTTAATGGCTTTTGCACAGTCTAAAGCTTAAAGGGCAACAAAAACTTTCTTGCATCATGTGCTAGCAGCCATCAGGGAGGACAGACATCATTGCAAGCCAAGTGGAATGATTTACCATTTTGCATGGATGGATTGTCCCTCTTAATATCTTATCAACAAGACACATTACATATGACTGCAGCCATGTTTTCCTTAGGCAGTCCCATGAGAATACTGCGATTCCATAGATAAAACCAGACACATAAACATTTTTCTTTTTTAAAAAACAAGTTCAGATAATTCTAGATCATGATCTCACAATAAACATGATCAAATGTCAGCATCTGAAATGTCATCAAGGGACTTTCAGTGGGTTTGTTCTAATCAATAAAGAAATGTAATGTTCTGCAAAGTGAAGATAAATCACATAAGAATGCTAATAATTGACTATGGATCTATTACTATTACACAAACCTGTTCCACAGTTTATTGGATGAACCATTTAAAGTATATTTCAATTGATAAAAATACCATTCTCTTCACTGGCTCTATCAGGTCTGCAGCTTAGTACTTGCAGGTAATGGGCAGGCGGTAGAGTAAACCCTGGAAAGGTCACTCACTACTTTAAAATATTAAAATTTTTATTGCTGCTATTCATATGAGTTTTACGAAATGCATTTTTTCTTCAAATTGCGTTTCCCAGGTCACATTCTCTTCACTTCAAGCCTAATACTATAATTTTGATATATATATATATATATTTAAATTAAACACTTTTCCATGTTTTATTTAAAATTGTAATCTTTATTTTGACCTACTTTTCTTTTACATATTTTTCTAATGATTTCCTTTTTTAAATTGAGTGTTACGAATTGCTTAACGAATACCTTCCACAAGACTTACATATTGCCTTTAACCGATTATATTCGCTTCAGTTCAAACCCAATGCAAACTTATGCTCTTCATGCGCACATTTACCAATAAAATGTTGCTGTTAATGACCAATAGAAATGTGTATTCGCTCCTCGACTGCCCCCACAAGTAAGAAAATATGGGAAACTGTTTTATAATAATACAATTTTTAAAACCCAATGTAGTCTCATCTGCATATTAATTATAACTTATGTTGTTTAAGGTACTGGACCTTGCTGGATAGTTCCACAGTAAAGTTAAAACTTAAACTCTTTCTCTTGAAAATAACTTCAACACAACCAAAAAAAAAAAAAACATGTTGATGAAAAGCAAACATACCAGTAAGAAACATGTGGATATATGTACTTTATTCATTATTCATATATGTTTGTTTACATTTATAGAAAAATACAGAATACAGTAGAGTTTTTTTTTTTTCTTTTCTTTACCCGGATGATATTTCGGGCAATAATTACAGTTATTTTTTTGGCACCCAGACTTATTTCCTGCCTAGAGCCACTCCGTCCACCCAATCCAGTGGGATGAATTGGATCACTCGTGCCCAAAAGCACTGTTCAGGATGCAGGTCAACTCTATTACTGTACGCCAAGTTACAACACACATGGGAGCAATGTTTAAGGGCAGTCATTCTGTTGACTAATGCATGAGACAGCCTCTGTGCATCAGACATACCAATGGTTTTTGGCTTCAACATAGACAGGAAAATGGGAGACCATGTTTTTTATCTGTAGTTTTTCACAGCTTAGACCTGTTACAGATCTTCAAATTGTTTAGAAAGCAACTGAATGCTCTATGCCTTGTTTGTTAGTTCATGGCCAGACTAGCCTCTGTCTCTGGAAAGATTCAATGAAACTGCATGGAATGACAGACATTTATTGTTATGTATTAATGTAGAAAAGCACTATCAAATGATGATGATAGAGAAAGTCTCTGGTTTAAACTGTCATAGGTATATTACTCCAATATAGCCTGCAATGTATCTTCAAATATATAAAAACCTCAGTCCTTTAGCACTAATTTCTGATATTTATTGCTAAAGGAAGTATATTTCCGTAACAAAGACTTAGCTCTAAACTGCCATAGAGATTATGGCACAGTTAATGCGTTGCCATTCAGAATTTCCCAGGAAAAAAGCATTTTTTTTTAATATGAATATTACCTTGCAGCTTAACTCAAAAACAATACTTCACCACACCAAAGAGGTTCCAGCTAAAAGTTCAGCTGAAAGTTCACTGCTCATCAAAAACTTATGAACACCAATGTGGTATACATTTTTCTTCTTTAAAACACAAAATCAAACTTGCACAATATACTCTTGTCTTCTATAAGAAAAATTCCCAGTATATAGCTCCAATGACACTGAAAACAAGCAGTTGCTGGCTGAAATGGTTCTCTAAAGGCTTATAAAGGTCAACAGGTAACATGAAAAGAAATGTTACAACCACTTTAATTTGTTTTGCGGATGTGAAAACAATGCTTTACCAGAAAAGTAAGTTCCAATATGAGATTGGTTACGGGCTAATCTGATTGACCTCTCATGTCAAAGTGGTGACCGACACGAGAGGATCCTTCCGTTACTACAGGGATGTACAGATAGGCTGCAGATTTTTATATACAAGTCAAGTACACTAATCGAACAAGGCACAAAACCAAGAATGAAAAAGAACAATGTAAGACCACAAATAAATTCAACAACAGATTCTAATATCCTGTAACTCCTAACATTCAGCAAGTTGCCTAATTGGAAAGGTCACAGCCAGCGTGTCCTGTTCTCATTCCTACTTAATAACTAATTATCTGTTGTAATCACATGCATCTCACCGTCTAGTGGGCATCAAAGGAGGAAATGGACCGATTACGTTCAGCAACTGCTGTGAATATATGCTTAAATTAAAAAAGTCTTTCAGCTGTTAAATATTGCAAAAATATTGTGTGTGTATAGAATATAT
>NW_015150523.1:1272958-1279279 GCF_000732505.1 Cyprinodon variegatus | reverse complement strand
TATATATATATATATATATATATATATATATATATGTATAGAATATAACAGGTTGCAGTGCAATTCATTTGACAGTGTTTAAGGCAAAAGAAAAACAAAAAACGGGGCAGATTTAAGATTTCGGTCAGTTCATCATCCTTACAAAAGGATTTAAAATCAGCACAGATGTCAGTGCTCTTGTCCAATGGGCAAGTTGCCAAAGTGGAAGTGTCATAACAGTTAGATGAAAATAGCTAATTTGCTATCAATGGAACAGAAAAAAGTCATGGAGCTTTCTTTGTTTTATAAGTGAACTGTTCCACTCCCCTGTTGCCACATGCCTGCTCATGAGAAGTTAAAAGATGCAATCAATTCATTTTTGGAACAGATTTCGTATATGCAAGGGCATTGTATCGTAATAAAAAGGAAGGGTTTTTAGGAACTATTTTAGGACTTCAGCTCAAAAAGGGTCACAGCTAACCAAGGAAAATAGAGAACCTCTCCTGCACTTTACAGCCAACTTTTACTGTTTTTCAGTGCATCAAGGAAAAAAGTGAACATCTTTTGTTATTTAGGGCGTTTGATTGTTGTTCTAAAATTACAGAGAGATTGTTTTAAGGTGAGGATTGTAATTTTTAAAATGAAATTATGATTTGATTACTAAACAAGCAAATGAAAAAAAAGTTAAATAATTTTTTTCAGGAGGTATTAGGTGAGCTTATTTTACTTGGAGGTATCTGGTGTCTGTTTGCGAGTTAGCGCTCCCTAGGGCCTGATCTTCAGAAGTTCTCAATAGAGGTGCAACTGTGTTAATACCCAGAGACCAGATGTTCACAGAAGACCCAAAGTAGGTTTGTAATTCAGCTGACATCTCAGAAGAACTTTTACATTTTTGTTTGTGCCTTTTATATGCAGATGGTACTATACAGACAAAAAATGCTCAAATTAATTGGTGTAGGATATGCAAATATGAACTTTTACGAACTGAAACTCAACGGAAGCTGGAGTTTTATTTTGTTGCCTTTTGTAAAAATTTTAAGTCAGTTAATTAGCAGACAAAGACAACTTTCTCAAACTTTATCAAATTTTTATCTTATTAAAAAAACAGTTGAGATAGGCTGCCTATTTGAGATGCACTATAAATAACTATCTCTCTGTTTCCGCCAATCTCAAACTACCAGTAGAACACGCAACCTGCTCATTTTGATGACCAAAACCAAACCACGTTGCACTTTTTAGCATTTGCACAGCAATCTTTCTAAATAACCTTCCTCATGCCACCTATTGCACTCATCCTTAAAGATCAAGCCATATGACAAAATTATTTTGTGAATTTAGATCCCAACTAGCCAATTTCCAAATGTACCTCTACAATATCTATAGAAATCTATGCATAGAAAGATCAGCTATTAATAAAGAGTATTTTATTCCAAATCAGAATTGCTTTTATTATAAAGGTCTTAGATTTTTCTTTCAGGTAAAAGAAGTTTAAAGATTAAAAGAGTAGCATTTATTTAAACTTTTAGGACGTTTTTGAGACTTGAAACTATTCTAAACTCAGAGGAATTAGATTTGGTATTGTTTTAATGCTTTTTTTTTTTGCACACGTCAATGTTAAAATGAATGCCTTTACAACAAACCAGGGTGCAGCCTTTCCCTCCCACAACCCCAAGATTGTAATTCTTGCTCTGCTTCAGCAACAACACAGATGATGACCAAACACTAAATCAGCTGGCTCTTGTGTTTCTAGTTTGCTGATATGAAACATGATCCATAATCCTCTACTGGGAAACAAATCGGTTCTATATTCTTATCTAATTAATTAGGTTAACCTTAAATTCAATCTAAAGCTTAACTAATACAGAGGCGAGCTTGTAAACAACCTTTTAACTAAACCTAATAGAACATCTCATGTGATTTGGCAGGAAATTATAAATTTTCTCAGAAATAATGGAAAACAAACATTAAGGAAGTTTTATCGGAAGTGTAATGGCTTAAAGTTGCCTATAGCCAGTCCAGGGGTCTTGGTAAATCTGCCACTTGAGTTTAGATAATCTATGCTGAATTGCTTTGGATCATAATTACATATGATGACAGAACAGACCTAAAGATATCTGTTTTTTTATAGTAACTTCTTACTTTTTATTAAATTCTCCTATTTGTCTCCTGTTTTTGTAAAGAACAACAACAAAAAAAAACCTATGTTTGAGAGTTAGTCCGAGTTAAAGTCTGGGACATAATTTTGGTTCTAATGTATTTGTCCAATGGAATTTAAAATGAAAGTATTGTGTGGACTTTTTGCAATATATAATGCTGTCATATGCTGGGAAAGATTCCTTTTATATAAATAATATGTTATTGATGCCTGAGAGGAATTGTTAAGCAGCTAGCAGAATTGTTTTGGTATTATTTTTTTTTTTTTTCAATTTAACACCACTTAAAGTTGACTGTATTTCCTAAAATGCTTGCTGAATTGCTGAATTGACAGCATATCCAACATGAACTATTATATGGTGATATTATCTGATGTAATTAGCTAATTGGGAAAGTTAGATTAAGCAAGGTTTGCATGGGACAGAGACATCCAAAGGTGATAGCAGCAGCAACATAAGCAGTCCTGACAGCTTGTCATTTCCAAAAAATAACACAAGGCAAACATTTCACAAACTTAGGCCATTGTTGTTGTTGTTATCATGGCTCTTAATCCTATTTGATTGACCTTCATGATCTGAAAAAATACAAATCCACATGTGTCATCCCTGTTTATGGTTTAGCAGAATGTCAATGCAGTTTTTGACAGCCTACATGTGAGTTAGTCCAAGCAGAAGACCTTTAATACATGTCTTAGCTCCATGTAATAATTCACACATTGGAAATTGCCCGAGTCATGTGTGTACACACATATATATATATATATATATATATATATATATATATATATATATATATATATATGTATGTGTATGTGTCAACTTCATTGAAAAGACAGTGTAATTTGCTCACGAGCATTCAGTTTTACAAAACTTGTTACAGGTACTGTTATCTTTAAATGTGACCCATGAATAAATGACATATTTCAGTTCTGGAAAAGCAGCCACTGATTGCCACCACCAATAAATAAATAAACCCCCAAACCCGGAAAGCACAGACAACCCCGACTACTGTGGCTAAACTTTGGAACAACTGTGGTTAGTGGTGCTAAACTTTGTAAAAAAAAAATCCTCGAACTCAGGGAAAAAGTTGCTGAAGTAGTTACATGAAGAAATACCAGAGGTAGTAGTTCATGCCCCAGGTCAAACAAGATATTGCCTGCATCAGTCACATTGTCTTAGGTTTGAGAAGCAGGCATATAAAGGAAAGAAAGGCTGGAGAAAAAAAAAATACAGTTGATAAATACGCAAAGTTTTCCTCAGATGGTAGACGAAGCAACAGGGCGTGATGAATGATGTTTCAGGGCCCAGGAGCAACGGCAGCTTTGGGGGTGGGGGGGTTGGGGGATTATAGCCCAAATCTTTGTCTTTTTCAAAAGCATGGGATTTATGTAGTCTTATAAAAAGGCAAAAACAGTGTCAGGTTTTATTTAACCAGACATCTGGTAGTCTTTGTTTGCCACTGTGAAGCTGGATCGTAGTCAGAGCAGGCCTTTCACCTCCACAGTCTCACTTCACTACGCAGGTTTGTGTTTGTTTTTCCACCTCTGAACAGCACAAAAAAGGAGAGAAAAGCCCTGGAGTGGGGGAAAATGTGGAGAAACATGTTATAAAACTATGTGAGGCCAGTTTAATTTGTGACATTAAGTATAAAAAATTGTCCAAAAAACTCACCAAATACACTGATGCAGTGAAAAGTGACAAACTTTTACACTTTTGCAAAAATGTGGAGTACATTTCTGTAAAAGAAAAGCAAAAGTCAGGGAATATGCAGGAAAAAAATGGCTGCAGATACACCTTAAAAGAAAGGGAGTATAAGGATCTCTAAAATTAAGTGATTAAAGAGAGGCAAAAAAATGTGTGTGACCCTTCAACTTTTTCACATTTTTACACATTAGAACCAAAATGTAAACATTTAGAATTTTCCATAAGAACTAAAGAAAGAATATATAATATTGTCAAAAGAATGTAGTTAGAAATCTGAGAAGTGAGCCATATATACCTATTCAGCCATTTTCACTATGTTACCATTTCAATGATTTTTGTCTATTATAATAGGGTGTTAATATTTCCTTATATTTTGATACAAATATTTTATTTCTATTTTTAATATTTAAACATTTGTTTTACAATTTTTTGTCATGATGTTATACTCTAAGGCCGTTTTGGAGGTTCTCTCTATAACCTACTATATACTGTATTGCCAAATGTATTCTTTTTCTTGAATAATCAAAATGAAGAAGCATATGGCTCAAATTCTGAAATGTAATATTGTAACTCAACTGGTATACATAGGTTTTTTATTTGTCTAAACATACAAAACAAAAAATCCAATCATAGGTGCAACTACAATGCATGTTGTAGGTTGTCTTCCAGCTGGACACCAGTGCATATACATTCCGAGCAACAACACCATATTCATAGCACCAAGTATATGGTATGACTTTGCTCTCTGCAAAAACTACCCAGAACATTTTGATGATGTCTGATATATGATTTCTGATGTATGATATATAATGTCTGGATAGAAACACATACACAATTTGTAAAAGACATTGAAAAAAAACAATTCTGGATCATTTTCTTTCCTATTCCCAATTTTGTTCTACTTTTTTGTCAATTTATAACAAAAAATGTAGTAGGAATCTTGGAAAATACATAGTCCAAGACATGCAAATACTCTGGCTAGCCACTAGACATGAATGCAATTCTACTTATTAATCTCAAAGAGAAATAGACTCTTACCATTCATTTTTATATAAATAGCTGCTGTTGATGAGAATGGCTGTGGTTTCTTGCTCTATTAAATTCTTTGATGCTTCTCATGTGAAAGCAGTGTGACACAGTGACTAAAACAACAAAGTACTTTTTACTTTAAGTACAGATGGCCGATTAATCTGTTGCAGTAGAAAAATAGTTTGAAATGATCTGCTTAAGTCATTTTAATGCAACATTTTATCTTCCAGTCTTCAAGCAAATCCCCTTGTGACTGTGAACAGAAGAACTGTTGCAGAAACCATTGCCGTAAGATTCAGATAACATTGTTTTCATTTTCCTGATGGAAGAGTTTGGCTTTCATACAGCACAAGCCTCGCACAGCACGGGTCTGAGAAAGGAAACCTGCCACCATTATGAACTGACTGAAGACTCTGTTTTTTTTTTGAATGTTGATCTTTTTATTATTAAAGGTATGGTTTTAAAAAATTTGATCTAGTCCACTTGGTTCAATAATGAGGGGAAAAAAATACAGAAAAATGTGTTAAAAAGAGATCATGCAAGGGGTGTGAAATAGTTAGACATACTGAGTTAACCACTGCTAAAAAACATTACAGTTTCATAAACCAGTACAACTTTTTCATCAGAAAGTCTAAAGTCCATTAAGGAAACAGAAAATTGCCATAATGGAGCATTTTGTTTGCAATTATCATTAAACAGATTAACTAATTTCCACATGTAGAATAAGGCTGTAACAAACTAAATGTGGGGAAAATGCAATTCTTTGAATACTTTCCAGATGCATTATCATAAAAATATATAAAGACTTTATTCTCCTCATTGAGACTGCTTCATTAGTAATAATCACAATTTAATCAGAAATTTATTTTATCCTTCAAATCATTTATGCATTGTGATGTGGGGTTTCATGAGAAAAACGATTGGTTAGAGTTATAAAAGAACCACCAAGTACTGAATGTCTCATTTAAAACAGTCTACAGTTTGTACAGCTTTTCTGGAAAGTTGATGCACTAGCAGAATGGGTCCTCTGACACTATCTGTTTTTTAAAATGATCAGGTAAGTCCTCATATCCTTCAAGGTATCAGCTTAAGGTTCTGATCAAGGCTTTTTTAAATGACCTGGGGAAAACAAGCAGTGCTTTTGCAGAACCAACTTTCTTTTTATCTGAACCTATTTTTATGTGCACGCATATTGAGTGATTTTTGTTTCATTATTATTTCAAGCAAATAACACTTGTAAATAGAAATTCTAAAAATCACTTTTTGTGAATTGAACTCTGAAAAAAAGAAAAAACGGAGTCCAGAGCATTGAAAAACATTTTATTTATTAAAAAAAGGTTTTAAGTGTAACTTAACCACCTCCTCAGATTCTGTTTAAAAAAATTTTTTTTTTTCTCTGAATTGATTTTTTTACTCTTTGAAAAAAGATTTGAAAATTCCAAATTTCTGTTTTTTA
>NW_015150523.1:1268083-1272308 GCF_000732505.1 Cyprinodon variegatus | reverse complement strand
GTATCGGTATCGAGTTGAAAAGTGTAGTATCGTGACAACCCTAAATCTGATAAAGAAGAAATGTTACTCTCAAAATTTTTTATTTGATTGAATGTTTTATTTATGGATTGTACTTTTATTCCATTTACAGGGTAGGCTTAGGGTTAGGGTTAGTAATACTAATACATGTTCTTTGCTTGCAACAATAACAGAACAAAATTTACCACATATGACACACATGATTGCAAACTGTACATTAATGATTCACTCTATATATTCCATGAAAGTTGGATTTTCTGTTAAAAATTCAAGCCTTTTTTATTTTATTTTCCCATGATGGATTAGTAAGCGCAAAATTGAAAGAGAGGCCAAAGCAACACTGTGCCAGTTTGTACCACATGACCTGATCTACCAGCTGCTGCATACAGCTGCTGCTTACCAGATGATACCAGCTGAGGTTGCATGTCAAACATATTAGGTCTTACATCATTCAAAATCATACTTTTAGTGTCTTAAAAAGGGAAAATAATTTCTTCTGAAGGTGTTGTTTGGTGCATTATTAACCTGAATGGCACTAAAAGATGTTATGAGCTTAATCATCCACAACATGTCATATAAAAACAGCGTTTAATTGTGCTAATGCTAGTTACCACTTAAGCATAATGTTCTGGCTGGATTAACATTGACAGCAGTAGTAGGATCTGAGTTTATTGAAGTCCTGGGCTTTAGTTTTAGCTAATTATAACTTAAGGTGTTCAACTACGGTATGTGTTTACCTCACACCCAAATTGACATTTCTTTATGCAAAATTATTCAACTATCCCAAAACTAAATAAGCGATATAATTCACAGTAATTAAACTATGGATTTTAAGGACTACCAAGCATGTTTCTATAAACACATATGCTTGCATTGGCTCTAGCATGTATATATTATTTTGTTATCATGGTTACTATGGGCTTTAGGATGTGAAGTCAAGTAAAGGTAAAGATTTTGGCCCTGTAACCTAGATTTATTGTTTTTTAATGTTTCAAACTCTACGACTTCGGATGAACTCATAACTGCATTATGTATACAGTTTTTAAAGAAGCTGTTGAAATAAAAGAAACAACTTACCTTTCACCATCTAGCGGAGGTGTCCTCTCTTCTGGTGATGTAATTGGGTCTTCTTCTCCACGGTTTGGCTGAGGAGGATCTACGTTCCTTTTTGATCTGACCTGTAAAGAGTTCAATATATTTGTTAAAATACTCACTGCAAAACAAAATGTTGTTTGAAGTTGAAAGGCTGCCGGCGGTAGTCATAAATGTCATAAAAGAAAGCTGTATCTTCTGACAGTTCCATAGAAGCTCTAAGAAGCAGATAGGATCTCTGGATCAACCCATAAAGTTTTATGGTTTTGTTCCTAGGGTTGAAATTTAGCTCACCTTCCAAACGAGGAGGAAGATTAGTGCCAGCAGTGGTATAAACAGTAAGGAGAAAAGGCTTTTCTCAATTATCTTGACAATGGGACTTGGCGGTTCAACTGGAATGAAAAAACAGAAAAACAAACTCTTATAGCACAAATTAACAAATAATACTTCTCTAAAGGCTCATTAAATATTTTGCATCAACACAATACAGGAACTTGAATATAATAGGACAAAATAAAGCTGCGTTCACACCAAATGCATTGAGCATTAGGAACGTCAGATCACAAGGTGATCTGCACAAATATATTTTACCATATACCATATATGTTAAAGTTTTGTTGTGCTGGTTTATTAATCATTTAAAAAGAAAGAGCAAAAAATAAATAAAAAACTATAGAAGTTGGGGATGTTTCAATCGGAGAACTGTTAATATTGGTGTGAACGGTCAATGTTATTAACAACTGTAATACACAGATGATGAAATCTGTGTATTACAGTTGTTAATTTATTATGAGCAGCAGGGGACTTTGAAATGAAATATACAGCTGATCTATCTATACAGAGAAAAATACTCAACCAATCTAAAAGGTTCTCTCCAGACACAAAGGCTCTACCCTAGAACTTAAGAAGTACTTTCTCCCAATCTGTCCTTTTTTATGGGAAATGGACATTTAAATGTCACCCTGCTCTGTCCCTGCTGTAAAGATAAAAAACACAGAAAGACCTCTTGGTTGATTAAAAGGTCAACTTTTACCTGTGAATGGTGGCGCCTGCCATGACTCATTCCCGATATTTTGTGACTCCAGTGGTTGACCTGAAAAAAACATATAAATAAATAAGTAAGAAAAAGGAAGTTTAGACGCAGAAGGAAAAATAGCACTGAATACAATAGAGTGAGAGAGTAAAGCATCACTGCCTGATAATGAAAACACTCACTGTTGGGTGCTAAATAGTCACTTCACCTCCACTCTCTTTACCCTCCCTCCAACAACGCACAAAAACACCTGATCTGACGCAAAAAAACCCCAAAACAAAAGCGTTTGGAAAGATTGGAAGATTGCTCTGTAATCAACACTTATACAATCAGGTTTCAGGCTTTTCTTCCTTTTAACATTGCACTACCTTGGGACATCTTCCCTTAGTCCGTGACTCAGCCATGTCTCAATGGGCATTCTGAGCACTGAGCCCAGTCAGAGTTTTTATCTTGTAGAGTTCTTGTGTTGCAATAATGGTGGCAGATTAAAGGCTTCTCCTAAAAAGCCACAGGAGATCTGTCCTAAATACAGCCTGTTCACAATGGTTCGAACCAGGAGGCTTCTGTTTGACAAATGGAACCTAGGCAAGAGCCCTGGTATGCTGCAAGTTAGGTTTAGAGTTTTTGTTATAAAAAGCAAATATATTCTTAGGTAGTTCATCTTAACTGGTGAGTTGAGAGCTTTTTTTCCCGGCACTACTTATCTCTTATCATACTCACTCCTGAGGGCCAAGAGTTGAGGCCAAGTATTTCTGACGGAAAAAAAGATCCAAAGAGTTCTTGTGAGTATAGCTGATAACAGTCTGTTACATGAGAGATGAAGAGTCCTCTATGTCTTCAAACTCACTTGTGATACAGAAAATGGTGATAATATAACAGAAATACGATGCTTACAAACAGCATTGTAAGCATTGTTAGAATAACTCAGCTGGCTATTCAACACTAAGTGAGGTGAGGTGTTTGTGATAAATACCTACATCCCAACAGGAGCTAATGCTAACATGCAAGACTCAACCTCCAGATCAACGACCTTCAGGTATTCTGATTGGACTGCTACCACCGGTCAGGACGTTAATTAAGGTCTATATAGGAACTGTGGACTGCTAAAAACCTAATCCTTTGACGCAATTAAACATATGACGGTGAAATGTTGGCCATACTACCTGCCAATGGATTTTACTAAGCTCTTCATCACGATTGTTTTCATCTCACAGGGGCTATTGCTAACAAAGTATCAACAAAGACACCATTAGCTCCTGCATTAAAGCCCTCTGAGGCATTCTGTTGGCATTTGTTGGGGACTTAAATCACTTGAAACTGACAAACACTCTGCCCAGCTTTTAACACTCTTCTTTGATCCTATATTGGCATTTCCGAGCATATCTCCATCCTGCTGGTGCCAGCATGTCAAAGGCTGATGAGAGAAATTTTAGACCTACTGTGAAAAAGTCACTGTGTGGCCCAGGGATTACACAGTGCTAAAGGATTTCTTTAAACGCACAAAATGGAAGCACTTCAGAGAGGCGCCAATATATGATGGTGAGGTGGACCTTGAGGGATACACCTCCTCTTCTCTGCTTCATCTCTAAGTGTGATGAAAATTTCAGCAATTGGAAAGCAATTCGAACCAATAACACTGGCTGAATGCTGAGATAAGCGCTCTACTGAATGACAGCTGACACACCAGCTCTTCGAAGGATGAGGGACAGAATGAGTGGAGGTATCACCAAATCCACCTAACCCTGTTAACTCCAGGTCACCTCACCATCAATAACAGGCAAGACATATAGAAGGGCATAAAATGTATCATGCACCACCAATGGCCAGAGACATTCAAAGTTTCATGCCTGCTTTGAGGATCCAAACACCCTCATGAGCCCCAGCTTTATATCAGAATCAGAACTACTTTAATCAGGAAAATCTTCATTGCACGCTTCAGGTATACAAACAACATATTACAGCATTTATCATCTAAAGAAATACAATACAATACAAATAAATACAATACAACATTCCACACTAAAAATATAAATATATAAATATATATATATATATATATATATATATATATATATATATATA
>NW_015150523.1:1265747-1267939 GCF_000732505.1 Cyprinodon variegatus | reverse complement strand
TATTTATTATATACAAATGTCACCCAGTGACATGCCCTTATCTGTGAGCACAGCAGACATGAGGCAGGCCCTCCAGGAAATCAACTCCAGTAAGGCTCCAGGCCCCAACAACATCTCAAGGTGGACACATAGGTGTGTGTCCTTTTAACATGCTAAGGTAAAACAAATGATCAGGAAGAAACATTCAGAGCCCTCAGTTCTATTGAACTCCGAGGGGCCGTTTTTTTCTAGGTAAACGGTCTTCATCCAGCAATGGACTTTCAGAATAGTTTTTCATTTTAGATAAAAAAACAGCATTCATGAAAAGTTTTAGTCTGATTTCAGAAAGCATGGAAGCACAGAAAGTACTCTCTTAAGGTTATTTATAGACCTTATTATTACTGTTCATTCAGAAATCTCGGCCCAGATACCTATTTTTCTTTTACCCGAGGAGTCCCTAAAGGATCAATGTAGAGGTGCATTCAGACCAAGTGCAATTATTTCCGTGAGCCGTGCAAGAAGCACACAGCTCTCCATTTCAGATCCACAGCGTTTACACCCTGGTCTTTAGTTTCAGAGATATCGAAGGTTATTTTTTTTAGGTCATCCAGAGGTCGACCAGCTTCAAATGAATCAAATCTACTTTACTTTACGCAACCAATGAAAATGTTGTTCCTAAGGTTAAAGAAAACCTTTTTTAACCACAGTAGAAGGTGCTGGTTTTAGCATGCTGTACTGTTTACCCTTATCACTAAACACATAACTTTTCACACCATTTAAGCACTTATTAAGCTTCATAATCAAACCACATTCTGTCTTCTTAATAAAGCAAGAATTAAGTCAACACTACCTGTTGAATATTCTTTTGTTGGGTCAACGGGACATTCAGGATCTGAACAATCATCTGAATAGTCTTCATTCTTTGCAGCTCTAAAGAACTCTTTGACAAAGTCAAAGTATTTTCCTGTTTCCCACATCTGTTGTCTGGAGTGGCACTGAAATTCCCACATAAGGTCTTCCTGTGTGGTGAAAATAGTTGCAATTAGTTCAAATACAAAGCATATGTCTGCAGAACAAGTTAAACACTGATGTAAAAACCACAGTGTTATAAATGTATATAATGATTTTATCAACTCACCCATTTTAGATCAGTAAATTGTTTTTGGATCTTTCGCCGTTCTTCTTCAACGTAAAGCATGATTAATTTTATTAGCTCTTTATTAGATGAACTGTTTCCAAACTTGTTGGATAAATCTTTTAAACTCTGGTTCAAGTAAACAAGGTTTAATTTTACCCAACACGTCTTACCCTGGAAGAAAAAGAGACAAAAAGACATAACATTTTTGAAGATACACAAATTCTTTGTAACCTAGTATCACTTAAAGAAATCCTAAACATTGAGATTTAGCAGTTTGACTACTATTTTATTCTTGAGCAAGTGTCTCAGCTTTTTTCATGTAAAACACACTTTGAATTGAGCATACTTCAGATCAAGCCTGTATAACAAGGATGCTACAGCCATGAAAAGTATAAATGCCTCCCTTCTCCAACACACTTGAACCAGATGAATGGTTCTTTATTGGACCTCTTTAGAGCTGAGTGACACTCTAACGAGAGAATTTAGCCATGATAATCATGCAACTGAAGCAGGGACGCTTCCAAAAGTTGAGGGATAGTAACTATGGACTAGTACTATAGAAGCAGACATTCCAAGTCACCCAGAAGATCCTGGGGTCTCCCTGATATAGTTGTTCACGGATGCCCACGAGTTTGGATTACTCAGAAAAATAAGCCAATAAGTTTCGGTTTACTCTCCGACAGTCACCTAGTTACCACTCAAAGCCGTGCATCCTGTGAAATGGCAGAGGTTGAATTCTCAAGTAAAAAATGAAAATATAAGACTCATTTTAAAGCAGTATATGCAAAAGTATGTCCATGTCTAGTGATGGTGAAGAATAATTAAGTGTGTGTGTATGGGGCACGGTGTGGGTTTGTTGTCGAGGGTGTTTGGGGGGTTCGATAAGCATCTCCCTGAAATGAAATTTTGGAACTTGAGATGTCTGTAGAAGGGAGCAGATTTCATGAATTTGCTGACTTAAAGGTATAAAGCATTGTAAGACAGACTTAAACAACATTTGCGTCTTATTCTTTAACCATTTTTTGCAGTTACACAATTGCCCTGTAAAATATATATATATATATATATATATATT
>NW_015150523.1:1222086-1264389 GCF_000732505.1 Cyprinodon variegatus | reverse complement strand
AATATATATATATATATATATATTTATTTTTTTTTTTTATATATGTGTGTGTGGGGGGATAAATATTGCTGACTTACCATTTCTTTGGGAATATACTGTAAAGAAATGTTGTAGTCTTTCGGAATATTGTGTCTCTGTTGAAAGAAAAAGACAAATAAGCCTATCAAGTACAGAAACCAGAAAAAATGTTTTTTATTCAAATTTAAGAAAATAGTATATAAAATGTAGATCAGATGTTTTTATACATAACTGTTTAAGTGGAATTAAATCAGACTAAACAAATCCTGTTTTTGGTGAGTTAGGATTACAGAACTTGGGCATCAGTAGATCTATTAAAAGGGGAAGGAACAACATAGTGTTCTAAATCAGAAACCAGGAGGTATAAGGACAGTCAGTGCTTTGAAGTGGTCAGCAGAGCAGCTGATAGACTTAACTCAATTTTACATGTCATGTTGGTAGGAATGGGGCAAAAATCCCAAAATCTTTAGAGAATTTTAAGAAAAGATATCCATAACATTTGAAGCAAGCAATGACGTTTTAATGCTACATTTTGGTCCTTTAGGCTACCCTCTTCTTCATGGGTAAACTGAGCAGCTTATCAAAATTGTACACAAACTTGGCAGATTCATTTTACATGAGATCCCTTCCTGATGCAACCCTGTTTTTAAAGGTGTCCCCTTAGTCAAAAATGCAGAATTAGTCTGCTAAACCAAAGACTATTCTAACAACAAACAAAAATAAAGTTGCCAATCTATCCAACCTAAAACAGGGTACGTTTAAGTCTAGTTTTACATAAATACAATATCCCTTGTAATGCGATGTATCTTATTTATTCATCTGAAATTCAGATTTTCAGTTTTTGTTTATATTTAATACTGCAAATTGAATGATTAAAAAAGGTAAACACCAAAAGGCTTTGCTGAGTAAGACTAACTGTGGTTGTAGGATTTTGTCTTTTTTTATTCCAAGCTACCATAGCTTTCCAGACTAAAATGGTTGAGGTATTTTGGTAGCTATTTTCTGACCAACTTTGAAAATACAAAACAAACCCCCCCGAAAAAAACAAACAAAAAAAAACGTCACTATGAATCGATAGTGGAAACTTTCAAAATATTTTAGATATTAATATGAAATCTTTGAAAGTAACCCCTACTTAATGTCATAATGTTATTTTTTTTTTTTTCTCCAAACGGAATATATAAAACTTTTATATAAAGGCCCATAAATGAAATACTTTGTTCAGTACTTTTAGTCTATCTTTATTAATAAAACAAACAATATTTCTTGGAGTTTTCAAAAATCCAAAATGTTCTCTACATCCTCATATATATAAATTAGGTTTGTTGATTATGTCACCTGTAATGCTTGTCTCTTTTTTATGAAAAATGTATGATTTAAAATTAAAACTTGAATGCCTTTATTCTTCCGTTATAACAAAGATAAACAGCATTTGGGCCATCTGGACCTTACCTGTGATTTAGTGAAGCACTGTGTGCTGTTACCAAAAAGTCAGATTTGAATTTTTTTTGTAAAACACTGCCATTTTGTGTGCATGACTACATCTTTTCCTTAAGATTAAAATCCACTGCAGGATGGTACATCCTAGCTCTTTATAAAACATAATTGTTGGTTAATCAAATAAGCTACGTGTGTGAGTTTCAAACCTTACCAAAACAGGGAGTTCTCTGTCAATGTCATCGGTCATTCTTTGAACATCAAGTGTAGCTGAATGTACCCCAAGTGTCATGAACAGCAGGAAATGGACACAGGTGTGTATCCAACTCTGTGAATTGAGAAAAAAAAAGAATTTACAGTCAGCTAAAGCATGTCCAGTGTCATTATCTACAGCTCTATCTTCTAGCTCGACCAGATCAGTAAACGTCACATGTCTAAATTTGACAGATCTCAAGGAACTCAAACCCTCTTTCATAGAATTGATCACTACAACAGTTTCTTCACAGGCTTGCCTAAAATATCCATCAGAAAGCTGCTGCTGATCCAAAATGCTACTGCCAGTGTTCTCACCAGAGCTAAGAAAGTAGAGCACACCAGCTCACTTCTGAAGTCTTTCTACTGGCTCCCTGTAGCTCAGAGAATAGACTTTAAATCATTCTGTAATCTATAAATCACTGTACAGCATCTCAATACATAACAGATTCGTTGTCAGTGTATCAACCTCCCAGACCACTCAGGTCTAATAGTTCAAGCCTACTCTGTACACCCAGAACTAGAACTAAACATAGAGAAGTAGCATTTAGTTCCTATGCTCTACTTGTCTGCAGAATACTTCTAGAAGACTGTAAATGTGCTGAAAGGCTGAGTTATTTTAACAATAAAAACCCATTCGTTTAGAGCTGCCTTTGATGATTAAACTGTTAACTGAGGTATCATTAGCTCAAGCTTATTTTGCAACTGTCTTATTTGTTCTACTACCTGTGTTAATCGTGATTGTATCTTCGTTTGCTTTTATTCTGCTTTTATTTTACTTCTATTTTATTGTTTAATTTATGTAAAGCACTTTGAATTGTCTTTGTAGTAAATTTTACTATATAAATAAAGTTCCCTTGCCTTCAGGCTGAATGTTCTAAAACTGAGTTCTCCTTTCCCAGTTTCAAAGATGTACCTTTAAATATGAGCACTTCGTGAAGCGGTTAGGGCAGCGATTCCTAAAACTGAGTAGACGTGGTAGAACTAATTGAATAAATTACCAATTTTGAGAGGGATTTTTTTGTGAATTGAAAACAAAGGGAATTTCTGTTGCACTGCAAAACAAACGCCTGCTCTTTAAAGGTGGTAGCAGGTCTGCATTTCCTCAGCGGAGGTGTAAAAATAAAGAACAAAAATCTAAGATCACGTGTAAAAAAGAATAAGAGGAAGAGACTTTATTGAAGAGGGAGTTAAACTAAGTTCTACCAGCCAATGATGACAGTGTACGACATATACGTCTGCTGATTGTGCCTAGTGCAAAAATATGGTTCAGGCTCAAAAGAAACTAAGTAAGCACCACCAGGAGGAATTCTAGGTATTTATAGCTTTATTTTAACATGAAAATAAGGTTTTTTTTTTTATCACTATGCCCCCTCTCTCCATTCTCTAAGGATTACTATACGCGCAGACTGCTGTTATTCATTGTGTTAATTCCCAAAATAAATGGCAAATGAAAGATTAAAAAGTAATCTCCATTAACATAATTTAAACCTTTAAGTTTTGTTTCTACCGCTAACATCAATAATTGACAAATGCGTATAGAAATAAGAACAGAAGCAAATAATTTTATTGCTGTTCTTGTCTATGCTCATATACCTATAAATCAGGGTTGGGTGTTCAAAGCTTTACAAACATGATTTCATCATGGGTGAAGGAATCGTAATCTGTGCATCATGAAAACAGAAAAGACATTTACAATCATCATTTTGTGTATATTTTGGGAGTACAGTCGTGTCATGTGTCATAAAATCAAAATAGCTGTTTTATCTTCAGCTTTTGACTGGTAGAGCCCCAACTTGGATTTTGTTTCCACTGAATCTACTTATAGTTAGTTGCTTTTTATATTGTAAGCAAAAGGCAATTTCCACTGAAAGCTTTAAATTTTTGCTCTGATTTATGATTAGCACATTTATCTTATTTTATTGGTAAAGGAAAACTTTCTCACTCTTCTCTTACCAAAAAATATTTCAGGCTCAAACCCTTGCTTTGTGTAACCAAAGTCAGAAAGGTTTTTTTCCCATTGTCTCAGGAAAAAACAAATGTAGGTCTTCGTAATCACTCCGTTTTACTATCCACTAGCTTCTTTTTTGGGATAAAACTAAATTAAGGACAAATCCAAGACAACCATTGAATTGTTTTGAGAAGGTCAAATAAACTAAAAACAACTAATTTAAACATAAGAAGCAGTTCTGTTGTTTTAGACAAGACCTGCCACTTTATTTGACCATTAGCTTGAAAGTAACCTAACTCACCTATAGGGAAAAGAAAAGGGTCTACAAAAAGCATCCCATGTAGTGCATAATAACCTCCATCCTAATGCTTTGGGGATACTTGCTGACGTGCAGATTCACAATGCATGGGAAAACAGTGCGACAAAAGACTGCTGATAGCAAGGATATATTTAAACCGTCTACTTAAGGGCTGTATTTTTAGAATGTGGGTTTGTCTGTAGGAAGGAAAGGCTTTGAATATGTTAAAGGGTCTTCCAGGAGTGACACATACTCTTCAGCAGGACCTGTTAATGTAAACAAGCTTTTAGCAATTAATTTCAAAGCTAACTTGCTAAAAGTGGCCATTCTATTGGCTGACACTTTTGTAATTGTGTAATAATCTGACAAGATTATGCAACAGAGATGCAGTTTAGTTCAACAACCTTGAACACCAACCTGCTCCTTGACAAATAAGGCTTCTAGAGGGAGTGGAATTAAGAGAGCATTGTTTGATTATCCCCAAAATCCGGCTTCACAAGGCAGAATAGTTTATATTGCTGCAGTTCATTTAAGTCAGATTGTTTGTACCATGCTCCCTCTTTAACATATAAAAGAATAAAACTACCTTTGAGCACAATAGCTTTAGATTATGTCAAACACTGCATTCCCAGACACCCAGCTCTTTCTATACGTTAGTCAAGCTCAATGAAAACAGGAAAAGAAGGAAACAATGCTCCACCAAAGGCAGGAAAGGCTACAGGAAAAGCATAATCTAAATGGCAGCTGGAATGCAATGGTACATTTACCTCAGCTTTAGTTTATTCATTCACATGAACAGTTGGAGATCTGTGGTTGTGTATTTATGAGGCATACTTTGTGTCCTGAGACTTTCACAAATTTTTTTTGATTTACTGTAGGAAAATCTGGTATCTGCTTGTACATCCTTCACAAGGAATTCTTAAAGGTACATAGTTGCTTTATTTGCCTTTTTTTTAATTAAAACAACAGTACCTCACTGTACTTGCATAAAAGATTTTGATGAAAAATGATGGTGTACTGCTGGCAAAGTATTTAGTTTAGTCATTTAAATATATTGTTTTCTCAATTAGTAAATATAAAGCCTGATTTTATCATAGTACAAAATTATATTTTTCATACAGGCATATATGTAACTTTCCACTCTGCATTTGTTAATGATTGTTTTGTGACCCAGAGACCTACATGACAAGCTGAGACATCCATTTAGAGGAACTGGATCAGGTGTTGGATTAGAAAACATCTACAACTCAAAAGGCCGTCTTTGCATTAAACTGTAGGATTCACATAAAAAAAAAATTATATATAAATTATATATAAATTATATATATAAACAGACACCTGTTTTATTCCTCTGAAGTCCAACAAGTCAACCAGGTTCAACAGGACTAATTATTCATCTTGACAGCACCCCTTAAACACCCCTTCATGTATTCATATGTCTCTCGGTGCTGGTGTCCACCACCAAGTTCAGCAACGCTGGCATGACTGGTATAGCAGGCCTTATGGCCAAAGTTACAGGTGGCCGCATAAACAACAGAGGTAGAAAACATGGGCCACTCTGACTCCATGTCTCCAGACTCTGGGAGAAGCTCCTCCAGAGGTGGGAGTTGAACACATTCCTGACAGAGGGCTCCAACAGACGTTTCCAGTAGACCCCCACTACTCGCTTGGGCCTGCCATGTCTGTCCAGCTTTCTCCTCTTCCAGCACATCCAGCTCACCACCAGGTAGCGGTCGGTGGAAAGCTCCACCCCTCTCTTCGCCAATGTGTCCAAGACATGTATTGGACTAATATATTCAAACTAATTTTTTTGTTTGATATCAAACCAATTTCCGATTTTAATATCAGATCAGGACATTGCTAATGATTACACTTAGACCTGTAAAACAAACAAAAGAACAGCAACAGCAACTAAATATGACCTGCCTGATAGCATGAAATAGGCTAAAGCCTCTTAAAAACCACAAAAAACAATTTAAGAAAAAAATAAACCAGCTGAGAAATAACAATACATGACTTTTAATGAAGGAAAGAATATTGGCACCTCGGTTAAGTCCTTCATCTACAAAAGGACAAAACCAGAAACAGTGTTGAGTCATACCAGGAGTGGTTTTAGTCATTTATGAGTTCATAAACATCTGAACATATAAACTATAGAAGCTCTTAATTGTATCATTTGTAGGGTTGTGGGATATGGACATAAAATCTTAATGACTTTTTTTTAAAGGTTTTTCTTAGGTAACTGTAGCAATTATAGCCCTGCAATCACTAACACTGGTGTTAAAAAATAAACAAATGTGATTTTTATCACTAAAGTTCCACCAGTAGCAGCATTTGTCCATTCCTCATGGAAAAAAAGAAACAGAGTAACAAAAATAAAGAGAACTTATACTTGTTTTTTTTGGAAATTTCAAACATCATCAACTGATGAAATATGATTCCTTATGTATATCGCTAACAGAGCACTCTCAATCTGCAGGTTTACTAGGGGTTCCTAGAATTTCTTAAAGTAGAATGGGAAGCAGATCTTTTAGTTATCAGACTCTTCTCCTGAGTACCCAAATACCAGTTCTGTCTACTTTTAAGGGTAGGCTTTCCTTTTTGATAAAGCTTATAGTTAAAGCGGCTCAGGTTATCTTGGGCTATCTCTATAGTTATGCTGCCATAGGCTTAGACTGCTGGAGGACATAGTGACCACTTTTCATCATTCTATCCCCATTCTCCCATTCTGCAGTATTTGCTTGTTCAGTTTCTAACATTTTGCTCTCTCTGCTTTTTCTCATCATAGTAGCATTATCTAGTCTATTCTTGTTTAGCTGTGACACCTTCCTGGAAAGAAATATCAGCTGTGCTGCTGCCATCAACGCCTTTGTTTATAGATGTTGGAGCTCGGTCTGTTTTTCAGTGTTTTCCTGTTTCTCTGACAGTGACTAACTGTATGCGCTCTCTTTTATCCTCTGACATGGGACAGGGCTGCCAGTGGAGCTGGTTGACAGTGATCTTTTGTGTCTCTGCTTCTTTCTGTATTTCTGCTTCTGTCTCCTTGAACCCCAGTCGGCCTCAGCAGATGGCCGCTAATACTGAGCCTGATTCTGCTGGTTTCTGTTAAAAGGAAGTTTTTTGTGAGGGATTGATTTTGAGTAATTTAGTCAATGCAATCATATGTTTTCCCTTAGATAGAAAACTTTGAATCAATCTGACTATGATCAGGTTGAATTGTCTCAGTAAATTGCTTTGAGATGACATGTGTTAAGAATTGGTGCTATATAATTAAACTGAATTAAATAAAATTTACTCAAATTTATCATTAATTATGATTAATCAAAAAAGTCTTATCATGATTAGAAATGTAGCACAGTAACGATACGATACCACCCTTACTGAGTTTTCAAAAAGGGACCTGGTAATCTTCAAAATTCAATTTCCATTCAGTTCAGTTTATTTATCTCACACACGTCATCTGTGCACACTTTACACAGAAAATTCAATCAGAGCATCCAGTCAATATTTAAAAGGTTTCTATCTAAGGAAATCCCGCTGATTGTATCCAGTCACTGACTGACTAGCTCCTCCCGCATGAGTATTTGACAACAGTAGATATTCAATGGTATTGTGTTCTTGACTTCACCGCAATCCCTCACATGCATGCATGTAGCATTAATGGAGATAAAAAAAACCTTCCCTTTAATAGGAAGAAACCTCCAGCAGAACCTGGCTCAGTTTGAGCAATTTTCTGATTACCGGTAAGCTGACAGTGGGACCAAAAAACTACCCTGTAAACCCATGTAATATTTGCCTAACAACCTCTTGATTATCTTTAGCTGAAAAGGAAACATTCTGTAGACAAGCAAAACAGAAGATGACGCATTTGTAAGGTTTGGATTGCTTTTTCATCAGGCATAAAACCAATAGAATTTTGGAAAATATGCAATCATGATAGTGAATTCTGGTGCCAGTGTCCTGATCTGGGCTTATTTTCTGCTTCTGGAACCATATTATTTGTTTAATTAATAAAAAAAAAAAAAAAAATTGATAGCCGCTTCCTACTAAGAAAGTCGATTGCCTGCCTGTCAAGCTTAGGAACACATTGCTAATCCACCTCTGAAAGGCAAAAAAAACAAAACAAAACAAAGGTTTTGGCAGGCTTGATCAAAGTCCGGAATTAATCTGTTTAAGCTTGTGCGACAAGACCTTAAATGAACCCCTAATGTTAAAAATTTACAAAAGTGTGTTGATTTTAAAAGCAATTCAACAACGTGATAAGGATATTTTAATTTCTTCTTTTTATACAGATCTGAGGGCAGGGGAATACAAATGGACCAAATCATAAAAACTTTTTAGACAAGAAACAGCAGCTATTCTACATGTAGAAATTGGACAGAAGTGTTGACAAGAAGTTAAAAGTCGTGTGGCTTAACCTTTTAGCTACTGCTCACAGCTAAGAGGTCTGCACTTTATACCACATTCTTGCTGTTATTTAGTTAACCAAAACAGAACTTTTATGTTTTTCTTCATCACTTCACACACTAGCACTACAGGAGTTGCAACTCAGCATATGGATGCAGCATTATGTTTATATAGTTGTCCTGAACAACCACAGCGCTTTATATCATTGTATATCATTTAGCTATTCATAAAGTGTAAAGTCACAGGCAGGCACAGGACTTGAGCAGATCTGTTACCACCGTTGCTCCCAATGAATTATTTTCACCCTTTCAAAGGAAAAAGGAAAGTCTGCCCTGACATTAACAAAACAGCAGTTGTGTCAGACAAAAATTTGGCAAATTTGAGCTGAGATGGGCCAAGTAGAGCTAAAAGAAGTGTCAATGTGAGCTGTCAGCAAAGAATCCATGTTATTAATCTTTTAAATCCCTGTGGCTTTTTCTTCAAGTGTGCTAATAAATCCAAAATTAAATCCTCTATTTTTGCAGCAGGATCTGACATGAAAAGTGAGTAATGACAGTTCTATCAGGTGCCATTGCTTAAGAATGGATGAGACACATGAATGAAGCAGGCGGAAAAGTTATAATAAATGCGCTAAGTTCTGACTACAAGCCAAACTTCAACGGTCCTCTTATCAGGTGCCGATAATTGTTTATTTTTTTCCTTTGAGACTGATTTGTCCTCAGGGATAATAGAAAAATTATTTCCGTCACAGAGTTGTTGACAGATTCTTCCCTGGATCAAATACTTCTTAAATATATTTTACAACCACAAACGTCTCATGTGCTTGGATATGCCTGGTAGTGTTTCAATAATTAGGCCTACCAAAAGAGATGTCGCAATCTGACTTTTTACTGGTAGGAAAAGGGCTATTTCTGAATAAGGCTTTGTTGACCATCAAAGTCAACGTAGTAAAAAGGCAGCAAGTTTTTCAGCAGCCTGTTACTCTTAACTTAATTTTGATATTATGACATTACATTTTTTTATTTTCTCCAAATAAAACTCTAAGTTTTTCTGACGTCATTCAGGAGAGCTTTGAGATTCTTCTACATAATTAGATTCCTCATCTAAAATATGTGTAAGAGATATTTTTGACCTGTCCCATATGTGATGTCTTTAAATTTGAGGCCTCATACAGCCAAAACAACGCCACTGAGAGTCGAAACACTTGGCAGAAAGACGTACATTACAACAGAGCCACATTGAATAGTTCTACCTTTAAAATGTTGCCAAGTCGAAAAGGTGCTCATGCTTTATTGCATGCAATCATTTACAAGGAGTTAAACTTGTACCTACTTCCTTTCAGTAAAATTCAAACCCTTTAGCTCAACAAAATATTCTAGATTATCTGAAAAAGTAGACACAGCACAAAACTGTTTTAATTGCTTCATACTCGAAAACAGGGCATTATTTGAAAAAAAATACATAAAAGGCAACCAAACCTGACTTTTACTGATAGGACTCAGTTTTTATTTAATTCGCTGACTTCTAGCCTGCAGAGTGGATCAAGGGTGCTCCACGTGTGTTTTGTGGAACTGGAGAAGGCATTCAACCGTGTGACCTGTAGTTCCCTGTGGTCGCTGCTCCATGGCCAAGGAGTCAGGGGCTCTTTATTAGGAGCCATCTGGAGCAGCAGAGCAGGAGTTTTGCACACATTACTGGTATTAAGTCAGACTTGTTCCCAGTGCATGTTTTCAGATGTCCCATGCCTCTCTCACCGCTCGTCTTCATAACCTTCATGAACAAAGTATCTTGGGATCATGTTTATGAGTGAGGGGAGAGTAGAGCAGAAGGTCGATAGACGGATTGGCGCCTCTGCTGCTATAATGCGGACGCTGCAGCAGTCTGATGTGGTGAAGACAGAGTTAAACAAAAAAGGCAAAGCTCTTGATTTACCGGTTGGTCTGCCTGGTCATGAAATTTGGATCATGAACGAAAGTGAAAATGAGATCCTGGATACAAGTTGTTGAAATGAGCTTTCTCCAGGGGCTGGTCACTCCCTCATCTTGGAGGAGCTCAGAGTAGAGCCACCTCTCCACTACAACGGGAGGAGTGAGCTAAGGTGAGTTGGACATCTTTTTCTGATCTCCCCTGGACGCCTCCCTTGGGTGTTCCAGGCACGCTATGTCTGGGAGCGCCTTCCCCATGCAGAGCTGGAAATGGTGTCTGGGCTTAGGGAAATCTGGGAACTTCTCTGCTATAGCTCCTGCCCCCGGACGAAGCGATGAAGAGTATGAGTCTTTCTGAAATGTTACCTTGTTTATTCCGGTTGACACTATTTATAATGCATATTAAAGTTAATGGTGCAGACAGCAAAAACAGTAATACATTCCCCTCTCCAGTGCAGATGCAAAGCAGATTACCGCAACTAGATACATTATATGTTCACTATCTGGGGTATCTTTTGCAGAACGAAGGAAAAAAAAAAAAAACACTGAAAAATTGAAACATCTTAACAATCAAAGATAAATTTACATGCTGTGCTCCCATATCAAATCCTCGTACGAACTTCATGTAGCCATATTAATAACTTCCCCAACAATAACCAAGGCAACACAGAGGTCGTTATAATCTAAAAGCAGACACCATGACAGCAATCCATTTCCCCCACAGTGTCCAGCAGGGGACTTTATAACAAAGCTAATTAAAAATGACTTACTTATATGGGCCTACTGTAATATGCCATATATGTTAACCCTCCTCAAGTCTACCCTGAACTTAGTCTTTATCACTGCACAACAAAGAATATTACCTTTCTGCATTTATGCTGATTTTTTTTACAAACAAATCAAAGATGATTTTTAAAAGCAATATACCTCATTTCTCATTTTTGCCAGGAATAAAAATGACACAGAAAGCCCATATGCTTATCTTCAGGTAACACAGAGTACATATCAGATTAAATAATAATACTTCAGCGATAGTATCTAGGTGATTACTGTATTGTATGTCTCGTACCATGTCTGTTGGTTTTGCTGTTCTTTTTACATCTCTTTGCAGGTGATGAAGCAGACTGAAAATGTTTTATCATTATCTCCTTACTATCTCCTCTTTCTTTAATCTTCTCTCCCTGCATAATTGTAATAATGCAATTTATATGCATTAAACAAACAGAACACTATGGCGATAGCCCTTCTGCTCCACTTGTGAAAGTAAAATCTGTTGGGCTCTCTTTGGCATCAAGACAATTATTCTAATTGCCACATTGCCAGACAGGACACTGTAAAAAAAAATTATATCACAAAGCTTTGGTTCAATGTAAGTCATAATATGAATCTAGTCAATACAATTAAGATTAGACCTTTATCAAGGAGCAGATAGTGCTTCATAAGATAAAAATGTGAAGAGTAAATTAAAGAACTAGCAACATGATAACCTTTAATCCATGGTTCATAATGATAAATGCACAAAATAAACAAAAAAGGATTTTAGCAGGCATCTTTCTCAAACTATTTTTGCCAGGAGCTAACATATTTTAACATTTTTGATTGAACTAATAACAAAACTTATATTGCTTACACAAGTTCAACCCATTGCAAGTATTCATAACATCTCTATGTTTCTGGAGGAGTTAACATAAGGCTTTCAAACTGTGGATATTTTTAGCTTCAGAGCTTGAAGCTACAGCAGCAGCATCATTTGGGCCTTTTGATGCCAGTGATACTGAAATCGGATTCAGCTTTACCTTAACCAGCAGCTTTATAGAAAAAAATGAATATACCGGTAGTACATTCTAATAATGTTCCAACTTATCGAAAACTTCAAAACAACATAGAAAATGAATAAAACAATCATTGATCAATGGGAGTGATCCAAACCCTAATTTTAACCCTTTTGTAAATATTTGACATACACAGAGAAAAGGGGTTCTATGTTAGGAACAGAACAATGCTTATGATGTTATCAAAACGAGGGTTGTATGTATGTATTTGAGTATTTAAAACCTTAGCCAATAAATAATAATAAAGAAAGAAAATCTACAAAAACATAAAAAGTGTTCCCAACATTTCTTTTCAGTAAACCATTCCAGTTGCTTGTTGTGTGATCATATCATCCTAAAAAGAAATATTTAAACTATTGAAAGCCCCTCCATCAGCTGACATTAATGCCCATAATAATCATAAGTAGACCTCTGACCATTACGGTATCTAATCTGTAGGGAATTGCAGTTTTTGCATAGAAAGCCACAATAAGTTTAAAGATAAAACTAATATCTGTTAGATATATGAATAAAGAGCTGTTCAAAGGGCAACTTTGCTTACCATGGGCCCCAGCCAAGTAGTGGATGGTGCTTAGGCATTCATGACAACCATTATGTGCCTAGTTCAACATTAAAAAGAATATATGCATTTTCAATTACAAACTGCACTAAAAATAAAAACAAGCCGTAAGCTTCCTTCTGAGTGGTGTTACATAAAACTGCAAAGCATAAACTTCTTTAATTGATCATAAAACATTTTTTTTACTGAAATAAAACAAAATCCTTAAGGTTCCTTCAAATTTCAGACATTTAAGACATTACGGTGTTTGGGGAAAAAATCTCCTTATGTTTTAAGAAACTGAAAAACAAGGAACACTAGTACTGTATGTTGCTGAAGCTTAAATATCTATAACATAAACATGAGAAATCATGAAAGGATTAGCTGATATCTTAATAGTTTAAGTTTTTATAGTTTGCAGGTTTATTCTGTTTGATGAAGTTTTAAAAACACTGTTTCTACCTCTAAACCAAAAGCAGAGGTCCAACTTAAAAACCTACTCTAAGCTAGATGCCAAAAAAGCAAAGAAAACTTTCAAATAACTTTTACATGTGTTTTGACAATTACGCATCATTGAAATGTTGTATGTCATTGAGTACGGTACCTTAGTCCTAGTGAGCGAGCCTCAGGCCTTAACATTTTAGGTCAAAGAAATAGAAGAAAGTGAAAGAAAGAAAAGTCAAACATTTTGCCTTAAAATGTCATTCTAGATTTTTAAAGATTGTGTTGTACGGCACAATATTGGTACCAAGATATCAACCCTTTGATGTTTTTTTTTTATGTAATCTTACTGTGTAAAGAGCACACTGGAAAAAAAAACTGGTCTGGAATGTTTCTTGCCCTAACAAGGAAGGAGACGAGAGAAAATCCTTATTAATTTATAACCATGTAAAACAAACAGTGTTTCTTTCTAAAAGCTTCAAAAATACTCATGCACAGCAAGCCTTCAATTAAAAAAAAACCTTGGATTTCCAATCCCCAAATACGAAGTTACTCATCAAAAAACACACCTAATCACAAACAAAAACATTTTTACTGGTCCCTAATTCTCTGGGAAGTTGTAAAATTGAAGAAAATTTAAGTACTGTTTTCCTCAGATTAGTTAATTTCCAACCAGACATACCGCTCTATGGGAACTCTCATCCATCATTGTGAGATAAATAACAGTTTCAGAGGTGGCAACAATAAGCCTGTGCTCTCTGATGCAGAGGATGATGGCCCTTGTCGTGTTTTCCCCCACTAGTAAGAAGTTGAGGTGCCATTAGCTGAACAATGCTCTCCAGCCTGCCAGGCTCATGGCCCTCTCCTTTGCATAATCTCATCAATGTGAAGCCTCTCGCATGACATTAGTCTACCACTTTGTCAAAGAGAGGGATATTTCATCTTAATCTGCCCACGTTGTTGAGAGACCTCACTTTCTATGTTTCATAATAGGGATTATCACATATGTTAAAAGCAGTGCAGAGAGACATACAAGGCTGCTGTTGTCCAGATGGTCCAGAGCTGTTTCTGGCTATGTCAGTGAACAGGATTTAGAGTATAAGTGATGCTTTTCTTCTATCTTGACTATCTTTTCAAGCTATCATACTTCACAAAAGCTAAATGACACCATGGAATGATTCTGATATATACAAAGTAAATGTCAGGTATTTTAAATAATAGATAAAGTATAAAAAAAATCCCTGGCATTAGGCTAATATAACTAATGACACGAAGTGTTCAGGACCAAAGTAAAGAAAAGTAGAGACAGGAAAAGAAAAAAAAAAAAACTCAAGCTTAGTTTTTATTAAAATTAAGTTAGCAGCCATGGGAATTCACTTTGGTCCTAATGCTGTTTGCATAGGTGCACTTATAGCAATCCTGTTAACACAATCACCAGCTAGAGCCCTTAGCCCTTCGTTGTTTAAGAGGCAACCAAAAAGGTAACTTCACATACATCGCAGATTGGTGAACAAATCATCTTCAGAGGTAGAGACTATCTATGGTTTATCTATGAATTAACCTTTTTTTTCATCACTTCTAACTTAGGTGTATTTTTAATGTATTTAAATGCATCAAGCCTATAAACTCCCACCATTTTGTAAAATAGCTTATTTATTTTACTTATTTTATTGTCTTATTGAACTTTATTTTAATTTGCTGTGTTGTATTACAATCTTATTTTTCTCTCTTCTGTAAATGGTTACACTGCAAGAAAAGCATTTTCTGCAAGGGATTAATAAAATAATTCTGATTGTGACTCCTGTAGATTCTCTCCTAGTTGTGTGCGGACCTGTTTATGTGCGCTCACGCAATTTTTTGTCACCATAGGGTGGAACCAACAAAGGAAAGTAAACTGCCTGTCATTTATTACTTTTTAGGAAATCATGCCTCTTGAGACGGTACTGTTTGTTTCCTATCCTATGGTTATTGTTTCTGGTTTTTGATGCAAAGCATTCCTACTGACTTAAAGGTAACAAATAGAAGCATTTTTAAGTCTAATAAAAGCTGCATAAAGTGGTTGTGATTGGGGGTCAAAGTAGAATTTTACGAGCCCTCCCTGCAAGGCCTCTACTCCCTCCTAAGGGGTCGCAACCCCTAGTGTACACCTTTCCCAAATTTAACCTTTAAACACTCTGAGTTGTTCATCAAACATTTAATTTTTTGCATACATGAGGCCTCCGGTGATCAAATTGTAAATGCTACTGTGTGTGAATGCATTTCAATGCTAATCCATAGAAAGGAAAGAAAAAAGAAAAGAAAAGATCAATGCATTGTCTACCATATCACTATATGGGGAAATATCTAATAACTAATCAGTCTTAATCTTACTAAAACTTATAAAAATTCAGGACCAGATACTCCAAATAGGGATGCATGCATACTAAGCATTAAGTGTCTCCACACTAAGAATTAAAAACTACCTAAAAACATTGGGGGCAGCTGACTTTCCCAACAAAAATTAATTTGTTGTAAAGCAGAGGGTCAGCAAATTATGTAATATAACTGCTGTGGAATAAATAGAGGGCATTAAAGGTCCTCTAAAATATATAATCCATCACACATACTGACACAAATATAAAAACTACACAATGTGCATAAGGTTCAGGCTGAAATACCACATTAGAGTTACTGCCTGCAGTTACTCTGGTGAAGAAAAACATGCATTAATCAAGAAAATGCAATAAAAAATGCAAAACAAAAACAGATTGGGAAAATTTCTTCCAATAGTACCCTTAAAGCCATCCTCTTCATTCATCATACCCGCCCCTAATAAAACTGCAAACGTTATTACCACCAGATGAATAGAAAGAGGCTGGCTGAGATCAATCAGTTCTCCACGACAACATGCAAGCTGTCATTCATAACTCTCACTAATGAAATGATGTTAGAGATATTGCTCATTTAATCCAACGTGAAAACACCTGTTTTCTGTGTTTGCATTAGAGTATATTACTGTACTGACAAACAGGAAACAATGTGAGATGAAATCTTATTATGAGCTTTTGGAGGGAAGCTAGAAGGTTGCCTGCTATGTTCTAAAGAAATACCAAGGACCAGTATGTACCAAAAATAAATTTTTAACTTTCTTCTCAGGGATCTGGGGCAGTTTATTGTTTTTAATTCTATATACATATATATAAAGAAAAATTATATTGCCAGCAATGAAACCGGAAAAGAACAAATAAGGAACATGAAACCTTTAAGGAGCTCACAATCACAAAATGTACACATATAAAACATGCCTTGTTTGTGAATAAAAATGTAAAGATATATATATATATATATATATATATATATATATATATATATATATATATATATATATATATATATATATATATATATATATATATATATATATATAAACAAAAAGGTTTTCCATTATATAAATGTTTGCCTAAAATGATGTGTTTTTGGTGTTATTGTGGTTGTGATATTATCACTGTCCATTATAGGGCACTGCTTTTTATCCTTTTATTCGCAAGAGAAGTAATGCCACAGTGAAGGGAGGTATGCTAAAGCAGAAATATGAATCCATTGTGAGTCCGGTCAGGGATTATTTCCACTGTTTAATGGTGAGGATGCATAATGACCTTTCCGTGGTTCTATTTATAAATATAAATACTCCAAATGTTATACCCTTAATTTATACCCTAAATAATGCCCACTATTCTGCTTCACCATGCATCAAGGAGCAGCGTAACTATCTCTGCTGTGCTCCACATGAAAGAATGTGGGTATTACGCAAAAATTTGTAACATGATTAAAGAAGACATATTGGCAACAGGCATGGTAGATTGGGAAAGCTTTTGATTTAATGCACCTCATGGAGTCGAGTTTTAACATTTCCCTGAGAGCAAACAGAATAACCTTTTCAAAAGCCATAAGTACACTCACTCCCTCCAGATTGTTGGATTACAGTAAAAACAGAAAGCCATATCACAGTTAACATCCATTTAACTAAAACAGGGTTGCAAATAATGTGTCTTTGAATGATAGTATCTCTGTGCATTGGAAACCTTAAGTATTTCACATATTTCATTCATCATTTTCAATAACTTAATAGGTTCCAGTTTTGTTAAAACCTTTAAGTTCCATATTGTATTAGAACACATTTGTTGTTTATTCAGTCAATATCTATTACAGTTGGCAAAATAAATAATTAAAATATTATGATGTGCGTTTTGTTTTCTTAACAAAGCTTGATGAAAAAAACAAACAAACTAGTCCCTCGTACAAAGATCATCTTGAAACGAGAAAAAATATGTTTTTTATAAATTATTCATTAGTTGATCAAAAAGATCCAAAACATTTTTTTCTGATGTTCCAATCACTTCCATGCCCACCAGTGTATAAAATTAAGCACCTAGTTATGCAGACTGTTTTGACATTTGCGAAAACAATGGATAACTCCCCTTAAATTCCAGTGTGGAACTGTAACAGGAGGCCACCTGTGCAACAAATCCAACGGTTAAAATTTCCTAAATATTCCACAGTCAACTGTTCATTGCATAATAAGAAAATGAAAATTTTGGGGACCGACATCAACTCAGCAACAAAGCGGTATGCTATGTAAACTGACAGGGCTGGATCAGAGGATGCTGAACCTAATAGTGCGAAGAGGTTGCCAACTTTCTGCAGGGTCAGTCATTAGACACCTCAAACTTCTTGTGGCCTTCAGATAAGTTTAAGAACAGTGACCAGTGAGGTTCGTAGAATGGCTTTCCATGGTGGAGCAGCTGCATCCAAGTTGCAGATGCGTAAAGCATGCAGCCACTGCCCTCCAGAGAAGTGGGATGCATTTTCTGGAGTGTTGTACTGTATCACACTTTTCCATCTGAAGCTCTGAAAGATGAGTATGGATTTGGTGGTTGTCAAGAGAATGATGCTGTCTAACTGCAATGTGACACGTGTAAAGTTTGATGGAGGGATGGGATTATGGTGTGAGATTGTTTTTCAGGAGCTGGACTTGTTGAACAAACAATGAAATCGTGGAAGAAATGCTTCAACAAACCAAAACATTTTGAACATTTCCATGCACCCAACCATGTGGTAACAGTTTGGAAGTGGCCCCTTCCTCTTAAAACACGACTTTGCACAAGGGCACAAAGCAAAGTCCATAAATACATGAATGGCAGAGTCAAATGTGGATTTAAGTCCTGAGGAGTGGCGGCTGGCCTATAGAGGGTGCTAGGGCGCCGTCCCACCCACCCAATGATCCTAATTAAGACATATATATATATATTTATAATTTAATTTTAACTTAACATTTAAAATATTTCGAAAAATTTTAATATGTATTTTTTAGATGTTCAAGATACATATTAAATCTTTAATGACTACAAAAGCATCACTCCAGTTTTAGTCAAATTGGTGACTTATTTCTGCCCTAGGGCGCAAAAATCTTTGCCCATTGACTCTCGTTAAAAGTTGGACATGTGCAGTAGCTCCTCTGTAATGCAAAGGTATAGGAGAGCTGACATGCAGTGTATTTGCTCACCATCTCCTGCCACAGCGCATACTTTTTTCTGGACCTGGTTTAGCAAGAAGGATTGGCTATCAGCATATCGTGAGGCTAACACTTTAAACCTGCTTTCTCTGCCTCC
This sequence comes from Cyprinodon variegatus, assembly GCF_000732505.1. Classification (NCBI taxonomy): domain Eukaryota; kingdom Metazoa; phylum Chordata; class Actinopteri; order Cyprinodontiformes; family Cyprinodontidae; genus Cyprinodon; species Cyprinodon variegatus. The sequence continues at coordinate 1,245,642 of NW_015150523.1, read as the reverse complement.
TTTTTCAAATGTCAGGATCTGAGCCAGCATGGATAAAGAGGGGTAGGACTGATTTAAAGCACTTTTTAGAAAAGGCCAAACAATCTGGGATTCATGTGGAAAATAATATAATACAGTGTACTTTTTCTAGATGTTTATTAATTTGCATAGTTGCTCTTAAATAAACACATTCTCAGAAAGTTTTTATATATTAAAAAAATATAAAGCTGACTAATAGCTTCTCCATTACTAAACTGGTACATTATGTTTTTAGGTTTATGACACAATGTTGGACCATGCAAAACATAAAGTCTCAGAAGGTCAAGATATACGAACAAAAGTAAACATATGCATAAAATTATGTTTTGTGTTCATAATGTTTTATGTTGTTGGCATTCTAATATATATATAAACTGGTTTGATATCTTAGTACACGTTTGATTGGTTTTCAGTATACATCTATTTTGAATTTATAGGCCCCCTGGAGAAAATTCCACCAGCCGCCAGTGGTCCTGAGAGTCCTGACCTCAACCCAATAGAGCACCTCTTTGATGAGATTAGAGCAAGAATGTGTGTGTGTATATATGTATATGTATATATATCTATATATCTATATATAGATATATACATATATATCTATATATATATATAGCTTTAAAGCTTCAATCGCTGATGTATTTTTATTGAGCTTGGCTGACACAACAAACGTATCAAGACTGAACTTTGTTCCCATTCTTTTTTGCTGATTGAATGATAGCTGTGTAGCGCTTGTTTTTAAAGCTTTCCACAGATTATGTGTTAGCTATATCTTTCTTTTTTCTGGACTTCGACTCTAGCATTTTAACACGATTTTAACTGAACTGCTCTGTTGAATGTATGTTGTAACCTGTATGACTGTAACCTCCAAACTCCAGCCAGTCTTTGTGTATTTTGCTCCAGAGGTGATGGCAAATGGGATTTTTTTTTCTTTATTTCTTTCTGTTCTTATTCCTAAAAGACAAAATTTTCAGAGCACAGAGCTAGTTGTCCTGATAACAGATTCTCTCACAAGAGTTGTGGATCTCTGCAGCTCCTCCAAAGTTAACACAGACTTCTGACAAGCCAGCCAGTTTAAGTAGACAGCAATGACAAAGTAGCTTTTTATCGATGCCATGCTGTCTTCTGCATCCTTTGCTAATGCTGGATGATACATAATGTTCTCCTCTCTTAGCTGCAAAACTGCTAAATGTATACTACAATTGCTCATGGAATTTATATCCTGGTTAAATACAACATTTTTATGAAACAATATGGCTTCCTGCTGTTACAGTATTTGTTATTGTTTTCTTTTAGGCTTAGTTATGCTCAATTTGTGATTTAACTTAGCGGTGGTCTGTATATTTACCATAATGGCATCATGTGATCAGGAGTATGGCACTGCAAACATTGTACAGCAAACAAATAGAGAGCAAACTGAAGTGATGGAGGCGAATGAGTGAGGTACTCTCAGGGTACATGCAATGAAAAAAGTGTGCACATAAAAATGACTGATTCCAAGAGGGATAAAACTGGAGTTTTGCTGGGAAAGCAGTTTAGCTAGTTCAATAGAGCTGTAGCTAAAGCTCAAGGAGCATTCTGATTTTACTATAAAATTATTAAACATGTATTTGCTAATAGTATTACTAGTGTTAGCAATGCTTTTAAGCCCGACCCTCCGATCTGTCAGTCTTCCACAAGGCATTACTGCACAATCAAAACTTATTTAGTAGCTCCCTTGGTGGCCAAGATCTCTGGTATTTCAGCTGTACAGTCAGTAGATGCTGTCACGTCTGTTTATGTCAGCTCATCTCGCCCGATGCCGAGGTTCTATCTAGGCTCAAAAGGACGATCAAAACACTACCAGAACTGACGCTTAGAATATAGGGCTTGGTTTTATCATAGTACACTGAATTTGAGTCTTTTTGGTATGGCCATAAAATGTGATTATGTACCTTTTAAGATTACAGTTATGATGTAAGCCATATTGTTTGATAAAAATGTTGTAATTAATCATATAGATGTGTTAAGTTTAAGTTGTGTTAAGTTTAAGGGACATGAATACTTTTGCACATAATAGAATTTCTATTTAATCTTTTTTTCTGCATCATATAAACTAATTTAATTGTTATATGAGGTAAAAATACAAAGAAACCTTGAAACAGTACAGACTTTACAACTAGACCACATTGGAAACTATGTGGAAAGGAAACTTTTTCTTAAGGGTCTTAAAGGAATAGTACACCCAAAACATGATTAGCCTTCATTTTCTACTCACCCCCATGCTGAACAACACTCTGGAGTACTTTTTTGATATCTCAAATGCATCTGGAGATCTGGGAGGCTTCTTGCTGTCTGCTGACATTCAAATAATGGAGGTCTATGGTGCCCGAGGCAGAAAGGTCCACAAAAAACGTGTCAATATTCCTCCATACTGCTCGTCCAATGTATTCCAAGTGTCCTGAGTGGGTAGCATCCAGAATTTACTCGAAACGAAGTCATTTAGAATGTTTTTAGAGCATAAACATTAGTGTATAGGATTTCCTGAAAGCGTGCGCCTGCGCGTTCACGACGCTACAGAAGCCGGCAGACCAAACCAGATGAAAGTGCGCATTCAGCGTCTGCTCTGCCAATAATGCAAGCGTAGAAGAAGAAATGTGCCGTTTACCTGTGCAAAGAAAGAAACAACAAAAGAAAAATGTCTGAGGACTACAGTGTTGAGAAAGAGCATGAGTTCTTTGCTGAGCTGAATGCGCACTTTCGTCTGGTTTGGTCTGCCGCGGTTTCCGTAGCGTTGTGAACTCGCAGGCGCGCGCTTTTAGGAAATCCTATACATAGACCTGCATTATTTGAATGTCAGCAGACAGCAAGAAGCCTCCCAGATCTCCAGATGCATTTGAGATATCAAAAAAGTACTCCAGAGTGTTGTTCAGCATGGGGGTGAGTAGAAAATGAAGGCTAATCATGTTTTGGGTGTACTATTCCTTTAAGGAAGATATGCTGTATCTGACATCTCCCAAAACATGTGAACAGAAGATTTGTGCTCCTGCACATATGTTTTTTTTTCTTTCTTTATAGGGCTAGCCATTATCTAACTGATATAAATTATGGCTTTTTCAATGTACATGTTGACTTGAACTTTGAACACTATGACTGCGGTGACATTGTCCCCCCGGTCTCCAGCTGGAAATCTCATTGCAAGGCTGAATGAATATATATCACAGCGGGAGGATTATGATTAAACTTTTTGATGACAGTGTGCTCTGTTTTGTTTTCCTTGGAAAGGAAATGTGAAATTTTAGAATCCTTTTACAGTGCCTTTATATAGGCACATTAGTTACTGTGTCAATAAACAAAGGGATAGGGGAGATCTAATTAAAATACAGTAGGGTATTTTTGGAACAAGTTAGAGTTGTGAAATAGATTCTTATGATATGCACACCATAGATAAAATTCAAACATCTACCTTAAAATTTTTTCAGTTGAAATTCTATCTTCTTCGTGTCCTTAAGATCCTTAAGATTTTCTATTGCTTAGATTTTCTGATTCATGATGGTACCATTGGTTTATAATCACTGTCTAATGCTTGTTGCTTTTATATTATTAAATCAGCTGAAACGCTTTCAGTTTAATCAGACTGGAGGATTGTCTGCTTTTAAATAGATCTGCAACAGACATAAAGAGAAGGAAAAGAAAGGAAAAGATGTTGCATCCAATTAAAAAAACAAATAAAATAATTTTTCAGTCAGAGAGATTATGTCCTACAGGTTTATACCAGCTTTAACGTTTTGGAAATGCCTAACCGATCTTACTGTGTGATTAGATGGTTATTATAGTAAATGCTTTCAGATCTATCAAATGACTGCAGAAGAAAATGCTATAGCAAATTGCATATTTATGTTGGTGTTTTTATTAATGAGGGCTGTAAAACATCCACTGCAAATATTTGGTTCATACTTGAAAAGAAGACGTAGATATAGAGGTTTTAGATGGTTTATATTATAAAAATGCCTTATGACTTATTTTAAGTGCCAGATTTTGCATTTTTTTCCAGTTTTTCCTAATCCCAATTCGACTAATTTTTTCAAGTGAAAATACATTGCAGCATGGATTAATAATTTCACCTATTCTTAGTGCATTTTTTCCTCAGATTTAGCGCTTTAACCTTTTTTTAGACTCCTTTTTTTGCAGTGTGAAAGCTATCACTGCACTGCAAAAACAGATCTGACAAAAAAAAAATGTTGGTGCCATTAAACTTATTATTGGATAAAAATCACAGATGCAAAAAAACAATATAGAAAAACAATATATCTTTAATAGATAGATCCAACAAGACGTGAGCAGGTAAAAGTTTTTTTTTTTATGTATTTGTTTTTGTGTGCTATGGCTTTTTTTTTAAGTGCTGGAACATGTTACAGGGACACATTTAATGATGTGACATTGTAAAGATAAGAAGCAAAAGCAGTTGTTCTTATGAAGTGTACAAATGTAAAATTCAAGCTAGAGTAAACAGCCTTGTTACTAAAAGTAACAGGTATGTTACTAATAAAAATAACAGATATGTTCTTCTTTCCTAGTTTTAAAATTTAAATTAAAGAAAAAGCTGTTCTGGCCTCTGTTAGCCTCTGTACTGAAAACATACCATTAAATCATTTTTTACAATATACATTGACAGAAGGGATTGTAATGGATTGGTTCTTCGAATCAGTTTAATCGTTTACTTTTACAGTTAATTTCACAAATTATCTAGAAATGAAAGTGTGCACACTTCAGCTTTAAGTGTGTTAAAGGTATAGTGGAGGAAGTTCTTTTTCCCACTGGATCATCAAAATAAGTGGTCCTCCTAATTGTCAGTCGTTCTGGTGGTATGTTTATGTAAGGCCGTCCTAAGTGCTCGTCCCCATTTTCAATTAAATGTGGTGAGTCTGACATAGTAGAAAAATTGCAAATCTTCTCTTGAAAAGTAAGCTTCTAACAGCAACTTTTAAACAGAGCGTGCACGAGGAGAAATGGGCTGACGTTCCCTCTCAGGAGCGGGTACAGGGTTGTACATGAGAGAGGGTGGGTCTTTTCAAAAATCCGCAGAAATCCTCCACTATACATTTAAAATAGGATTACAGCTAACAGTTAACCCCTAATCCTTCTAGATCAGGTGGTCAAAGTGGGGGTCAGGAACCCCCGGTGGGTTTGACTAGACAATTTTTAGGTATTTTAGGCATTTTTAATTTTTTTGTACTAATAACAGATAATGTATGCAGATATTGCAGTGTAACTGAAGGGGGTGTGATAAAACATTTATTTGAAGAAATGACCCAATTTGAGAGTTAAACAGCAAAACCTAGAATAATTACAATTCATCAATTTAAAGTATAGTCTAGTTCATTTTATATATTTAATTTAGTGCAGTTGGGTTTTCTTTGCTCAACCTTTGAGAAAGTCGGAAGAGAGATTAGAGGGTGATGGCGCAAAAAACTTGAAAGAGAACTCAGCAAGAAATGTTTGGTGCATTCATCACCCATGTCTTAAGATCACTTCATTCTATTTGCTATCTACTAGTAATGTTCAGTCTGATTTTTATTAATTTATTATTTTATCTTTAATTTAATTATTAATTTTTATTAATTTATTTATTATTTTTTGAGATCTATAAAGGGCTAAATATATCAGGAAATTAATAAATATATCATGGAATACATAAATGTAACATTCATTAATTATGATTTCCAATATATGATTCCAATATTAAATATACCATAACATTTTAAAATGTAATTAAATGTTATTTTAAAATACATTTATTTAAAAATCAATACAATAAATTCACTTTATATGCATAAATATTATAGAGTAAAGTAAATACATGTAGTTTTAGTGAGTATTCAGTCTCTTGCATTGTACTAGAGTCTGCAACCTTAGCTATGTGGCTCACTTAGTAGAATAAACATTGCTCTATTACCCTATTTTTCTATTTCTCTTTTTTATTGCAATAAAAAAATAAAAAATAAATTTGGCCTAGAACCGCCACTTGGTCCTACAGCAATATGCACATTTGGGTGTAATAATTAGTCATGTGTTTTTTACTCTCCATAACTGACATAGATGTCGCTTTAAAATGTTGTAAATCTAAGTCCACTTTCATTTGCCACGCAGTTTATCAGGTTTACGCAATGTAAACCAGAAAAAAGAGAAATGCATACTTTTCTTTAAAGCCTTTTTCCATTTTGGTCCTGAAGGCAAACTGATCATGTGGAAACTGCAACTTATTTGTAGCTCAAAAAGGCAGCATACAGTCTGATTCAGTAGAGTGAAAAGTGTGGAGAGTATTCACACAGGATGAGTCTTAGCTTGTACTATATCTAGCGGTCTTCAATGTTGTTTGAGCCTCTGTTTATCACATCTCTTCAGGCAGTTTGTCAATTTCCCAAAGCTGAGACCCCTGAATGGATCCTTGACCAAATATATACAAACAAGCATAGTATGTACTCTGTGATGTTTAAATAAGATTATTCAGTTTTTTTTAGAAGCGAGGGGATAAATCATGCATTCCTTTCCAGCGCTATCATCAGCATCATTCAATAACGTGCTTTCACAAAATCTTAGCTGCCCTTTAATTCCTAACACATCGTTTGAAGTAGAAAGAATTGAGCCTCGGGGGATATTAGCACCACCTGAGTCAATCATCAGATTTTCTTTCTTCATTATATCCAGATTTCACATTATGTTCACAAGACACAGTGCTGGAATTTGAAATGTCCCTTTCCCCACCAAATTCCAATTTTTTTTATATATTTTATTAAGTAACCAAGGTTCCTGTTTTGTGTTTTCGGTTTATTTAGCCAGTATTTAATACAGCCGACACAATAAATTGTTAAAATAAAAAACAGCCTACTATGTTTTTTCTAATTCAAAATATTTTAAAAGATCTATAGCAATTCATGTTATGTAGAGATGCTGATACAAGAGAAAACAGGTTTTAAAATAATTAGCCACTGAAATTTGCTTATCCTCGTGGAGCTGGAGTTGAAGATTGCACCGAACAGCTGCTTCATTTAGACAATGCAGAAAAGCACTGTAAGGATCATGTTCTTTGGTTTCCAATTGCATTCAACACGATTCAGCCTGACTTACTTTGTGAGAAACTCCAGAGGACTCAGGTGAACGCATCACCAATTGACTGGATCAAAGACTACCTGATAAACAGTTTGTTTGACTGAATGTCAACTGTCTAATCAAGTAGTCAGCAGTACAGGAGCATTACAGTGGACAGTACTCTCACCATTCCTTTTTACACTTTACACCTCTGACTTCTCACTCAGATGACCCTGTAGTCCTTGTTTGTACTCACCTGCTTGTTTGTTCAAAAATAAGCAAGCAGGTGAGTACAGGGAGCTGGTGAACTGTTTTGTGGCATGGTGTGGAAACAACCATCTGATCCTGAATGTGAACAAAGCAAGGGAAATGATAGTAGATTTCAGAAGAAACAGGCACAAGTTGAATCCTATTAAAACCATGGGAGAAGAAGTGGACGTGGTGTAACACCAAGGTATAAATACGCTGTCAGAGCTAATTATTTAAAAATGCTGTACAAGCTAATAAAGAAGGCTGGCTCTGTTATAGGAATTCATCTAAAAAGGAAACAATTTCACCAAGAAGAAAGTAAAGAACATAATGCACAACAGTGAGCATCATCTTCAGAAGATTTTTAAATAACAACAGTGTCTTCAGTCGGAGGTATCTCTAGATCCTGTGCAAGATTGACCGCTACAGAAGCCTACAGCTATTAAAACCTACAAGTGGTTAAAAAAAAAAATGAGTTACTACAGCATTTCCTTTCCCTTTGGGAGTAATAAAGTATGTTTGAATTGAATCTGAATTTTAAAAATAAAACAGCCCTTATTAGCAAACCACCAACAGCAACAAACTTACTAAAAAAAATCAATATGCTATGAACAAATGTACTGATGGTGAGAAAAACAAAATGGTACAACTGGAAATAATTTTCCAACGCTAAAACATGTATCTATAACAACAAAAGTTTGCCGTTTCTATAATGCTTACAGGAAAGAATCACCTGAGGAAGAAGAACGAAGAAGGGTAATTGGAAAAAAACAGGTTCAGGTAAAGTTTTTTAAAAATTGATCTGTTTTGCTTGAGTAATAAATTATCCTGCCTAATGAGCAAACAGTTTGAGTAAAAAGTCTTGTTCTCAGTTTGAAAAAAAAAAAAATTAAAAGGCATCTATACATCAATGTTTGCTTGTCATCCCTAAAGATTTTGGGAAACAGGTCACCATCATCTTTAACCATCAAATGAAAGGCAATTCCTAATCCTTTCAGTCTATTAAACATCACAGAAAAGCTTAAGGAGTTTACAGCTCTTTCTAAACTCACAGTGACTATTAGACCAACCCCTCCTTTATTTGCTTCAAAACAAAAGTGAATTAAGATCAAATATTTTGATTGAGAAACTATGAGCTACACTTTAATGTTCCACAGTAATCATGTTTGACAATTGTTTCTACAGTCAATTACATCAGGGGAAAATTAAAAACATACAGGTATGGGAATAAAGTATTTGAGTATTGGTATATTTTGGTATATTTTAGGATGTTTTTAGAACAAGAAATGGTATGGAAGTGGTATATTCCTTCTTTCCAAGGCTATATAAATATATGACAATTTATAATTAGGCATTTAAACTAGAACATTGTGGAATGACAACTCAACTGCTCGCATGTGTAGAACTCTTCCTATAATCACTTGGAGTGGAAGCATGGGCCAACCATAGATATATGATATGGTACCAACAAGATCCGCACACCGGACTTGCCCACAAGTACTCCAGCAACCGAGTGCAGCAATGGAGCAGGGGAGTTCTACGCGTGTGGGCAGATGAGAGGAGTTCTCGCGCTCTTGCACTGATTGTCATTTGCGCTTTCCTGGGTTATCGTTCCGCAAATGCAGGTTGATAATTATGCCAGAGTTTACCACCATAAAATAGGCCAAGAAAATATTTTTGGCATACAACACAATCTTGTGACTGAGTTTGTAAGGCCAATGGAGAGATTCTTGACCAAAAAAATTTTCTAGCTTATGTTTGTATATTAATCCTTTCTCATTGCCAGCTTTGTTTCTTTTATATTTTACTTAAACACAATGTTGTTTGATCTTTTACACACTGGATCAATCTGAATACATTCAATTGGGAAACACACTTAAGCCAAGAAAGAAGTGTGGTTGCCATAACAAGTGCAATTCAAATAGTTCTGGAAGTAAGGACGTGCCAGAGCAGTTAGCATAGGGTCCCCCTGCATCCCTCGGTGTAGCTACTGTAGCAGCCATATGATTGCCTAATAACTTTTACATGACAGACATTCTAGACACAGCCTACCACACTTTTTAGAGTAATGTACTCAAACCAAGCCAAATAACATATACCAGAGGCTATACCAATCTGCTCCTAAGAGTCATTGGTGCTGGTGAAAGAGAGTGAGTATCAAATCAAATCAAAGTTTGTACAGTAGTGCCTCATCTCCACAGCGACCAGTTGGCTTAATTTGCTATGACTTGGAATTATCAGGAATTAATAGGTAACCAGCCTTTCATGTTCGGCTATTTGCTAATTTGCCAACTGCTCTACAATAATGTCTCCTCCTCTCTTTGTTCGAGTAGATAAGAGGCTATGGTAAGTAATGAATATAACTGAGTGAAACATGGTTGTTAAACAGAGCTAATAGTTATAGCAGAAGCAGATCCCTTCTTGCATTCAAAAACACCAAGATTTAAATGAGCCCTTCCACCACACTTGCTGCACTCTGTGTTTAATTGGCTGGAAAAATTCTTCAAACTGTTCTTTTTCTCATAAAGATCGATTGCGATAAACTGAAGGAGCGTCAAACACAATTTTTTTGAGGTCATGAATACTGCAGGCCTTTGTTAGACTTCCTGTTAACTGACCACACCAAAAGCACCAAAAAGATTTTGGAACTCCTGAAAAACCATGAATTTAATCAGCTGCTGTTCTTTAACCCTTAAAAGGGTCTAACCTGTCATATAAAACTGACAGTAACCCTGATGTAGCAGCATGAGGCTGCAACTCTGAAGGCAACGCAGACAATGAGCATAGGACAGGACAGCATGATATATAAAAAAGGTACAATGGTACTTAAAATCTGGATAAAAAATTTTGGTGAATATTTTTTCCAGTAAAAAATAACAAACAATGCATATAAATATATACTTATTAGATCAAAAACCCACATTACACAGTAAGAATAAAGGCCACTTTTCAGTTTTCATTAAAAGCTGTCAGATTTTTTCATGCTTTTTTAAATTTGTATCAAAATAACCGAGGCCTGAAACTCTGGCACAGTCCTTTGGGTGCTAGATATCATCATGTAGGCAGAAGGCTCTGGGGTGCAGAAGGATGCTTAGCTACGAATAATAAACTGATAATTGTCTACATTCTAAAATTAAAGTGAAAAGTATCCTTGAAATCAAGCTGTTATCTCCACAAAACATAGAATACAAGACTTTCAAAGAAACCAAAGTTAGACTCCACTTTAAAAGATAAAAGACAGACTTTGCTTCCAGTTGGAAGGTTGATACACAATTAAGTTGCATAGATGGAGTTAACCAGACACAGACTGACAAACACAGGGAATAAATGCCACATGAGTAATGAGAACTATCTGAGATGCAGCTCTGAGAGATGAACACTTCTTTAACGTGACCTCTTTTATTGTGGTTTCATAACAAGAGAACAATAGTAATTGCCGGAGTGCCGAGGTCATTTATTGGCTTCAGACCTGGCTCCAAGATCATAAATCATCTTTGATGTTTACTGAGATAATTAACCAGGAATGTGGAAGGAGTATGACTTGCAGAGTGCAAGAGTACAGCTAAAACACTAGATATTGGAACCCTCGGCCCAAACACTATCTTCCTGTGCTGTTTCCTGCTGTTATTCTAATCTCATTAGCAAGCTGACTAATTCATTCACATATGATTAGCAGTATATGTAATTCAAACACAGAAGTGTTGTTGATATTGCGCCCACCTTCTGTGTTTCTGGAAAAGTGTGATTTAATAAATGTAATGATGCAGTGCTCCATGTCTCTCCTTTTGTGTCCCTCATGGCCTTTTGATCTGCACATAAGAAGCAAACATTTTTCTTTCCTGCAGGGCAGTATAAAGTTGTGTTTTCTTAAGAGGTTCTGATGTTATGTGTTGGTTCTCAGCATGCCAGGGCGACATGTATAAAGGAGGAGTAAAGTGAGCCTACATTGCATGAGCACTAGATCTGATGACCTACTGCTTTGGAGGCGGACTCCTCTTTCAGGCCATTTGTGCTTTTAAATAACTCCTTTGCAAAATCTTCCAATGTCTTAACCTGTTTAAGGTGGGGTTTAAAATAAAAACAGAATTTAGTTGTGAAATTTAGTGTAACAGCTTGCATCTATAACACAGCAACAATAATATTTAACCAAAAACACGTAAAAAAATTAGTAAAAGATAATTAAACATAAGTTTGGAAGATAGAATTAGTTATCATTACTTGTATCATCTTATCTGACAAACAACTCTTTTAAAATTGTGATTAATAATATATAGGATCTACATTTACATGGTGTGCCACAGGGTTCCCTTCTTGCCCCCTACTTTTCCCACTTACATAGTACCACTGAGTTAGTATAACATGATGTCTTTTCAATGTTACAAAGATGATCCTCAGATATACCTGCCTTTAAAACCAGATAATAGTTACATTTAATACTTCCTACCCAATAGTATGTTTGCAGAAGATAAGTGATAAACCAAAACGTGATGGTGTCATATAAACAAAAGACTAAATATTAGCGATTTCCCAAGATAATTTCAACATTTCTATAATGATACTGATGTTGTACCTGCAAGTGCTGGCTAACACCAATATTGACCAGTTACAATATCAAAACAGATCCTGAAAATTGTAGGAGTTCTCATGGGTATGTTAGTTTTTTGTTTTGTTTTTTTTCAAATAAAAATAACAAAACGTTGATGTCAACTTCTCACATACAATAGAACCAGCAGAGACAACTATATGAACAGCTGTGCTAAATCCATCTCTAAGAGATTTCCCTTTATTAACAAAAAGGAGATACATGTTTCAAAAATAATGAGGCATCAAACAAATGTTGTAAGTGGATTTAAAACAGAACATATTAAATGAGACTGAGGGCAGTGATTGCTTTTAATTATATCAGATACAAATTGGATGTCAGCTTCTATAGCAGATCCCTGTTTCTTACACAGAGCAGAGAAACCTGTACTCTGTCTTTCATCCAATGTTGTAAAGCCCTTTGGCTTTGTCTCCTGAGCTCAAATGTGGAATTACTGTGTAATTTGATCGATTACAATAAAGTTCATGAGTTTTTAAGAAGCGCAATACAAATACAATGTATTATTATTTATATTATTATCATGAAATCATACAATGCAAGAGAGTTCATAATAAAAGAATGAATTCAGACTGCACTTCATATTCCCGTTAATAGCTATAAATGAAACTGTCAAAAACAATTCTAAATATATCTTTATTTATATTTAGTTTTAGAAGTACTAAGCAGAGAATCACAAACCCATAAAAGGAACAAAACCGTTCACCGGTGATAGAGATGAGGATTCATCCTGCTGAGCAAAAATTCAAACAAGATGCAGAAATAATCTGAGACTTTAAAGTCTGAGCTACTTAAAAATACCAAGTTTCACAATTATATTTTTGTGCTTTTTCATTTTTTTTTTTTTTTTTTTTAAGAAATCGACTGAGCATGTCAGACACAAAAAGAGAAAGGGATTTTACAAGCATGGCTACATGCACCTAATTGGATTTATTTACATTAGACCAGTGAAAAACAATCAGCAATGATTAATTTTATCATAATTTATAATTCCAGCATGTCATTAATCTTTTCTGATAATTTTTGTTTATTTCTTTCTATCTCAAAGCTCCGTTGAAAGACGCGTTGCCTTTGTAACCCTATCACACACCCCTACCAAAAAAAGAAGAAGAAAAAAAATAGAGATAAAACAAATCCCAATACAGCAGGCGTCGGGAAACAAGCGCCCCCTAGTGGTCTTGTGTGGAGGCCTAGACGTGCTCCTGGACAGATGTAGGCATTCCCCATGCCAGAGGTGTTCATATACTCTAAATACTTGAGCTTAAATTGATACACAATTTTTGCATATTTCTCTCTCTGTATATTTATATATTAAATGTCTCTGTTCAAGCTGTAGCCCTCTCACAACTCAATATTGTCTAAACTCATTAGGACTCATAAAAGCAGAGCTGCTTATAACACCCAGATACTGAGATGCCCACCCAGTCCTAAGACTTCAAACGCTTCTCTTTCTACCCTTTCTGCATGCACACCATCACGTACACTGCTCTGGTTGATACTACATCCACATTAACACGGCTTATGTTCTTTTAATGTTAAAATCTCATTAAGAGATTTTGAACACAAACAGCGCAAAAAAAAAAAAAAAAAATGTGCGTACGGATTGCAAGCCACTTGGAAAGTTAACCTCAGATGCCTTCTAGTGCGCTTTTTTGACTATATTACTCTAACAGTGTTGAGGCCGTCATGTTGCCCATTAGAGCAGGGGACGCAGTGAAATTTACGCAATTAGGCTCTTCAGAAGGTTTAAAGAGTTGAAAACAAGACGCAGATAAAACGTTTTTTTTTATGGGGGGAGGGGGGTTATATGCAATATAAAATATATTTATCTTTTAAAATCCTTCTGAAATAACAGTACAAGTTAGAAAATGTTGAAGTCAGGCTCAAAGATTAAAGTGTCACTGCTTGGCCCGGCTGTCAACCTAAGATGGCCCTGGCGAACTCATCCAACCCCTGCTTACAGAAGCGAAGGGGCAGCGTGAAAGAAAGGATCCACATAGTTTCAAACCTTTGCATCGTTGTGTTTTTACCTGGGGGTTAGGAGGATTGCATAATCTATATGCAGGAAAATACAAATCAATGGCACTGCCGATGTGCGCGTTTTGGGAGCAGAATACTTGTCAGCGGCGATCCGGGACGCACAATGAACCGATCGAAAAATCTAACATAATCAGTGATAAATCTGCAGGGATATGCTTTTCTTTTCTTTTCTTTTCTTTCTTTCTTTCTTTTTTTTTTTTTAGATAAACGTGGTGAAAATAAAAAAAAAGGTGGGTTTGCCTCAATACTTCCACATGGCAGCCAAGTAGCCTTAATTAGACTATTTCTAAAGTCAATCAAGAAGGTTTAATGCTTTCCTTGACTTTATGATCACTCAGAGTTAACCAGCTTGCTCTGATATCAGTGATCTGTTAGAAAAAGTGCTGAAGTTAAGAGTCAGTAGGAGCAGCAGAAAGGCGTCCCGCTGTATCCGCAGCTCTGACAGCTTATTTCCTCATAACCCGCCCCCCCAAAACAACCAACCCTGGAATAAAACTGGCACTTACTTTTGACTTCTTCATATGGAATGGCAGGAGTAAATCCGGTGTGTGCGAAAGCCTATTTTATTTTACTTCTACGGTGAGGGAAGGGGTTTTCATCATCCTTTGTGCACATATCCAATGCCTAAGTCCACGGTATCCAAGCAGAGGAGAAAATATATATATATCAGAGGAGAGTGGCAGCGAGGAAAACGGACAAGAAATCTAATCTAATTCAATCGTTGCACCCTGTTTCAGTCAGAAGCATGCACAGCCTGTTCTCTCTTGGCTACGGCATAGATCCAGACACTGAGCGGAGCAGCGCGCAACAGCGGGGAAGAGGGAGGGAGTTAAGTCTTTATGATGCGTAAAATGCAACCAAAGAGCCGCCCTCTGACGAGCTGCTTTCACATCAATCTCACTGCTGCGAGTGTAAACAGATGGCAGAGGGAGGAACAGGTTGCTCACGGTTCCTGAAGTCTGGATTTTACAGGTGGGGATGAGAAAGGCCAGAGTGAAGCGCTGCTTTCCAAAGAACCGGAGGTGGTATAAGCCAGATGACCACTTTATTGTTCATGAATGATTCAGTATGAGTCAAACTGTGTCATTTAGGATTTTATATCAATAATAAAATGCATCAACATTGTTACTCATTTAACCAAATGGGAGCCGCATGTCTTATTAACGGCGTTTATGAGTAGTTAGATAACCTTTTGGTAATGCTTATACAGGCTCAGAAATTCAGTCTAGAAGCTAGGCCTATATAAAATTTTGTCATTTTAAATTTTCTCCTCCAAACAGGTTAAGCAAAACATGGGCGGCAAGCATACCCATGGTAAATTTAGTGGAAGGAAGAAGTGATTTATGTGTAAGAATAGAGCTCTGTGTGCATGTGCACCCTGTGGTAAACTGGTCCCAGTCTGACCCTTTGGCTCTGATGCAACAGGAATCTGTAGATCTTCATACAGGTAAATCAGGCAGACGTTCCTCGCTTGGTCAACCAGCCTGTGAGGAAATGCCCCTCTGGCCACCCCTCTGGCTGTGACCCTGAATTCAATACTTTCACATGAAGAAAAATATAGTGGTCTTGGGGCCAGATTGACACACAGATGAGGATCAGCGTAACACTTTGAGAGATAAACCTCTCTTTGGAGAACAGTCTGATAGTGATGAGAAACAAAGATGACTTCATTTACTCACTGACCCCTGAAGATGATACCACAGGATGGTCTGCCCCCTTCCTGTGACTGTTGCATCTGCAGAGATGATCTTTTTCTAGCTCAGATTACAAGGAAAGCTGGAAAGCCAAAGTTATTTGGAGTGAGATAAGCATTAAGGAGGCTCCATGGTAGTGCAGTTTTTCGCTCTTTTCCCATGCAGCAAGAAGGTTCTTGGTTAAAGACCCGGACTGGGGTCTTTCTACATGCATGGGTTCACTCCAACAGTCCAAAAACATGACTGTTTTTCAAATTGTCCTTAGGTGTGAGTGTCCATGAATTTGTGGTTGTAACAATTCGGGAGAAGACAGATGGATAAGCATCTAGGAAAAACAGTGAAGCATAAAAAAAGTCAAACATTTATTTTTCAAATAGAAATTTTGCCAATTCTTACATACATTTACTTTATATACTATAAAACTATTTATATTTACTGTCTATAGTTAGAAAAAAACTTTAGACTCCTTTTAATTTTCTACCTGGTTTCAGGGATTTGTTTTCTCCCCATTATTTAAGAACATGATTGATTTAATTAGATTTGTTTTTGTGCAATTTAAATAATTATATATATTTTTTTATTTATCAGTTATGTTTGTAATTGTTCTTCAACTACACAGTTGAAACAAAAAAGTACAAACCACGTAACACTTTTACTTAAATAAACTGTATATTAGTTAATTCTATTAGATTTATTAACACTACATGATGCAACCAAATAGGAGACTGTAAACAGCATGGCAATGAGTAGGTGTGTGAGTGATCTGATCATTAGTTGATTGCAACAGTAGATATCATGTCAGAAATAGAGTCCCAGAATCCAGTTCCGATTAGGAGATTAATGGAAGCTTAGGTCAGCCCTGGGGGTGAATGCTGAGCTAGAGTCCACATAAAGCAGCTGCATGTAGCCCCCCTGCTGCTATAGATGGGACAGCACAGCAGGAATGGCTGAGTTCAAAGCATCTTCAGGGGATCTGTTGGCCCTGTAGGCAAACAGGTGAAGGTCAACATGTTTGGAGGAATGATGTCATGTTTGTTGTTAAATTGACTCTAGATCGGCAACAATTACAGACAAGCAGAACAGGTTTAGAAGGTTTGCGTGTCTTGAAACAGGTGCAAACTTGTTTGTACGAACAGGGCAGATCTTCAAAGAAGGTGCAAAGGAATGAAGTTATTTTTCTGATTTTATTAAATTCCAGAATAAAAAGGTATCTGAAAGTGGAAAAAATTTTGAAAATGAAATAAATATATTGTAGAGATCAAATTTTCACACCGACAGCAAAAAGTGATATTAATTGATACTGAAGAAAAAGTTTGGAGAGTAAATATTTTTTCATACAATAAATAAAAAATAAAGTGACGTCTGGAAAAGGATTTCGAAGAGGGGAAAAAAACTTGGTCAAGTGTGATTTGGTGGTGCGGAGGTTAGCATGCAGGACGGTATGGTTGCCTTAGTCCTCGACGTGGCTGACCTGGGTTCAAATCCAGCCTTTGCAGCATGTCCTTCCCCCTCTCTTGTACCTCCTTTCCTTTCTGCACACTTTACAATAAACGAGCCAGTAAAAAACGAAAAACAGATGTTTTAACTTTCAAATATTGTTTTTTTTTTAAATAAGAGTGAAAACATTTTCTCTCAAAAATAGATTGTTTCTGCTCTCGATTCAGAATTTTTCTCTGTATGTAAAAAAATGTGTCACGCCTGTATTCCTATTGACAGCTGAGTAGTGATCTGTGAAAATGGAAACACAGAGCACACTTGTTAATTGGGACGTCACTGTGTCCTCTACTGTGTGTGCGCGACAGTTAAGTTGTATGAATGCAGTTCACACAAAAGATCAGTTTGCAATTTGAATAAAATTTCAAATTTGAATGACCAAGCAAAACAATCAGATTTCACAATAAAAAAAATCAGGATTGAGCATCAAGACCTAGCCTTACAGATGGGGCTACTTTGATTTATAAGTATATTTTACTTTTAGATAATTGCTTTTTAAAACAATTTTCTCTCATTATAAACTCGCTCTACATAGCTTAAATGCTGTTTTTTTATTTACAGCTGCTCTCAAACTAGCTCTGGAAGACACAATCTGTTTATATTAATGAAATGGGATCAAATCAGTTTGTAGGTCTTAACATTTATGCATTAATCTCTGTAGGTCCCCTTTAACACACCCACTTATTGCACTTACTAAAAAGATATGTTGCATGTAATTTAGAGCTCCTTATTTAAAATATTTTAAGATTTGAAGTGATATTGGTAGGTGGTCGTGCACAGTGGTTTGGGTTTTTTCATTTTCTTTCATTGAAATTTACCAGAAATACTAGGAAGATAAGTGCAGAGGGTAGACAGAGAAGGTGAGTAATCAATCAGGTAGGAGGGGCTCATCGATCAGCAAAGATTTCTCTGGGACCTTGGACAGCTTGGATAGACACAGATTGATTAAGGAATCCTGGGGCAGCACATCCATGGTTGTTACGCTGCAAAGCAAATTTGTATTGGTGTACCCCTCTGTGTTTTAATTCCTCTTGAGCGTCTCTTGATTGGAGTCAATGAAATATGAATTATAGCTACTGCTCCCACTCTGCCTACTCTCCTGCAAATATAGGTGGAAGAGAGCTCTCAACACAGCTACCTGTCATAAGGCACTATATGATATGAAGCTTTACCAGGTACTAAGTTTTGTGGTCATGCCATGACTACTATAGAAATAAATTTAGCAGGGAGTCATTAAGGGTGAAATGGGGTATCTTGGGCAGAGAGACAGTGGACGAGGACATCAGACATAGTGGAATAGATAGGAATCAAATTCAAAGCAAATTATGAAGAGGCACAAAATCACCAACTGATGTGTCACATTTCAGGAATTTCATATTTTTCAATTTTGCTTGGTACTTGCCCATACTGCCCTATCCCCTACAGTATCTGACTGTGGGCTCAGTGAACTTGATTGGCAAGCGCACTGTATTTACCTCAATCCGTTAGAAACATACAGAGCATTAAGAAGAGAAACAAGATTCAATAGATGATCATCTGACAGAGGTTTAGACTCAATCAAAATTAACCCTTATTTACCCTGACACGCAAAAGAGGCAATATCTCTGCTCCCTGGAAAGCCTTGATGGAGATTAAACAAAGTTACAAACAGCTATTTACACATGAAAATGTTAAGTTGAGCCGATCAACTGACGAACTACTGAACATAAAGGAGCCAACTGACCTTTTTTCCTTTCAACAAGGATTTTAAAGGATAAATTGAAAAAAAAAAAAAAAAACAGGTATTTCTATGCTTACTGACCTTTGCAGGTAATTACACACCTATTGTGTTTTACTATTTATTTCTTACTACTAGCCTCTATAATGCATATGCCCATTCATTGTAGTCATCACTGGAGACTACATCATCAAAAAGGAAAAGCCTGAGCTCCTATTTCAACTCAAAACTGTGGACAGGGATTTTATCAATAGAGTTTTGGAAAGCTGAACTATGCCATCAGAGAGCACCTTAGAAGGGGGGAGGCAGCAGCTGGTCGGGGTCTGCGCTGGAGTGATGATAGTCCTCTGGCTGATTGACAGATTAAAGAAGGACAGCACCGCATTGGAGAAGCTTGGTGGGCAGAGTGCAAAGTGGGGAGAGGCGATGGCAACTGGTCAGTGTCTTTGTTGGAGGTAAAGGAGGACAATAAACAATTCTTCTAGCGGTATATTAAAACTGTATTAACTTATTTTCTCTGTATTTCATTATGACTTAAAAAAAGTTAAATCTCGGCTAAACTCCTTCAAACTGCTGGCCCCTTCACTGCTATTGCCTGCACGGTTTTGCATAGGGAATCTGCCACTGCTCTTGGCACTGGTAATGAGTTCGATATGAATGCACCATCAGTATAAATGCTAA
This sequence comes from Cyprinodon variegatus, assembly GCF_000732505.1. Taxonomy (NCBI): domain Eukaryota; kingdom Metazoa; phylum Chordata; class Actinopteri; order Cyprinodontiformes; family Cyprinodontidae; genus Cyprinodon; species Cyprinodon variegatus. The sequence continues at coordinate 1,226,084 of NW_015150523.1, read as the reverse complement.
ATTTGTTTCACCGTGAATAGTCATCTTTTCTTAGTCACTGAGTAGGTAGAGAAAAAGAAGAAGTAGAATATACTGCCTGAATTCATTCCAAGCATGTTTCTCCATGGCTCTGCCTTTCTCATACCTCATTCAAAATGGTAAGGTTGTCATGAGCTATTTTCAATATTTCTGCTGGTGTAAATCTAGGCTGCTGAAGGTCATGACAATAACTTTTGATCTTTTTGCCTTTTTTCTATTTCTATCCTCCCATTATTTTAAATAATTTAGTTCCACTTATGACTATGTTGTCTCTGCTTTTTCTTTTCTTAGTAAATTCATCTGGTCTGTTCCAGTTTGCCTGTGACACCATTCTGGAAAAAATATCAGCTGAGCTGCTGCCATTAACACCTCTGATTAACGATTATAGACTTGGGCCTATTTTTTAGTCTTTTGTCCTGTTTCTCCTAGACAAAGGTATTGGCTCAGCTTTTACTGTGATTGATTATTTGTGCTCTTATTCAGGTTTTGGAACCAAAATTGCCTTTGAACCTAACCTGTTTCTTACCTAGACAGAGCCAGCTGTGGAGCAAGTTTACCGTTACCCTTAGTAAATGTCTTTCTTTTTCTTTGTCTGCTTCGATATCCTTGAACTCTAGTCGGCCTCAGCAATAGGCCGCTCACACTGAGCCTGGTTGTGCTGGAGCATTCTTCCTGTTACAAGGGAGTTTTTTTCCCTACTATCGCTGCATGCATGCATGCATGCTTGGTGTGAGGGATTGCTGAATAGTTAATGACAGAATCCAAGCCAACAACAATCCACTGGTTTTCCTTGATAGAAGCTTTTAACCAATCTGACTGTATGATCTGATTAAAATGTCTCTAAAAAGTACCTTGAGATGACCCACCCTTTATCACATTGTTATTGAAGGATGTACTGAAAAAATCTCCTGAAAAAAACCCAGTCGTGAGTAAAGCTCTTTGAATCTGTAGGTATCCTAGCTCTGTACGATTTTTCCCCTGCGGCTGAAGGTGAATATAAACAATTTTTGTTCTGTGCTGGCAGGTTTGGATATAGATAATCAAAGTGGGTATAATAAACTGTTTTCCCACAGTTTTTTTGTACATGCGGTTTGAAGGATATGCAAGCAGACAGTTGATATTTATTGTTGAAACCATTTGCATCCAAAGGTTAGAAGGAGAACTCTTTAAGACCAATAAAACCCTTAAAAGGGTTGGAGACAGACAGCACCACTCTGGAAGAATCAAAACAATGTGTAATCAATGATACATATGTCAAATATTATAAATACTTTTCTGTTCTTCTTCCTTTGAATAATATCCACTTAAGTGGATATTATTCAAATTGTCCTTAAAAACTAGTTGACATATGATCAAGTATGACTTTCTGCTGCAGCATTGCCAGATCTTTTGCCATCTACAGCAACCTTCAAGCTACAAGGAATTCTTTAGGTCATTCGGGTCTTGTAATAAATACCAGAACACATCATGCTAACTTCTATTGTTCATGCATGTCAGGAGTTTATGAAAGCAGGTGATTTGTCCTTTGTCATTTGTCCAACAAGCAGAGGCAATGCTAATGTTTTTCAAAATTTTTACCATGTTTTAAAAAAGAAACAACTGATAACTGATTTATTCAATATTTGCATTTTTTTTTGCCACATGAATGTTTTAAATCAAGCAAATTTTTTATCAGTAAAAGCAAACCAGAGAAATTATGAGAAGAAAAAGGTTTTAAAATAACCATTTCTTTTTGTTAAAGAAAAAGGTTATCATTCCAGCCTTTCTTTAAAAAAATTCCCTATGATTTTTTTTTACCTTTTTTCACTGACTTTGCCCTGGCCTGATGGCTAACCGGCTTTCACAATAAGCCACTTATAGAGGAACCTGTGTGACAAGATGAAGTGGGCAAGATGACCAAAAAGAAGATGCAATACAGATGAATCACATTAAGATCTATTACCCACAGATGGTCCCCATCCATTGGACGGTTCTGGGAATAAAAACCAATGCAAAAAGATTAACTAAAAGACCATTTCAAGTTAACTAAAAAATCGTCTTGGTGTCACAAAATTTTTTGGTAAATATCGTGTGCTCTGACAAAACAAAAAAGGAAAGAGTGTTTTTAAGTGGCATTAAATTCCATATCATTTTAGTAAAATGTCATCATACCCAGAGGTAAACAAAGTGATTAAGGTCTGGGGGCCTCTTCGTTGCTTTGTTACAATCAATAAAACCATGAGATTCTACTCATATAAGGTGTGTTGACACACAATTTAAATGTCTTCCTTATCTAGAGGTCGACTGAAGAGCGCTGCTAGGAGAAGTGAGTCCAAAGGGTGTGGTTCTATTGAGGCGAAAGGCACAGATGATCATCGCAAAGTAAGAGTACATCTTCCTCTCAACGCAAACTTCACAGGAGTCTGAAAATCTGAATTTTTTTGTATTTTTGCATCAAGAACTCCAATCAGAAACTAGGTTTGTGTGTGCACATGAGACAACATTTCAATCAAAGGGGTAGTGTGGCCTAGTGGTTAGGGCATTGCGCTTGGAATCCAGAGGTTCTTAAAGCCCCACTCCCACAGACTGACACTCTGGGTCCCTGAGCAAGACCCTTAATCGCACACTTCTCCCCAGCCGGAAAATGGCAGCCCACTGCTCCCCAAGGGGATGGGTTAAATGCAGAGGGTGCGTTGCTCGTTCGTTTCGTTGCTCTGTACTTGTGACAGTGGAATGACGTTAAAAAAAAAAAAAAAAAAAGAAAAGCAGAATTTCAATTAAAGTGCCTTGGCATGCCCTTCTGGTTGAGTGAAATTAAACGTTTATGTCAGAAACATTAAGCTAAAATTCCAACAGTGATTTAAAGTTCAGTTTGTTGCTATTTCAAAATGTTTTTAAAGTTATTCTTTAGTTTCTGTCAAGGTTAGGAAACCCAGTAATTTTGAAGGTCAATACGTTTTTTTTTTCTCCATAAAACAAGGTTGTTTTGGTTGTTCATTTTACTTGATAAATATTTTAGTTTTTAAGGATATTTTTAATGCACTTAGATTATCTGTTAATGTGAATATATGTTTTTTGATCTGAAACAGAAATAAAAAGCTGAAACAGAAGAAATATTTTAATATTTTTGTCTGAGCACAAACAAGAGATTTTGTGTTATTTTCCATTGAAAGTTAGCTTTTTTGCAGGTAATAAATCAAATTAACACCTGATTGTTTCCTGAATAACCACTGTCTTTATACAAACAAGGATCCTGCCAACTTCTCGCATTTCTGGGCGGCTTTAATACATTGTGTTCTTGTTATATAAACCTGTCTGTGCGACGGCTTCATGGATCAGAGTAGTGCAGATTTTGCAAGCTGGATTTCCTGTACTTACTGTGAGAGTCTCTTGTGGAATGTCTGGACAATCAGGAGCCCGTTTAAATAGAACTTTTTGTGAATTATGGAAAAAAAAAAACAGATATGTGGCTTCTCAGAGTGTCCAGGTTGTATCATGCATTTTCTAGGTTGAAAGCTTCAATAGAGTCTTAGTATTTTTTTTAAATATTTCCAAACCTAATTTGGAAGAAAACACTACTGCCTCCTAGAGTTTGAGCAAATGTAAGCAGCTGCCTAGGGCCCCAAGTTCCTGCGGGCCACATAAAACTCCTTATACACGTATGGTTAGGGGTGTAAATGATCATCTTTTACTTCTGGAGCCGAGGTATTGAACTGCACTCATTGCGCTGACTTTGTGCAGTATTTTTTGATGCAAGGCCTTTCAGAATCTATAACGCAGGGGCATTATTATTTTTCAGTGAATGAAGTTTGAATAGGCCTAGGTCAGGGGTCTGCAACCTTTCATATCCAAAGAGCCGTTTTGCCCAGAGTACGACCAAATAAAAATTGTTTAGAGCCGCAAAATATACTGTGATTTTTTTCTAGAAAACCTTCTTTTTTTAAATCTTGTATAGGAAATTAGTTGTTGCCATCTCAAACAATCAATTCATATATTTTTAA
>NW_015150523.1:1202970-1219335 GCF_000732505.1 Cyprinodon variegatus | reverse complement strand
AACAACTATTTTCATTAATTTCAGACGGAACTATTCACAGAGTTGTATTATTATATTAAACTGAACTTCCAATTTTCACCACTGTTCTGCGCCAAGTAACATTTCCTCTGATCACGGAGCAAATCCCGATGATGAGACATTTGTTCTTTCAATCAACCCCCCCCCTCCCCCGCTCCAAGGGGTCCTGGTTTTCCCAAATGAAAATATGGTCACCCTACACAAACATGTTTGTTAGATTAATTGGCTTCTCTAAATTCTCCTTAGGTGTGAGTGCGTGCCTGAATGGTGGTTTGTCCTGTTTGTCTCTGTGTTGCCCTGTGACTGCAAACCTGTCCAGGGTATACCCTGCCTCTTGCCCGTAGACAGCTGGAGCACCAGCAACCCTTGTGACAAGAACTGTGAATAAGCTTAAAAGAAAATGGATGGATAGACTCTCAATTTTTTGGCAGGCCCATGAAAGATTGGGCTCTTTAATAAAATAGAATATTTACTTCCTTGTTTAACTGTTTAAAATGAAAAATAAAGTTTTTAATGTATACAAAAATGTATAGACCATTGGTTCAATTTATTTGGTAACATTTATCAAAAGGAAACTGGCAATGATTAACTTGTACTAGTGAGTAATGTAACATAATGGAGCAAAGTAAATCAATATGTCAAGCACAAGAAAATAGTATCTACTCAATTAATTAATAAATCCATTCATTTGAATAAAAATGTTCATGCCTATGAAAAAGAAGTACACTTTACTTCATTTGTTTAAATAAATCTAAGTTACAACTTGGATGTAATTAAGTTAATGTTACTTAATATCTTCACAACTGTTATGTCTTATGGAAAAAAAAATTAGCTTGATACTGGCAAGGGAGTGTTACTTGATATTGCAGCATTAAATCTTACTTAAAGTATTTGTGTGCAAATAATTACAATATATTTTTTAAGTAAATCTTATTAGTTGTTTTTTTCAGTGTGGTTTTAATCAAATCCATCTTTACGTTGAATTCCTATTTTATACACAGCTAAACCATTCATGAAAACAATGTCAAATCTATCTGTTGACATTACAGGCATATGGAAGCAATGATAAAGGATAGGGGAACACTGGAATTGTCTGATTTAATTATAAAAGATCTCAGGCAAAGATTTTAGGCCAAACCTTTATGGAAACCATCATTTCCTGATCACAACGTTCTGTACGCCTCAAATCAGATACTACTGTAACGTCAGTCTTAATACTGCTGTGGAGTAAACATCTGGAAGATTAACTCGACATGAGTTTAATCTCACCATGTGCCCTACCAAGCCTGCATCTACTATACAATTCTGATATAAGATGGATGGGTTGTTTTTTTTGCAATCTCATCTTTTTATTGCACATTATCAACTAGCTGTTTAATCCCAAATGCTTTTGGCATTTAAGCATACAAAGTGATGTATATTCCAAGGAAGGGTGTGGCCTCTGGAGATCAAAACCATATCTCACAACATTCATATTAATAGGCCATTCCATCCATCCATTTTCTGACACGCTTAATCCCAAGTGATGGGTGAGGGGTGCTGGTGCTCCAGCTGTCTACCGGCGAAAGATGGGGTACACTGTGGACAGGTCACCCGTCCATCGGAGGGCAACACAGAGAACATGACAGCAGAAGAAGCCATTTCACACGTGAAGTCAATGGTGACATGCATCAGGGCAAGTCAAAAGGTCCTTCAGCGCATCTAGAGCAGCAGTGAATTTTGATGCATCTGAGCAGCCGAAGCAGCACCTCATGAGCTTCTGAGCATCTGATGTGCGTGACGCTCTTCCCAAGCAGGATAATATGGATTAAATTGAATAGAATAGGTCAGATATATATAGAGAGAAGTCTGCACTCATTAAGATACTGTATGTTGAGCCCAGATAGGCCCACATCAAAGTAAAACTGTCACAATGGGTTTTAAAGACTCACCCAAAAGCAGAGATTCACTCAGAGAGCCAGGGGAAAAGTTAACTGGTTTATTGAGAGGTTGATAAAAAACGTAGACAGAGATTATATGCAGGGTTATCGCAGTGGGACTTCAACGGTCTGGTGAACTGGAACCGGAAACTGTTAGGGGAGATCACAAAGATCAGTTCACGGTCTGTAGGGAAAATGACTGAGGCTGGTGAATAGCTGGAGCAGACTCACGTTAGGGAGAATCTTGTTTTCCCTTGGGTCCAGTTTGAGGTGGGTTTCGTCCAGAGATGAATAAATTCATTGGAGGGCAAACGGGCAGACTTGCGTTGGGTCCAGAGGAGCAAAGGAACGGACTGTCACCAGGTTTTCCTGAAGTGGGCTTGAACAGATCTGGTGAAGGTTTCCCCTTGCTCAGTGTTACTCGAATTATTCATCCCAAGCGGGGTAGAAGGACCAGGCTTATCCAGTGGATCAGGAGGGCATCCTACTGGAGAACAAACACAAAGGCAAGGCTTAGACTCAGAGAGACAAGGCAAAAGTTAGACTCAGCTAATCTCAGTAAGGCTAGAGTGCCAAATACTGGCAAACACTCTGACGTCGAGGTGGTGACAGTCTGCAGCTCAAGCACTCCTCTGGTAATGACCCAGCGAGCCGCAGGTGTGCAGGGAGGCCAAACGAGAACAGGGCACGGCCTGTTGGTTGGGAGAGGAAAAACACAGAAAAACAGCCCACACAAACTGGAACCCCAACAAAAACTCAAATAGACGCATACGGATACAAGAAAAAAAAAAAGAATATAAAAACAAAAAAAGAAACAGACACTATTGTACAATTATTCAAAAATATAGAAAATAAAAAATGTGCAACTGAGTAGTTTAATTGCATTATGTAAGTGTTTATGCATACAAAAGAATACTTATAGAATGAGAAATATGTGAAAAATCAGTAGAAATTTAAGCACTTATTGAGTTTATTGGAAGCAGCGATGGGCATAATGCCTAATGCTTGGAGGAAGGATCTCCCTAATGTTTTTCTCTGTAAATTGAATATGCAACAGTCTGACACTAAAGGAGCTCTAAATGTTTACAATAGTTTAAAGCATGATTTTATTTTGACCAGAGTCCTTCTGTCTCCTTCCAGCTTTTCTGGGTCGATGGGGTATCCTAGAACAGATTTGGCCTTCTAATTGGCTGATTTAATCAGTTCCTCTTAGCTGTTGCTTTAACAATCTAAACCACTGTCTTGCATTTCGAGTTCTCACTTTTTATTCATTAGAAATATTTTGGACAAAACTTTATTCTCACAGGGTGTAGAATTGTTGTGTGATTGGAGATTATTAGCTGGAAAAGGCTTAAATTATTTTTCCCCTTTTGTTCTTTGAGTGAAATATTATTCCTTTTGAAAGGTGTTGAAATCTGTACGGTAAAATAGCTGGAATGTAAAAGCTATTCTTGAAGATCTCTAGACCGAGGCTATGAGAGAAAAATATATACGAGGCTTGTTTTCCAAATCGTATGAAGTATTTTGTATTTCTCATCCTCCTGCAATCCAAAAATGTCCCCTTTGGCTTTGTGTTGTATTGGTGTTTTTCCAGATTTTCAGCAGAAGGTAATTACTAAAAGTTGGACAGCTGAGTGTCCTTTTGAGGTACATATGAATGTTAAAAGACTTAACAACCATCTGTTCTTAAGATAGTGAAAACAAGAACACATCTCTTGACTCATGCTGAATAGTAATAAGATTAAGGCAACATCATCTGAGACCTTCAGAATTTGACAAGTGGGGTGGTTGGTAAAGAAATCTACAACATAGAAACTGAAAAGAAACTGCCAGCAGCATTTGATGTGGGGCCATAGAGGGCATATTAGGGCATTGGAGAGAGAAAAAAACATGACCCTCACAGACAGGAGGGTCAAAGCTCAATGCGGGAGGAAGATCAGAATTGACTTTAATCATTCTGCCAAGAAAACGAGTGATTGAGTGCAAACCCAAAGAATTTGACTTTGGTTGAAGTGCTCAAAGACTACACAAATTATGTATTAATATTAATATAATATATACGTGAGGCATTAATGTAATCTCCAAAGAAAACTTACAGAAGGGAGGTAGTTATATTAAATTATGCTTGTTTTGTTTCAGGGTAATGTACCTGACTTCTAAAGCTGTGAGTTGTTCGTTATGATCAATTCCATTCAAAAATACTTTATTTATCCCAAATAAAGAGGAAAAGTTTCTGTAACTGACAGTTTCATTTTAACCAGTTACTGTAGGTGTTAATAGCTGGAGAGAGGAGGGATCTTTTGTAGTGGTCTGTTTTGCACCTGATCTGGAGAAGACTCTTCCCAAAGATCTTCTGACGTGGAGGCTCACTGCTGTCCATAGTGTTCTTATTTTTTATTAGCTTGTTGAACCTCCTTTAAGTCATATATCAGTGTCATAATTCATGTTCTGGATCTTTTTTTTTTTTTTGGTCAATTGTTATTCCATGACTGTTTCTTTGTCTGACTGATCAGAACGTACCTCACACTGCAATCAACATTCAAGGAAGGAAAGCTTGGGATGCAGTGCAAACTATTCAAAGGAACGCCACCAGAGCACAATCCAGGCTATGAACCCTCATACCTAGAAAGACCCTAAGACACTTTAGGCCTTTTAAAAAGGAGATGAGGTGTTCTTCAGGAGTTTGCTGGTTTAGAGCGGCATGGTGTATGGAATGTGTCCCCGTTAAAAGACACTGAAGCATATGTCTGCTTTTGTGGTAGATTTACTGTGGTTCTACAAAGGCATACAAATAACAATCAGTGTAAAAGACATAAACATAAAAGACTGTATTTAGCAATGACACACATATATTGTGAGCATGAATATAGCACACATAAAACATGGAGAAAATTAGCTTAGTAGCTGAACATCAAGCAGCATAAAATGCTTAACATTAGACATATAATAATGAAACATGCAAGTAACACCATACAACAAAATGTAAAACCATTAAACTCACCTTCTGACATGTACACACAGCAGGTCCAGTAGGTAAATACAAACCAATGAAGAATTTTAGGAGAAAATGGGAAATAATGAGCTTCACACTGCTGCATCAGTAGGAAAAACTTTCAGCCATCTCACATGCAGGTGTAGTGCGTTCAATAGAGTTTTGAACATCTATGGTGCGTTCATGAGCATCAGACATATGACATTCAACCGAAAACACAGTATAAATGAACAGTTTCCGATGGAAAACATCTAAACAACATGGACTTACTAACACCTTTGAATGCCTTTGCAAAGATAAAGACTGTTTTTCTCTGTTTACTGTGTGGTGCACGCCCCTTCTTTTATAAATTAAAATTCCATAGCAGCATATTTAAACGATGGCAGTCTTGTATTGGCAGTGTTAACAGTAAAATAATAAAATCAGTAACATTATAATCTACTGGCAATCAAAGAGGTGTCGATTGGGTTCTGCTACAGGCAAATATGAATGGATGGTCCTCCATCTTTTATGTGCTGCAGGATTACGGGTGAGCCTTGAATTAGCTGTTGCTTAGTGAGCAATTAGCTCCATCCAGCTTTGGGTCTCGACTCAAAGGAGACACTAGCCGCGGCATCACCTGTCCTGAAGAAACATTTGTGAGCTGCATGCAAGGTGTGGAAGATTTTTTCCATTATGCATGTGAGTCACATAAAAAGTCCACACAACAAAGTACAGAAGCTGCTACTTCTACTTCCTTAGTCAGTCAGGTTCCCAAATTGACAATAATCATAATTATTTGAAACATTAGCTTTGACAAAGAAAATCTCATGTTTGTCACCCGCTGACTTAAGTATGGTGATATTTTTTGCTTCTGTTTTCTAGCTAAACAAGAAATTGTTTAGTATCATAAAAAAAGGCTTGCAAAAACTGTTTACTGTTTACCTAGAATTTTAGATCCTCAGAGTAAAGGTTGCTTTGGGGCAATCAGCAGACATAAATGTTTTTCAATGCATCGTCATCTGTCGGCAATACTCACTCACCCTTCCATCAACTTGACAGCTACACTGTCTTTAGCTACCAGGTCAGCGAATAACATGGTTTATATTGACAGAGTGCTAGTTCTCCTATTGAAATACAATATTTTTACACTTTTTTACCTATGATCTTGGACTTTTCTTCTTTCTTTCCGCACCTCTGATGGGAGAACAACGTCCTTGTTAACTAATTACATTTTACAATATCTTAACTGCGGTAACATGGTCTTGTTATGGTAAAAGCAATGCAATGATTTTGAATAAAAAGAAAAAAGAAAACAAAGTTTAAAATAAAGAAATAATAAATAATAAACATACAAGACGCTCGTTAACTGTAAACATTTGTATGCAAGCAGAATAAACTACTGGCATAAACACTCATAAACTCATAAAACGGGAGAAAGACTCATTACATTATCTTAGAGGAGTTTTTTTTTTATTTTAAGACAAAGTAATGAAATGTTATATAAAGATGTAAATCAGAAAGTAAAATCACTTGTGTTGGAGAAGCAGCAGGCAAAGGAATACTTCTCCAACTGCAGGACACTTTCATCTATTAGTTACAGCTGACCTTGATTTTCCAATTAAGCTTTTCCTTTCATATCTTTCTACCTATTCTCATGTTACCTTGGATTGCAGATCAGTATAAAAATGTTTTTTCGATGTAAAATCATAAAATGTTACAAAGTCCAAAGGTTGCTAATCTTTTTGCACAACACTGAATAAGGGAAGAATCTAATTTAGAAAATATTTATTGCCTTATCTGTGTCTGTGTCAAACTATGGCTGAGAGTTTAAAACAGACAGACGGGATGAGGTGCAATTAAATGCCTAATTGTCCAGACTGTAACCTACTTTCTCCTGTCAACAGGAAGTTAACAGTAACCACTTCTGTGGCCAATAGCAGAGGAGCAGCAGGATTAACTTATAAATAAACCAGGCAATGCTCAGAATGGCAGCAAGTTGTGTGGATAGCTAACATTTCTTGGAGAAAGACAAGCCCACAACTCTGACCTGAACTAGCCTGCTTAGGGAAGTAAAAGTCTTCCAGTGTTGACTAACAAATAAACAGAAGTATTTACCATTATGTCAGAAAACATACCTTTGTAATTGTTTAACTGTAGAGCCGAATAGTTGTCACAAGGAAGAAAGCAAACAGAATCTGATCCTCTGACTTGCAAAGAATGTGGGAAGACAAGAAAAAGCTGCTTTGACCATTTGTTTTAATATGCTTCCTCGAAGAACTGCTGGAGGTAAAACTCTAATTAAAATCATTTCCTTGTAGTTTTACATATGCACTCAAAAAATGCAGTGAGTCTCTGAAAATTACAGCAACAGCACTGCCAATATGACTGCCTTCAACCCAAAGGCAAATATAGGTAAGTCATGCATCACAAATGTGGTATGGTAAGTTCACACAAAATCCCCTTTTATAAGTTTGGAGCCATGGAAAAATTCCTGCTTAGATCAATCATCATTCAGTTGCTGTAAAATATTTACACACATCCCCAAAGAAGTTTCAGGTTTTTGGATAAGGGAAAGAAAAACATTTTTATAAACTTATTCAAAATGTTTTCATTTAATGTAACATGCATTCAGTTCATTTCGAAAGATTTAGATACAATATTTAAAATTCTTCATCAATCTCATCGCTTAGATTATTACAAATGTATTCATATACAGATCTTGAATCAGTTTCAGTTATCAGTCTTGACTTTACGTATTTACAAGGTTTTAGTAAATCTGTTTAACTTTAAAAAAAATTCACATATGTCTTTTCAGAAATGCACATTGGAGTAGTGGGTAGCAGTGCTGTCTTGCTGCAAGAAGATTCCAGGTTCGATTTCCTGCCTGGGGAGTTTCTGCTTTGAGTTTGCATGTTCTCCCTGAGCATGTGTGGGTTCTCTCTGGATACTCTGGCTTCCTCCAACAGCCTAAAAACATGACTGTTAGGTTAAGTGGCCTTTCTAAATTCTCCTTAGGTGTGTGTGTGAATGGTTGTTTGTCCTGTGTTGCCCTGTGATGGACTGGTGACCTGTCCATCACCATGAAACTGAAATCTGAGATAATAATGTAATAATGTTTGAGAAATATATACTTTTGTACTCTAACAGCATTTAACGTGGGTTAGAATAGGTATGAGGCTGAAAAATAATGGTTTTCAGGCAGTTCGGTAAAATAAAATATTTAGCAATAGATTTAAACAATGTTTACACAAAGGTAAAGAAGCAAAGGATATGGGTACATAAAGGTTAAGGCTAGCGCTCAGTCAGTTCTGAAATGACAAAAGAAGCTTTTTTAGATGACAGGTGCTTCTAACAGCCTTGAATCAGTGGCTCTGCACCATTGTCATGTGTTCAAGTGTGCTGATCACTCCAATACGTTACTCCCCAGCCAGTCCGTGTCACATATTGTATATTTCAGGTCCCTGCTCCTCACCGGGTTTAAAATCTCTTCTTGTTGCTGGGAGAGAGCTCATGAGAAGTCATTTTGACTGCTCATATTGTTTTAATGGGCTAGATTTATTAATTTTGATAAAATGTAATTAAAATAAAAGAATGATCAATTGGACAAACAACAGTTACAGATTTTTTTTAAAGCTTACAACTGTATTAGGATGATGATTTCACAATAGTTGCGATATTCATGCCTAGAACTAATTATTTACATGTTGTCCATATGTAGAGGGCGGACCAGGGCCACTGTATTCGGATACTCATGATTCTAGCAAAGGAGAATGGCACATTTTTGGCAAATACAGTGAAGACAAAATGCTGCTGCACCTGTGAAGTTTTCACGACAAATTCAGGAGTTAAATATTAACTTAGGGGTATTTTCTAGTCACAAACACTAATTAGGCACTGGATGTGACCGTAGTTTAGGGTAAAGGAGCAAAGCAGAAACAAGCAAAATCGAAGATAGAAAAAATTATGTTGACAAAGGGCAATGTACTGAAACCTCTTAAGACTTTTATAGGTCACTTTTAAAAAAGCTGTTATATTTTAGCCCTACAAGGACTGTCAAAGCATTTGCTCCAACACAAAAACTGGCTAGTTTCTAGTCACTACTGCTGTCTGAGCTCCAGAACGCTGTCTCACTTTGACCTATGCACCACAAAAAGCAGACATGATTCAGCCATCACACCTAGACCTTCTGAAACCAGGGACCACAGTGGCTTTGAGCAATTTTCTTAAGTAAATATGGCAGTGCGACTTGGTCTGTAAAAATCAAGGGTCTGCCATGTTGAGGTAAAAATGAAAACCAACAAATTTAATGTTTTGTTTGAGCCTTTCACCCACCATGCAAATTCCTCCCACACACCAGGCTTATTTCGGGTGAAATGTCAGGCAAGAAAAATAAAAAGACCTGATCATTTATTCTCAGAGCTTGCGTGAGAACCACCATTAAAATACCTCTTTGGAACCAGATTCTATGATATGAGTATCCTTTATTCAAACTGTGCACATGTAAAAACTTAAGATGTAAGTTATATGCCTTTCCCTCTGGCCAAAAAAAACCAAACACTTAAAACCAGGGAACAATTGGCTTTTGGTGGCAGTGGGAACAGCTCAATGACTCGTGTCAATCTGAGTCAAATGACTCTGCAAACAATCCAGGTTAAAATCACCTTCAAAATGCTTGGTTCTGATCAGCATACAGTGGGAACATCAGACCCGAGTCAATGTTTACTACAGTGCTATTATTTTTAAATGTTCTGGGAAGCACCTCTAAAAAATTACTTGGTGCTAAATTTAGGGATGTTAAATTAATGGACAAACAGCAACAAGTTGCATTCCTAAGGCTTTAGCTTAATCATGGAAAGCAAAAAAATCTAGATGGCATTCAAACCCTTCTAACTTCAGAACAGTCAAACCTCCTTACTTTTGCATTTTTTGTTTGCTTTTTTTCCTGCACAAACAGAAATATAATACTTCTGCTGTGATTGTTTAAGGACAATGGTGTTACACAACTCTCATCAGTGTGGTTCTAGTCTAAATACAGCCTAAAGGTAAGTAAAAACATGCCATGAGCTCATTATCGTATTTCTAGCCGATTCAAATTGTGTATTATATATTTTTTTTATCTCAACAAATCACAGTTTAAGGATCCCCTCATCATCTAACTTTTGTAAAGAAATGAAACCTTGATTTATGCTTGTGTTCTGTTGAATCTGGCACAAAACAAAATGCCATTTCCGTTTCTTCGCCACAGCTAATATCCATTAGGGGAAGAGTTCAAATATTTAAAATTACTTTGAGAAAGCTACCCATGTCTTTTTGATAAGTTAACAAAAACTTTAGATGATGAAGTTTTAAACCCTGTGTTAAAAAGATGTAACACAAACCCAGTTCTATTAGGATTGGTGAGTTGATGTTGCTCTGCAAAAATGCAGCAAAGTGTGGTGGAGGTAATTGCTAAAACTTAGATCGGCACAACAGATGAACCTATAATGCTAGCTTTTACTTTAGAAAGGCTTTGAATCAACTTCGCTTTTACTTTGAAGTTCTATGAATAAACGTCCGATTTTAACTGCACAAGAGACCTCACAGTGCAGGTCTGCACCCAGGGTCCAGACAGTGCAGCTCTAGAGAGACTGAACAAACTGGTGAGAAAGGCCATTTCTGTCCCAGGCTGCTCTGAAGGAAGTGGCTGAGAGGAGGGTGCTGTCCAGGCTTATATCAATCAAGGACAACACCTCCCACCCTCTGCATCAGACTGTAGAGGAGCTGATCTGCTCCTTTAGAGAAAGACTTTTACACCCTGTTTGTAAATCCCTTCTGCCTCCAAATTCTACAATGAGACACTACTGTACAACAGCAATAACTTGTGCAATGTATAATGTGCAATTACTATTTGATACACTGCGCAATAACCTGTTTCTTTGTATATGACACCCAATTATAATGAATATATTTGTAAATATAAATATCCATCTAAATAAATACCCATGTACAATAATCCTGCTATAAAAAAATAGCTGTCATATATGTTTGTACTAGAAATACTATATATATCACACACATCTTGTTCTTTCTTTTGAACCGTCTTGTCCTTTGACTAATTGAGCTGATGTAACAAGTACATTTCTCCACTGTGAGATCAGTAAAGTTAATCAATCAATCACTCAATTCTGGGGAGGGGAATACAGAACAATGAGTGGAGATAACTACTTAACTGGGAGCAGTAAATTAATCTCCACTAATACTGTACTTAACAAAATTTCTTTTTGTTTACACTTGTGTGTACAAAATGACAAATTAAATCTAAGTCTAAGTGTAGTAAGAGAAAGAACTGGAAGATAACTGAGGGAAAAGGAGAGTGGCACTAGGGAGCCATATATTTTGTTACCTCTACTCATTTTGTGCAGACCGTTGCTATATACTGTATTATACCTTTGCCTACTATAAATCTAAGCTGAGAAAATGTTAGGATTATTAAGAAATAATATTACAAATTTAATATTGAAATTTCAATATCAATTGTATCTTGAATTGCAAAGTGTTTTTCAAGTTATTCACTGATTTACAGCACTAAGTGGTAGGTAGCTGAGTTCTGGAAGTTCTAGGTCAACAGAAAAATAAGTAACTTTAAAAAACAAGCAATATTCTCATAATGACAGAGCCAGTTTAACAGTTATAAATGCACATTTATTTTGTCCTGAAATGACCCATAGAAATCTAAACAGTGCTGTGTTTTAGAAATGTAGGACGCCACAGCAATCATGGACAGCAGGTATTATTAATTATTAATAAATACTAATCCACTCATAGCAAAACTTGCATGCAACACATAAACTGTCAAAGCCCATGGATTTGGTTTTTATATTCTGTCTTGCTTTCTTAATTACATTTATCGATTCATTTAAAGGTTTTATGATTAATGAGAAGATATGAAACAATGTTACAGTCCAAAAACTTGGACAGGGATTTGGTGAATCCCCTGGCCAAAACTGTTTTGTGGTGTGAATGTCTAGTTAGACCTTTAAAAATAGTATAAAACTGTAAACATAGGAAGATCTATTTAAAATAAATGCAGACTCCTTCTGCTGAGAAGGCTAAAATCTTTAGAAGTATAGGAGGCACTTCTTAAGACCTTTTGTGACTCTATGGCAGCATCAGCCACCTTCTATAGAGTAGTATGTTGCAGTAACAGCTTATCTGCAGCTTGGAGGAATTGGTTGGATAAGCTCGTTAGAAATGGCCAGCTCTGTACTAGACACAGTGCAGGTGGAGTGAGAAAGTAGGACTGTCAGGCAAATAGCAGCACTGTTGGGTAATGTCTCCTATGAAGCTGTTTCACAGCTAAAGAACTCATTCAGTGACAGACTGTTGCACCTGGATGCACAGAGAGTTTCTGCAGATCCTTTCTTCCACCTGAGAAAGAAACCAAGATTTTACAATCTTTAGTGCCCCACATTAACCTTGCACTGCAAACTGGATTGCCGCGAGATCTGAGTTTTCAGTCTCACAACAAATCCATCTTGAAAGACTCCCACAACTATGTCCTTCTTGTAACCAAAAGCAAGTCAAACTAATGGCTTGCCAGCAGTGTTTTTTGGGGCATGTAGGCAGAATGACGAAAGTCAGAAGGGCCTTGCCTGGGCATAACAAACATGGCTACGCGGGAGGACTCACCTGTCGATACCGGAATTGGCCCGGTTTTAGCTAAAATAGTGACAATTTCTTGTCTAAAAAAAGGAGCAAAGAGAAATGCTTTGTGCATTTGCATATGGGAAATATGTCTTTGCTTTTCTTCCCAAAGGATTTGGAAAAAGTTTGACTCTTCAGTTTACTGCCTTAGTTGTGAAAACACTTAAGGAGCTGCAGACGATTCGCTGCTATGATTGGCTGAAAGCATATTATTAAAAGTGGGTACTAGCTGGCATGTCACCCAATCAGCTGGAAGCATTATACTTAACATCCCTCCTTTTCACGGACAGACTGAATGGCAGCCATCCTAGATTGATAACGTAAAACTCAACTAAGTTCTACACATATCATCTGGCTACTGCTAGGTTAGTTCCAAATACCACAGCAAATGTTTACTGACATGCTACTGGTTACATGTGTTCTTGAATTGTTCAACAATTTGCTTAAGCCCATTTTAAATGTCTTATAATGTAAAAAAACTGTTAATGACTATTTACAAAGTTTTCACCTACTGTAGAATTGTTTTTCCCCCCACAGTGAGTCAGACATATTGAACAGTTTTCTTATTGTTCTGTTTGGTGATTCCTGTTTTTCTTTTTCATCTTACTATCTTGAGGATTTCTTATGTTTTACTGGAGTATACAGTTTATTTTTCATAGTATTATTTTTTAGGAATTACCAGCACCATAGAAAAAGAGAGTTGCAACACTCCCAGCGACTTCTATATAAACAGTGGATCAGTCCCGGTTGGTTATCTGATTGCTCTCTTCATTCACTTGCCGTTCCCTCCCCGCTCTCTAATTATCATTTATCTTATTCACCTGCTTCCTCTGCTATATATACGGTTCAGTCTAGCTGTTGGGGTCAGATCGTTATTAGTTAGTATTTCTTTGTTTGCTCGTGTTATTTTGTTGTGTCAGTTATTCATGCCTGTTATATGAGTTTTAGTCAAGTCCCTGGTTCATGTACCTGTCCCCGGAGGCCTGTGGATTTAGATTGTTTATTCTTTGTCTCCTGTCTCCTGATCATGTCCCGACAGTTCTCCGCCAAGCTCTCAACTTTGCTATCTCTTCCTGCTGGCCACTTTGTATTACATTTTTTTGAAAGACTTTTTCGAATCTTCCTACTCCTGTTTCTTTATTATCGGTAACACTCTACGGCATCCAATTATGTTTTAAGATGCAGTTAAAGAGCTGTGCAGGCTTAACAAATCAATGGGCTTTGTGATAGGTCTACAACACTACGCTTGCTCAGTGTTGTGTAGTCTTATTGGCTACCTGACAACGTAGCCAGTAGATAGACTGGTTCACCCACCAACTACAAAAGTTACCCACTTTTGGCATGTGGGTGGGTGCCAGTTTTATACCCTATGTTTTGGTGAAAAGAACTGAGGAAGAGAGGAGAAGACACAGAGGGAGCTCATTAAGAACCAAGCCGAAGAGTGGAAAGCGTAGGAAAAACTGCTGTGATTATTTTTTTTAAAACCATGAAAACTAGAAAGTGGGTGGGTCCTTAACACATGTAATTTTAGTTTGTCATCCATCAGTTACTCACCTCTCGCTGTGCATACACTGAAAGAAATCTCCACTAACAGGCTCACATTTTGAAATGGATAGCAAAGCAGGTTTAGGTTGATTTACTGAAATAGATTTCATGTTTGCATCTGATGTGATTCATCTTCACATCTATACTTAAGGAAATATATTGCAAATTATTGATTATAACTGTATGTACTGGTTCTGAGTCAAGATCAGTATATTTAGCCTCTACATTGGCGTAGGAGCCTGTTAATTATTAAATGGCCTAGCTTATGCAGCCACTGTAAAGCACCCAAACTATCCCTTTAACCTTTCAGAAAAGTTCACCAGACAGATTATCATTAAACTAAATGTTTTTTTGCTGGAGGTCAGGCAAGGATTTTTTTCTTCAACATCTACGGCAAAGTTGTTAAGGTCAAGAACTTTGAGGTCATGAACCTTTCAGTTTAGATCCGTTTTAATGCTAAGGCCAAAAAGGTTAAGTTCAGCCCCTTTGTAGAGATTTTACAAGTTAAGAGGCTGATCTAGGAATGCAAACAAACAGATTGCTTTTGTCTGCTGTGAATTAAGACTTCTGTTGTAATGCATTTAGCTTTGACTTAAAAGTTGTTAGTATTGGATCTTGGTCACATAAAACTTCCTCTATATTAACCAGGCCTTTGCTTTAATGCTACAAATAAATACATGGCCCAGTTTTTTTGAAGATATAATCACATTGGATTTTCTGACTGGGGTCATTGATCCTGCTAAAAACTCTGTTTGTCTTCACTGCTACTTGTAACTTTGTACATTCCATTCAGATTTGTCCTGAAACAGCTAGCTGCTACTGTGCAGCAACAGTGGAGCATTCTTGGGTTAATGGGTCAGATCCGGGGGTCTGTCTGTGAGATTGTACTGGAACCAGGAAACTTGTAAACTTATGACGCAAGCACTCTTTTCTCTAACCACTTGGTTATCAGCCCAAAGATCTGGAAGTTGGTGGATTCATATCTCATAGGCATATTTTAGATGCCCCCACTACCAACTATAAAGGTAAAAAACACAATCAAAAACTAGAAAAAAAAAAGATTTAGAATTTATAAAACTCGTAATGTCATCTCTTAGATACTTTGCATGAGGGAAACAAAAGATTGCGTCTTTCGTGTTTTTTTTTTTCTTATGACGTGGCTCATTTTCCCCCCTGCTGTCTGTTTGTCTCTATAATGAAGAGTTTTATTGTCACTGTCATCACAGTCAGTGCATTTCCAAAAAATCTGGACCACTTGCAAATATCTGTGGATGGTCTTGGCAGAACCTGGTTGTCTGGTCCTCGGTTGTGTGTGTGTGTGCTCTTCATGAGTTTTCCTTACACATTGCATTGAAGATTACTGTGGAGCTGGGTCACTACACACACCTGTTAATCATCAGGGATCTACTAGAAGTTTAAAAGTTTGCCACTCATTCTTCGCTTGATAATCGACCACTGTGGTTATTCCCAGAGAAAGCTTCCAGTTTTGCTACCTCCTGATTTTTAATCTTCTCAACTGGATTTCCACACTTCTTTCTCCAAAGCAGCTCTTTCATGCCCTTTCGCCTTTACAATGCTCCACCTTAATCTACAACCAAATTCCAGCTAAAGGGTACCCTCTGTATTTTGGTTTCTGACAATACATTTAATTATTTTAAATGCAATGGATACATCAAAGAAAGCTATCCTAATGGTGCTACCTTCCTTGTCTAAATGACTGGTCTTTCATGACATCTTCAACTCAAACTTCACAGCAGGGGGTCCTGATAGCTCTTTGTCTGCTAGCCCAGGTGAACAAACAGGGAAAGGTAATGTAAGATCAAGAGATCTGTGGTCATTGAGAACCACATGCTGTTAATTGTTATTTAATTTTTTCATGTCTTGGAGCAAGACAGCAGGTCATCCACATGGTCTGTACAAATATAGAACCTTTTCATGTCAGAGGACTCCAGAGTACTACAAGTATATACTACAATCAGTCATTCACCCATTCCAGCACCATTCATGACACTGTTGGTGGTAGGCTACAATTAGGCCCCGTCCACACGAAGTCAAAACGAACACGAAACGCTGATATTTTCCAAAACGTTTGCCGTAAAGACGGAGACGTAAAATAAATGTGAGCGTCCACACGAATGCATGAAAACGCTGCAAAATGTATGCCAGGCCTGTAAGTGGCGCTGTGGTGCCCATCCAAAAATAAGCGACGAAATGTTGGGCCTGCGC
>NW_015150523.1:1193291-1202609 GCF_000732505.1 Cyprinodon variegatus | reverse complement strand
GCTTCGTGTGGATGAGAGGCTGGTTTGGTGAAAAATGTGTGCGTTTAGGCCAGGGTTCGTCTTCGTGTGGACGGGGCCTTAGTCACACCACAGACACACACCATTGGACCCTCTGATCACCACTGCCACTCCTATATCAGTGGAATCATCTCCTGGGTCAGGCTAAGGTTGAAGAAGAGCTTTAGAATCCCACAGAGCTGTTTTACACAGGCCCTTTAGGACTCTTGAACTGATAGTGTCTGTGTGTGTGAATTCTGTCCCTCCAGTTGCCTCTTCACTTGAGTTGGCCTAGAAATGAAATGGGCAGTGGAAGGAGTAGGGAGCAACATCATATTCTGATTTGGCTTAGAACAAAAATTAATAAGATCTATTACAGAATGGGAAAAATGAAACATTTTATGCTTGAGAGAGAAGCTTTGGGTCAAAGGAGAAGGGGTCTATTTGAGTATGGGTTGGAGAAGATACTGAGATTGTTCTTGAACTGAACCTGTTGAACAATATGTCCAGTTCATTTGTTCTGCCCAGAATTAAGTCTGTTTGAATATCATGCGCTTGAAGCCTGTGATCTTCTTCAACCCGGACCAGACATCTCTGGCCAAGGTATTGTTTTGCTGGAACTTGAAAATAATACACTCCACAACACTTAAAGAACATATGCAGCATCTTGCTGCAAACACTGAAGGACCTAAGACAACATATTAATGTCTTAAAAGTTTTGCTGATTTAAAACTCTACAGTAATAGTTCTGAGAAGAATAAAAATAAAATATAATTAATCTATTTTAGATTATCTACATTTGCTTCTTATGAAGAATAGAATGTAACATTTTCCTGACCAACTGCAGCAACCCCAGATCATAACACCGCCCCCACAGGCTTGTACAGTAGGCACTAGGCATGGAGGGTGCATCACTTCACCTGCCTCTCTTCTTACCCTGATTCACCCATCACTCTGGAACAGGGTAAATCTGGACTCATCAAACCACATGACTTTCTTCCATTGCTCCACAGTCCAATATTTATGCTCCCTAGCAAATGGAAGCCTTTTTTTCCTGTTAGATTCACTGATTAGTGGTTTTCTTACGGCTACACAGCTGTTCAGTCCAAATCCCTTCCTTTGCATTGTGCGTGTGGAAATGCTCTTGCTTTCAGTATTAAACATAGCCCTGAGTTCTACTGTTGTTTTTCTTCGATTTGATCTCACCACACGTATAAGTGATCGGCGATCACGATCATTCAGGATTTTTTTTCCTGCCACATTTCTTCCTTGAAGATGATGGGTCCCCACTATCCTTCCATTTTTTAATAATGCGTTGGACAGTTCTTAACCCAATTTTAGTAGTTTCTGCAATCTGTTTAGATGTATTCTCTGCTTGATGCATGCCAATGATTTGACCCTTCTCAAACAGACTAACATCTTTTCCATGACCACAGGATGTGTCTTTCGACGTGGTTGTTTAGGAAATGAGAAGCAAGTCATTGCACTAGTTGGGGTTAAATAACGTGTTGCCAGCTAAAAAATAATCGCCCATGCAGTAATTATCCAATAGGAGGCTCGTCCCTATTTGCTTACCGGGTAGTTGAATCCAGGTGGTGACTTTTTTTTTGGCCAGGCAGTGTATATAGCACTGGATAATCAAACTCCATCATAAACCATTTCTCATCGATGAGAACCCGATATCTGGCTGTGCAATATTGGCCAATATGGATACCATGCCAATACCATTTGTTTGAATATATAAATAACTCCATACTACTTGGATGTAAAACAATTGCCATCATTGCTTTATCAAGCTGCTGCCAACTTTTGTAAAGCAGAAAAAAAGTGAATCTAGTAGAACTTTGTATTGCCTACCTGGAATGGGTGACAATAGTTGAATAAACTTTTGGCTCTCAAAGGCCAAAATAGTCCAACATTCGTGAAATTATAATATGTATAAAAGTAGTACAACAATAAAACAGTAAAATTACTTTAATAATTGAATAATCTCTATTTAAAACCCTGAGTTCTGGCTCTCAAATGCCAAAATACTGCAACTTTCATGAACTTATATTACATGTATAATACTACTGCAACCGTAAGAAAGTTAAAATTACATTAGTAATTTAATAAACTCTTACAAGCTGTGAGTTTTGGCTCCCAAATGCTAAAATAGTGCAACTTTTATAAAATAATAACATATACTGTATAATACTAGTGCAACAGTATGAACGTAAAATTATAATAGTATCAACGTAAAATTAAAGATCCTGTCTTTCTAACGTGGGTCTAATATGGTTGGAACAGAGTACAAGGGCTTCGCCTTAACGGTATGGAATGTTGTGCCCAAAGCTGCTAGAAGTGTCGCCTTCATTGTTTTTATCCCGCTGACCACTGTGGTCTGTTTGGCCAACAGATGCTTCAGGATGACAACTGAGGGAATGACCTCTGAGGTGGTGAAGCTGATCTGTTTTGTGATCTCTTCAAATGGAGCTAGAAGAGTGTTGATTTTCTCCAGCAAGGTCCAGTCATTTACTTTCAGTGTTGCTGGGAGGTGGTGGTCTGCAGCATAGAGTGAGATGGCACTCTTGGCTACAGCAGGCTAGCAGTCATATAAAAGGTGCTGTTCCAGCGGGTGGGAACATCTTGGATCAGATGTTTGACTCGCATTCCCAGTGCCGTCTGGACAGTTTCAAGTTTTGATGTGGCCAATGGGGAATGTTTGAAGTGTCCAATTATTTTTCTCCCACTGGCCAGTGCATCGCTCACACTTCGCTGGGGCAGCAGTCCATCGGGCACCACGTGTTGAATCATGTGCAATAAACATCCCAGGCTGGAGACTCCCAGGTCCTGAAAAATGGCATGGACCTTTAATAATATTAATAAGAAGAATAATATCATTAATAATAATGTAATTATAATAAAAATTTAGGACTCAGTTGAGCATCCAGCTTTTCTAACAAAGCACAGGGTGGCGGCATCCCTTATTTTCATCTCTGAAAGGAGGCAACTCTAACACGCACAAACCCACAACACTGTTGTATTTCTGCCTACAGCAGCTAAAGAATCATTATCCAAACACCTACCTGGGTAAAGGAGACTTTTGTGTTCTATAACGTTACCAGATGTGTTTAACAAGCCCATTAACACACACTTCTGGAAACATTAGGAAAGCCTTCAGTTGAATTTTAAATCTAAATACCTGTATAATGGCCAGAAGCATATCACTGGATATCAAACTTGTTTAAAAGACAATCAATTCCCGCCTTTACTTTTTAGGAAGCAGATATAACCATGAGAAACACTGTGCGGCTATTTGATTACTTTTCTGCAGTGCATACTGTTAACCTTGACTTTTATTAAGCATGTAAAAAAATGTGTTTAATACAGTGCTCATGGAAGCAAACACATAGAAGTACACAATTTCTTTACAGGGAAGAAACCCTCTAGAATAAATGCCTACTCTTTATAGTCTCCTTTTTCCACTTGTAAATAAGATCCCAGGATTCTGAAATTCCTTCACTTCAGGCGAAATTATCCCCTGATCAAGAGAGGGTGAGCCACTCTTTTCCAGTTAAGATAATTTTAATTACAGCTGCTACACATTTAGTAGTGAACCTCCTCAATGCATGTAGTAAGGTTTTGCTGGTGGAAGCCAGTGCAAGTCCATCACAAGAAAGGAGAGATGACTTCCACTAGTGCCTGAACCAAACTCCTTCTAGTCCTTAGCTACACCCAAAAACCCTGTCCATAAAACTACAATTGCACAGGGTGTATGAAGGACCCACAATTTGAGGTGAGACAGGCAGTGGAATAGTTCACAAAGTTTATTTAAAACAAACAGCTCGTCAGCTGTGTCGGATCTCTGCAGGGAATAGTAGATACAGGTGAGTGACTGGATTGTTGGGTTGATCGCGACTTGGAGCAACAGTCAATGACCTGATTCAAAGTTCAGTCCGATCCCGGAGGAAATAGTATCTAAACGGGAGGTAACCCCAGCTTGCGGCGGGCGCCACCCCCAGAGTTCCTAGAGAGAGCAGAGCAGGCGCCAGCCGACGCTGAGCTGCAATAGTGTCCTTGAGGGGGAAATCCAAAGCTGAAGTAAGAAGACAGGTCCAGATTCAGAAGCATCCACTAGAATCCAGGAATCAGTCCACAACAGTTCAGAACAAACAGGGGCAAGGCAAATCTCAGGATCCACAGGGCAGAAACAGGTCACAATCATAAAAAACAGAACAGACTTAAGAAAGCTAGAGTTAATCTCACCAAACTGCTCCAATAACCTGGCACTGATGGTAGGCAAGCAAACAACATAAATAGCAGAGGAACCAGGTGGAAATAATCTGCGTTTATAAGCCATGGACCAGTAGAACAGGTGAGCAGGAGCAAAGGAAAAAACTGAACCATCAGCACCAAGATCATGAAACAGGGAGGTGTTCACACCCAGCAGGTCTAATTTGGTGACCAGCTGTTGCAAGATGATGTTGAAGATGTTGAATGCCAAGCTGAAAGTATTCGGACATAGGATTCTTTATTGTCCTGATGTATGAAGGCTGGGCAGAGTGTGGTGGTGATGGCATCTCCGGTTGAACAATTTGACCGCTATCCAAACTGGAAGGGGTCCAGGGAAGGTGGAAGTAGACATTTGATGTGCTTCATGACTAGCTGTTCAAAGCATTTAATGAATATGGGGGTGTATGAGTGTCACTGGGCGGTTGATGGTGAGGAACTTTTTGGCACAGGGATGATGATGGTGGCATTGAGGCACGTAGGGCCCCCCAAATGACTTAAAGGTGTTAAAGATGTCAGTGTAAACATCTGCTAGTTCTGTGCAGAGGCTTTTAGTGCATTGAGCCTGGACAGGGCTCTTTTCACACTGTCGGTGGATAGTTTAATTTGTGCGGCTGTAATATTCACTGTTTCAAAGCGGTTGAAGAAGCCGTTCAGCTCATTCAGCAGGGGGTCCCTGATTGACTGTAACTATTGACAAAGGCTGCGTGGATCCCTTCCAATGGGCTATTGTGTCACTCAGAGCCATCAGTGGGTTGAAACACCTTCTCCATAATCAGATACATGTTTAACATAATGTAAATTTAACACTTTTTATGTGTTTTATGAGTGTGGAAAAATTGTTTTCCAATAACGACAATTTGTTTTGTTATTTCGAAATTAGTGTGGCGAACTCTGATGCTAATATGAACATCTTTGGCTCTTTGCAGGTAAGAAGGGAGGGTTGGAACTGTGCAGTTGATTGATGAATGACGGGAGTTAATGATCTCAGCTGATCCGTAGCATTGTTGTGAATATTGTTCAGCCAATGTAATGTACCGAAAGCAGTTAGTTTATGGTTAGCGGGGCCCGCTAGCTAGCTGGGGAGTAAACAATGAGCCTCTGCTCGGGAGTAGTTTGTTAAGCTGAGTAAATGATCTAAAGTAGGGCATGATTGATCTGATTAATGGATATTTGTATTTATTTGAGTCAGTTGACAATGTTTATTAAATATGATTTGTTGACTGTATTTGAGAAAATGTGCTATAGATTGTTAATGAAACTGATCTGCAATATTTGCTAAAGATGTGGTTTATTATATTCTGATACAGAAGTTTATGATTTTTCTGTCTACAATAGATAGTAAGGATATTATTTATTGTTAATATATTGTTGCAGAAGTTCATTATTTCTCTGTGTGTAGAATGGATGCAAAGTTATGGTTTATTGTGAATATGTTGGTGGAGAAGTTCAAAATGACACTGTGTGTTCTCGGCTATTCAGAGAATGAGGACACATATAAACTGTGTATATGAGTGTGGCGAACTCTGATGCTAATAAAAAAATCCTTGGCTCTTTACAGAGTAAAATTGTCAGGGATCTGTGTTCTGTGCTCTGCTGATTATCTTCCTACAGGTGGCTGTTGTTGACAAGCTGTGAGTTACAGAACCCTTTCCTCCACTCATCCTCCCCGGATAGGTTATCTTTACCTGACGGTAAGCGAAGCAGCAACAGCGCAGATCTCCCTAACTTTCTTAGTATTTATCAGTTTCCTCTTTCCTTCCGCAGAGCCCCAAATGCTGACGTTCTGAACCTCGCCTTTAACTGCTCCTTGTTCTCCGTCTGTGTCTGCATGTGGGCCAAACAGCTGAAACCCATGAAAAAAATAAAGTGGACTTTCAAATTAAATGTGTATTGGAGTACAGCTTCATTCTGTACCATGCTACACTATCTTCCTGGAGTACTGCCTCTTGGCCTCTCTGATGCCTCATGAAAGGCTGACCTGGGTCTTCAGTTTTAAATGCGGTGTTTTGAGCCTTCCAAAGTCTGTAGGCTTCTCCTTTCAGTCACAGCTTCTGATTGCCCCAGATGGTGATGATCTTACAGATTGTTACTTAATCAATCCATTTTTGTGATGTATGCATTGATGGGCTCTGTGTATTCCCGGAGGTTCTTTCTGGCATGGTGTGATTTTTCCTTAAATTCAACAAAACAAGGTAAATGATTGTTGGTCTTGGGATAAAAAGGAACAGGTAAAACACTTATACCATCATTGGGTCTGAAAAGCAGGTTGTTGAGGAATGTAAAGACCTTGTTTCATCTGGTCATACAATGCATCTGTGTCGCTTTCTGCAAGAAGTGACAAAGAAGGCAGTATTTCTTGAAGTAGCTTAGGTCCTGCAGTGTTTAAATCAAAATACCACATATCTTTTGCAAGTTTGTTGTGGAATGTGTGGAATGTCTTCTGCAATCATCTGTTGGGGTATAACCATCCCAACAAAGCTAATAAAAAAATGCTGTAGAAAGTCCTCTAAAACCCCTGGAGATTATTTAAGACAGAAGAATGATTCATAAAATATACTTATAAAATATACGTATTTTTTGAATGAATTATACTGAATAATACTTTTCCTTTGTTTGTTTTTTGGGTAAAGGAACAGCGATGAAGGACCTCACAGGGTCAAGAGCCAAGTAAAGCTGCAGGGATATACAAAGCATATCCAGGGAACTCTGCAATTGTCTAAATACATACCAACACCCAAAGGGGAACATGAGTTTCGGAGGTAGAGCCAGAAAAGCTAACTTACCTCTAGTGCCCTGAATATGCCCACTCTGATGGCCTACATATGTATGTTTGTAATGGTATCAATTATATTGACTAGGGTTTTCATTAGAATTAAGTCAAAGGTCACTTCCAACATTGAAAGACCCACCCTTGTGATGATCTCTTCCGCAAGATCTGTGTGGTTGTGTTATAGAAAAGGGAAGGGGAAGCACCTGGGGATGGGGAGCAAAGAACTGGAGAAAGTGGTGCAGATATTCCTTAATGGTTATTGTTGCAACTGCAGAAAGAGAGGCTGACACTAAACTTACAGCAGTGTAAGTTCCATCTTTCTGTTGCCTGGAGAGACGAAGCTTGCAAAGAAGCAATATAAAGCAGCATTACCTTAAAGTTTCCCTTCTAGGTCAGTGTGATGGTAATATGTGTTTATACGACAGTTGAGGGGTCTGTCATCTTTCTCTACTGTCTAGAAAACCATCCTTGCCACATTCAATGCCACCAACCCATTCTAATAGTGAAGTTGTGACTCAGACTGTGTGAATCAGTGTGGCAGTTACCAAGGCCCCGCCGATCAACATAGTGTGTTTGCACGAAGAAAGTTTGGTCAAGTTTGGTGCAGTCTCCATCAAGCTGAAATTCAAAAACCAATCTTTAATTTTGCAAGACAAACAGAAAAGGCTGAGCACCTGACAGAAAAAAAAAGTCCCTGTGAATTTCAGAATAAAATCAACCTACCCTGACTTAAAAGGCAACAATAAAAGGCATAAGAGAAACAGAGGGTCTGGTGATGATGAAAAGAGATATTTATGTGCACCAATAAATCGTTTGTCCCAACAACTCCTGGAGAGAGATTGAAGCCATGTGAACTTCTTCTCTCCAAAGCACCAGTTCTGCAGCTGTAGCCACAGCAGGGACAGTGTGAGAGATCTTCCACAGACACACCGCATTCAGTGTGAGGCAAGTGTTAGAGCTCTTTTAAGGTATTAGGCAGAGCAAAGGCACGGCTGACAAAAGACAACAGCCTGGCTGCTAATCTCAACAGGAAATAGATGACTATGTCTGGATTTCTTCCTAAAAGAAACAAAAAACTAATTATATGACCTTAAAAGCCTTTCGGAATTTCAAGAAACCAACCTATTATAAAAAAATAAAATAAAAATACATTATAAATATAAATATTTTCACAGTAGATTGTAGAGAAATTATAAAACGCTCAATTAGTTTGCATATTAATACGTTAAGTTATGCAATGTTATTTGCTGGGAATTCTTTGAATCTTTTTACAATGACTTCCATTAATTGCTGAACAACATTTCCACGCGATAATGCCATATTTTCTAACATAGGACCAAAATGCAAAACACAAATACAGGCTAAATACTAAATGTAGTAAGGCCTATAATTACCTATCATTTCAATGTTACATGACTCTCTCGAAATCTGAACCGCAGACTAGGTCCGTATCAACACATAAACCAATGTTAAACCCATGTGAATGCATTGCAAAGTATGTGCATTTTGTCTCAAATATCTTTAGACATAAATGCCCTATCAGTCTGCCCTTGCACGTACAGTATGTTCACAGTGAAAGATAATATGTCGTATCTGCTGCAATCTCACTTCCTGTGTTTTATCTGAGCATGAAGGAATGTAATAAACCACTAAAAAATTTAAGATGAGCAAAAAAAATACAAAGTTAACATGCAGATATTGTAATTAATGAAATATATCATTGTTAAATGTATAATTCAGTGCTTATGTCTGAAAAGGGGTATGAAGGAGTAAAAAATTTTTAAGGATACCCTTTCCTTAAGCTCATAACACCAGAGATATTCCTGACTCCTATCACTAACTGTACTCATTTATAATTGCATCATGCAAAGTGCCTTTATTCTATAGGGAAACAATATCTGTAAATATTAGCTAGATTTTTCTGTAATGGCTGCTCATTGCCAGACTTTTAACATAGTTGTATGGTCCATAGCTATAGTGGTTCTCATAAACCTAAATTATAAAGCTCTACTTTTACACAGCCACAACAACAAAAGCGATTTTAAAAACATTGGAATCCTCCTGAAAATTATGATTGCTGTGGCCATTTACAAAGCCATTGTAAATCAAGGTATTCTGAAAGTTTTTAAGTTTTTATATTTATCCTGGAGAAGTGTAAAACCCCTTGAGTTGGCTGCCTATGTCTACTGGTCAAGAGAGGGGGTACAGCCGGGACATATAGTAGTCCATCACAGAGACATAATAATAGCTCTGTTCGAAAACCTAGGACGCATCCG
>NW_015150523.1:1189366-1191330 GCF_000732505.1 Cyprinodon variegatus | reverse complement strand
TGTTCCCTGCAGTGAGCTGGAAGCTCAGATCAAGGTCTGCCATGCTAAGCCTGAAGCTAGACGCTTAGCTTCTCATGAGCTCTGCTAACAAACAGTCTCCGGTCCCAGTCCAGACTTCAGTGAACCAGTCTCAGAACTTGTTTACGATCTCATGTTCAGAACTTTTAATAAACATTTGAACTTTTTCCCTGCCTCCTCCGTGTGTGTTCTGCATAAGGGCTTGCTCCTTTGATCCATCATGACACTACTGTGCACTTTCAACTAAGGGTTAACAAACAGGAAGGCTCACTGGAGAACATCCTTGTGGGGAAAAAAGACTGAAAATGTCTTCTTAGTGTATCCCTTCTACATAAATAACTGTTTTAAATCTAACAGTAATAATTAGAGTAAACCGGACTTTACTGATCCAAATTATTATTATTGATGATAGTCTGTCTCTACTTTTATATTAATAGTTGCTTTAGACATTAGATATGTTTTTGTTTCAAACTGTAAATCCCTCTAGATTATATGACCTCAATGTGATCTGAGCTCAGCATTGAAGTAAAAATAAAATAATGTAAAGGCCAGGACATTTTGATGATGTATCCATTTTTTAACATTCCCACCTTTGCTGTCTCTGAATCTATGTTTCTTCTTTTTTTTTTTTATTTAACTCCCTCAATTGAGGAGGCAGAAGCCAGGATTAGATCACTTTCAATTTTCCATGAGTAGCGAACTCAGTGCACCAGAGCTGGATGGGTTCCAATAGGGGATCATCTGATCCAAGCTCCCTATCTCAGCACTTGATCCTAGACTGGTTGCTGATCAGACTGATCACACAGTGAGAGTGATTTACCTCAAAGGCTAGTTTCAGATATCTAAAATAACATTCCTCCTATCTAAAATTAAAATAATAAAATAAAAATGATGACCTGTGACAATTGTAATAGGGAGATCTGAAATTTATTTTTTAGACATCCAGAATGTTTATTTTAGATAGGAGTAATGTCATTTTAGATATCTGAATGTAACTGCCCAATACACATGAATGGGGAAAAGTGACGTCTTTTGTACCTAGTAAGAATTACATTTCAGATATCTGAAATGTTCATTTTAGATTGGAGGAATACTATTAATATCTATTCATTTCTATAATTAATATCTGAAATACAACAAATATATGTCAAAATGGCCACTTAAAATAATTAAAGATTTGTAGGTATCTTAAATGTAAATCTTACTACTACAAACTTGATTCCAGAATACTTAAAATTTTATTTCTGCTGGTAGAAATTTAATTAGTAATATCTAAAATACAATTCTAACTATAAGTATTGTAATTTTGACTGGGTAGAATGCTTTAGTGCTACAGTATCTATAATAGAAATGTGACTAGTGAGTCTGCCTATTTTATGTTAAAACCGAGCCTCATTACTCTTTTGAATGTATCTAAAACTAAATTTTAGATAGTATAATAAAATTTAATAGCATAATTAAAATTTAGATATCTGGAATAATAATTTCACTATCTCTCCTTGAATACTGGGTCCATCTGTCCGCGTTTCATGACAGAGGCCAGATCATTCTGTCAGGAAACGACAGATGGACCCAGTATTCAAGGAGAGACAGTCAGTAGGAAAGTTCAAACGTTTATTAAATAATCAAACAAAAACTAAAGTGGAGCTGTGGTTCGCGGACACTGCAGGCGGCGGGGGCGGGGCACCGCCCAAGCTCAGACACTCTAGACGAGAAACACAGGTAAGTGACCAAGATCAACTGATAGAAGATTATCTGTGTTGGTCACTTACCTGGTTTAACAGTCCAGACCACGAATGTTCCCAGTGCTGCAGTCCCAGAGGTCATGCTGGAAGCTGGTCCTGGTGAGGGATCCAGGACAGACAGGAACAGACGGAACAGGCAGAATCCAGATCAGGCAGGAACAGAAACAGGTGGCAGGATCCAGACTTCCAGGCATCCACAGG
>NW_015150523.1:1187334-1189239 GCF_000732505.1 Cyprinodon variegatus | reverse complement strand
ACAGACTAACAGAAAGACAAGTAATGATCTGGCACTGAATGCTCAGGCTGAACTGAATATAAACCAGAGAAAACAGGTGAGAGGAATAAATTATGATTGAGGCAGGGAGGGAAAACGGCAGGTGAGAGGAATTACTAATTAAGGGAGAGCAAACAGGCCAGATCAATACAAGAACTTGTAATTCAACAGAAAAGAGAGCACATCACCCCTGTCCTGGCTTTCATTTTAAAATTATTTTTAGTTCATTTTAAAATTATGTTGTTTATTTTTAAGAGATAGAATAAAAGGGGTTTGACCCATCATAGCTGACAGAGCTCATCCGTTGTTACAATATGCTACTATAATAAGGGAGAGTGGCAGCCTAGTGGTTAGGGCATAGAGCTTGGAAACCTCAGGTTCTGAGTTTGAGCCCCATTCCCACAGACTGCCACTCTGAGTCTCTGAGCAAAGACCCTTAACCCCACACTGCTCCCCGGGTGCAGCCCATATTTCCCCAGGGGGATGAGTTAAATGCAGAGGTAAATTTCTCCAAGGTGAGATCAAAAGGGTTCAAGAAAGATTTTTCATTCTTGGTAATTCAGGTCAACTGACATAACACATTAGACATGCCCCTAAACAGCACATTTTTAAAACCCCTCTAAAAATTTGTTTTTACACATTGGTGTTTTTTCCAACTGAGACTTGATGTTTTAATTTTTTTTTTGTTAATTTATTTTTTCATCCTCTTTTGTTATTTATTTTATCTGTTTTACTGCCTTGTATTATTTCACTGTTTTTATTATACTTACAGTGTTATGTATTAAGTTTTATTACGTCATTGTAATGCTTCTTTTTCTTGTTTTTGTTTGTTGTGCTTATCCTTGTTATACAGTATTTTGTTTCAGTTTTGGCTGATTTTAAAGTCTTTTATACATAGTTGATGATGATAGGGATTATTTCTTTTTTTTAAAGCAGGACTGTCTGTGCTAATGTACAGATACTGTTTAAGTCTAAACAGTAATCTTAATTAACCATTTCAAGAAAGACAAATTGTACAATGATACCTAAAATTGTATTTGAAATCTCAAGACAAGTCACTTTCAGTTGTCTGTTTTGGAAACTGAAATTGAAAGTTCATTATTCAGCATAATCTAATTTTTACTTTATTAGCTTAATAAAGTGTTCCCTAACCGAGATTCTGCAGCAAGTGGGTTTATCTAATCATTCCTGGCTCCAGCGTTCTAACATGCTTCTAATGCCTCTGATTTACCTGAATTTTTTTTTTTCTGGATCACATGTTTATGCACCAGCAAATGGACTGAAAGATATCAGATATAGATACGGTTCCAGGAAAATGCTCTAATCATTTTAGCTTTGGATCCCTGTTAGCAACATTATTAGCTGCTTGCCTACAGAAAGTATGTGGAAGAAATCTCAAATCCTAACATCGTTTTTTTTCTTTGTGGAGGAAAATAAAACTTTTACTAATTGTTATTTTAGATTTCAAAAATATGTTGTAAGAAATAGCATCAGAATCCAAATGATGGTGTTTAAGTGTGTCGCCTTTTATTTGTACAGTCATGATGTTGGCTCCAATGACTGGCTTGATAACCAATTTCATTCAACTGCCTACCTCCGCACAGTTCTCATTATCGTCCATCTGATCCACTCACCTTAGCCTCTACTTAACCAGCCTTTATACCAGTCATCAATGCCAGATTATTCGAATCTTTGGTGAGAGTTCTCTAGCATACCTACTGTAAATTCTCTAATATTGGCCTGTATTCCATTAGCGGCCGGGACTCTAACATTGGCCGGTCTCGCTATCAGGAGGTAAATAATGGCCGGTCTCTCATACAGGCCGGGGCTATAAACGTTTTTTCTGGGCATACCTCAACATTATACTTGTGGTAGTAACATACAAGT
>NW_015150523.1:1177535-1186270 GCF_000732505.1 Cyprinodon variegatus | reverse complement strand
ATAAAGGCCCGAGGCTATATTAGAGGATTTACGGTAAGTGTTTCTGATTGCCTGATCCTGACCACTTCTGCCTCCGGACCTCTGAGCCTGCCTGCCCCTATTCTGATCTGTTTGCCTGACCTGTCATCATACTCCTTTTTGATTCTGCCCGTGTGCCAAACCTTGAACTGTTTCCTGACACCGTTCTAGACTTCCCTTCGGTACCTTCTCGGACCTCTGACCTCGTATCTCGAGCACATCTTCGACACCGGCTTTGGCTTTGCCCTCTGGATTATTCTGCCTTCTTTCGTCTGGTCGGTTCTGATCTCCTGCCTGTTCTAAGACATCCGGGACTTTGGTGTCTTGTGCCTGCCGTGTCTTACGGGCAGCCGAGCGGTTGTGACCAACCTCGTCTTTTGGGCACAAACTGAACTGACCTGGTTAGTGACTCAGACATTCGTTATGATCCTCCGCCAGATAGAGGTGGTCTCTAATTTTTGTTCTCTCCCCTGCAGAGGTACCCGACTTAGACGCTGACGCTTTTCTCTACAGTTCCATCTTAAATAAACATTTTGTGTAACCTAACTGTCTCTCCACCTTGAAAACTGGGTCCTCTTGTTCTGAGCCTGACAGCCTCATTACTATATCAGCTTCATCAAACTGATGTTCCAAAAAGAAGGTATTATTTTATTTGGTTAAGTTTTTACAGCATTAGTGGCTCATTTTTTCAACAGTAGGCCTGAGAGAGGGGGAGAGACATGCAGCAAAGGACGACAGGCCAGATTCGAACCCAGGTTGGCCGCCTCAAGGACTAAGGCCTCCGTACATGGGTCTTACACGCTAACCACTGCGCCACCTTCATGCATCCAGAGAGGTTATTATTGACACTGATAGGTTATTATCGCAATTATCATGTTCAATCATTGCGAAAACATCGAAAATATTACGACAGAATAGGATTTTTTACAACCCCCACATTCATGACATCTTGGTATAAAATTATGACATTTTACACTCCCAATTTTTTGTTTAAAAATTAGATCCGTCATTTGACACATTTAGATGCTTTAAAATTTTGACTTTCAATAACCTGGGTGTAGTTTGTTAACATTAGGTAGCCAAATTTAATCTACATTACATCAAATGGGGGAAACCTGCAGAATCTCTGTTAAAAAATCAGTAAAAGGTGGCTGGTCATCTTAACAGATATTTCTTGGTAAATGGATCATTTTCAGCAATCCAAATTCCTTTGTTCAGATGTCATTATTTTTGGCATTTAGTATTTTTCATGATCTAAAAACAAAATAATTTGGCCACTTTACTGTCAGCGTAAACTCTCTCCAAAAGTTCATTCAGGATCTATATATATATTGTATAAATGCACCACAATGTGACAGTTTTAGAGGTCAGTTTAAAATCCAGGGAGCATCATGAAGAACAAGGAACACACCAGGCAGGTCCAAGAAACTGTTGTGGAGAGGTTAGAAGCTAGATTTTGCTACATACTTTCTTAAACTTGAAACTTTTTTAAACTTTCAAATAAGTTTTTTCACATTCAGATTTTGACCCCAATCTGACGGGGGTGGGCGGGGAAACGTGATTGACAGCTTTTCAGGGAGATGTCCTGTTCAATGCTGCTGTGGGCACTCGAGCTACTTGAGCAACACACTCTCTGCAGCATTTATTTGCCTTTTTGGCAAAATCCTGTGAAAAATATTACAATTACACTGCAACTGTCACTAACCATCATTCCAGGATGCATTAATATATATAACAATAAACAGCCATTGTATAAACCACAAACCTTTTTCACAACCACAAAGTAAAGCTTTGTGTAAGGCAGTACACAGAGAACTAGCAACCCCATCAACAAAATCATCAACCTATGAAGGTGAATAAACCAAGCTTTTGCACTCTGCAGCACTGCTTAGTGACATAGAGGAGAGAGAAAGTGAAACATATTCTTTAACATTTATAACTGCACTATCTGATAATGATCTGCTAAAGTGAACCCTTCTTTTGGGGGAGGAGTACTCTGTTAAAGTAATCCTGAAGGTTATTAAATATGTCTTAAATAACATGTCTTACTGTAAATAAAATGGATAATGGAGATTGACTGGGATAGTTGACCTGACTTGACTGAGATCACACTGGATGTCATAAAATGTCCCTTATTTTCATTCTTGGCAGGTATGCCTCAAGGACACATATACACTACTTTCCCCATCCATGCAATGCTAGATATGTGACAAGTCACACCTTCTGTTTGTCTGGTATGTTTTCACACAGGGATTTCAAACAAAGCCAAACAAGGTCATACAGTTGAAAAAAATTGCAGTATTATTTCCAGTACTGCTCTGATCAAGAAGAATAGAAAACACAAAGAAGGAAGTCCATCTCAGTCATTGCTGTAGACCAAAGAAGGCCATTTATCACCTTCTTCCATCCTATTCACAAATCACAGTCCTTCAAAATGTTTCCACTCACTTTATTCTCTTGCTTTACGCTTTAAATAACAACAGTTTCACTTTTGGTGATTTAGCAAATGAATCTTCCTCTGTTTTTAACCAGTCATGTGCTTACCAAGATGTTCCTCCATTTCCCAGCTTCATCAAACTGACCCTTTTCTTGATCTGTGTAACCGATTTGAGCAGTTATTTCTTGGTCTTTTATCAGACATTAAAGACGTTATGAAGTACTTTCTAACACTGATGCTCTCTCATGTTTGACACACATTTTTTAATGTCACATGAAAGCATGGGCTGCTCCCGTGGAATAACAGGAAAAAAAAAAACATAAGAAGAATCACTGTAGGTCATGTGGTAGCATTTCAAAAATGTTAAATGCAGAAGTCAGATACTCATTCTATTGATTAAATGTGGGCAATTTATTTATAATCTTTTTTTGTTTTAAACCTCCCATGAAAAATATGTTAACTTCTTTAATATGCTTGACCTTACTAAATGAAAAAAAAAGAATTATATAAATAAATAAAAATAAATAGATAAATAAGATAAATGTGTAGAATACACTTTAGCCTGATTCCCCTAAATAAAAATAAAAATAAGAACAACTATCAGATGGGAACTCCACAAATCTAGCCTTCAGTGGATGAGTGGCTGGCAGAGAGGTATTAATATGAAGCTATGTCCCTATGTCTCTTATATGGCATGTTGCAGTTTGTTGCAGGCATGTGGAAGTCATGTCAAGTTTGGTGGATGGTGTTTGGACCTAAATGCAGATTAGAAGAGGGAGGGATGATTGTTTGAAAAATTTAAAATACAGAATTTATAGTCCAGAACTGATCGACAAGAAATCTCAAGAACCAAAAAACAAGGAGACACTAAGGAGGAATAAACCTAAAGAATGATGAGGATCCAGCAATGAGGAACTGAACAAAAGGTGTAAATATAAGAGACAGAAACAATGGGAGGACTAATCAGCTGGGAGCTGGTGTAGTCAGAGTAACTAGAAGGAGCCAAGGAGAAAGGAAAGGACAATGGGCGGCAGCAAAGAATAACCAGGGAGAAGCAACAGGATCTAAAGATAACTAGAAAAGAAATTAGATAAGGTTAAAGGGGAATAAAATTAATGACTACAAAATAAGGAATGACCACGGGAAAAACTAGAGGATAAGCGAAGGGACTTGAGTTAACTGAAGCCATAGAAAACTTAACCTTAAGATAAGAAAAAGAATAAATAAAGCTAGACCAAGGAATAAATAATACCAAAAATGTTGAAGAAAATAGAAAACCTGGAAGAGCACGAAAAATGATCTAAATCTAGACAACACAGAGAAAAAAAAAAAAAAACTAAGAATACTTGAAAACCCCCTGAAAAAAACAGAAACAAAAGCTAAAAAATGTAAGATCATGACAGGAATAAGGTGGTCTGGTGACCATATTTTGTGACATAAATGCCACATTTATTGAAGCGCATATCAAGCTGATTTCATCATTCCAGTATGAAATGTGGTTGATGTATCATCCTGTGGTTGAAGGTACATTTTTGTTTAATTTGTTTAATTTCCGCTTTGCATCAATAAATTTATTTCTGATTGAATCCAAATTCTTGGAAATAATGCAAGGATCTGTTAAAAGCTGCAACAAAGTACAGACTAGCTTCGAGCTTCAACGTCCAGCAATACAACAACTGTAAATTCAACCAGATTTGCAAATGAATGGTAAAAAACCTATTGATCAAAAGAATCTGTGGCAACGCTTGAAAATGCGGATAAAGGCAAAATCTCTATTCAATTTGATAGGGGCTGTGATGACAACAAAAAAATGAACAGCAATTTCAGATGGTATACAAGTATGATTCAATAAACTGGTAATCCATAACTGAATTGTTTTGGTTTTTTTTTATTGTAATTTAAGGCTGAAAAGAGATTGTGAATTAAGAATGCTGCTTTGAGCCACCTGCCCCTTGCACCCACCCCTGACTCATGGATGCATGGTGCATTGGAAAAGCTGGAGCTGGAATAGAATGTCAACTGGAATGGTATGTTGCGATATTTTTTTGTTTTGTTTAAAGCTAATCCTTTTTTTTATGGAAACCAATTTCTGCCACTGTAATGAAAAAAGGAAAAAAAAAAAAACAACAAAAGAAAAACTATAGTATGAATGGAAATTATGACTTGGTTCAAATTGAATTAAACTTCAAAAATTTTTCAGATTTAATTAAAAAAAGATTGTAAAGGTACAAATAGCTGCACTTTTGATAATCTGCATGATGTTAAACAACACCAATAAGAAAAGAAAGCAGGTTTCTAACTAAATTCTCTACCAGCCACAACATCAGTTTGAAATTTAATCACAAGGAAGTCTTCTTAACAATGTGTTCGTTAGTCCTGGCTTCTTTTCAAACAAAACACAGCAATAATGATGAATGTTATCTCCTCACCCAGTCAAACACACCCTATCAGTGTTCATGTTACAAGAATAACATATCAAAAGGAAAATTCCTAGACTTAAAAATAGAAAAAGTACACAATAAAAAGCAACATTTAAGGTAACCTGCCACAAAAACACCTACAGACTGCAATTTTTGGAGTAGTGGTTCACAGCAACACTAATTCACAGTATTGCTGTGATTCAAGTAATCAAGAAACAAGTAGCTGTATTGTATGGTGTCATATGCCCAATTATTTTTACACTGGCTACCTGCTAACACAATCGAAAGCTTTTGAGGGATGACGGTGCCCTTATACTTTGAAGCTAAGAATATCTGTTCCACTTTTATACTACCCTTAATTTCTTTTGAAAATTTCTGGCTGTTTATGTGATATACAGAAGAGATGAAAAGAAAACAGCTTTCTGTAGATTTTCCCTCTATATTTCAGGCAACTAACCGGTGTTAGTGTAGTTATTAAATAAAAGCATTTTCTCTGAAAAAAATCATTTAATTATCAAAAACCAATAAGGAAAGTTTTCAGTTTCTGCTGATTTTTTTTATTTGTCCCAGACATCTAGGTCCTTTAGCTACAAAGTTAGCCTAATCAAATACAGTTTTACCACTTAATGTGTACATCAGGTAAACTAATTTTACAATAGTCTGAGCTGAAGCAGTGTATCATGTTTAAGCTTCATAAAAGTTATTTACAATGTCAGATGACATAGAAAGAGAAACATAATGTAAATGTAAAATAACTGTGGTGAAGAGTCGAACAAATGTGAAATTCGATTGAAAAAGAGGTGACAGATGAAAAGGAATGTTGTGAGTGGCAACACATTCACAACCTGGTGTTTTTATCAGGTCAATCAAATTAATGAGACCATCCAGGACAGCCATCATTACTGCGCTTAGCAATGGCACCTATTATACCTCAGAGACCTAAGAACATGGATAGAATATTGAGCATTGTGTTGGGCAAGGATGATGTACTGGTAAAACTATGCTTCCAGGCTGTGTATTGAGATCCTACCAGCACACCGCCATGGAAGCCCCTCTGAACATCCTTGGCCCCATGCGGATCCTCCATATGTGACCCTTGTTCCCCCTGGTTTATTCCACAGTAGGGAGATACTAGTCCCCAGTGCAAAGGTGCACATTCTTCAATCTCTGATCTAAAGGTTGAGTATTGACCTACTTTCATACAACCAGAAAGCCGCAAGATCTCTGGTTAAGAGCCAGAAGTGGCTCTTTGGTCCTTCAACAATGGCTTTTGATAACTCCCCCTAAAGATTGTAAATACCTACCTGTTAAATTTTACCAGAAACTTATGACTATATTACGTAATTAGAACTTTTTTGTGTTTCCAGATCCACTCATTAAATTTGTTTAATAAAATATGTCAAAGGATTTTTGAAACTGTGTCCAACTTGTGTCTGCTAGCCTTGTTTTGTGGCCATTGAGCACCCCTGTCATTAATAAATGTTTCCTGTGACATGTTATGGGATCCTAATCCATTGTTAATCTCTCAGGAAAGATCAGAATAATTCAAAATATTAAGAATCAATTTTCTGAACTGTTACTGATATTTTATCAGGGAAACCCTTATTTAAAATATAATTTTATCAATTTAACCCACCTCTTTGAGTTTTTCATTGTGAATTGGTTTGAGTACATCCAAGATAATCTAGATTAGGTTTAAAGATAATTTGACCTTCACCCAAATCCTTCAAAATGAACTTTGGCTCTCTACCACAAAATATCTCCCCTCTCTTGAAATACTAGAAACATGCTGATTTATTCATTGTTTTGTATCAATTATTATTGCATAGACAAGGGCCCCAGACAAAATCAATGTGATATTCCTAGGTTCATTTTAGCTATTTCTCACACTTATATTTCTTGCAGTTAGTTTACAGTTTATGGTTATTGAAGAAAAGGATAATTTATTTTTTATAATGCTAAAAATTTTACTGAAAGTAACTGCCTTACATTTTGTAATGACTAAAAGATTTAAAGAATAATCAGCAAAGTTCTTTATAATGCCTTTGCAATAATTTTTTTTTAACCATTCTTTTTTTATTATTTTTTACTGGCAAAAAGTGTATTCCTTGCCTTTCTTTTTTTATCGTACACCAATACAAAATAACAATTATAGCTCAGACGGAATTGCATCTAAAATACATGGAATTCCGAAGAATGATAAAACCCTGGCAGATAATGCTTTGACAGACTTTCTCTAATACCAGGCGATCAGAACATTGTGACCGAGGAAGCCTCTTCTCTTAATGAACACTCACATATGTCCATACAACCTAATCTACGTAAGTATTGAGTAATCCTGTTAGATTTGTGTAAAACAAGCTTTCATTTCTTTTTCTCCAGCTAATTGTTTCTAGATCAAGAAGGCCTTCACACATGGCACAGACTCCTGGCCACATGACTTTTACATATGGTACTCAATGTGCATGACCTCATTTCATCCTGTTACTGAAGCTCTAGGTGTCCCAGGCAGGATGAAACGAACCAGGTCTACCAAGAAAGTTGAGTTTTTTGTGTGTAGCAGCCTGCTTAAAGTTTGCAGGCTGTGATACATCTGTGGAATGCTATATATAATTTAATGTTTAGAGCACTATTCAATTCAATTCAATTCAGTTTATTTATATAGCGCCAAATTCACAACACATGTCATCACTATGAGTGTTTTCCCTTGTTTTGTTGGATTTTAAAACATCAGCCTCAATACCAGTGCCACCTGTAGAAAGTATCTGGGGTATTGTGTATTAAATAAAAGAAGAGCAACAGAATAGAATAAGATTTTAAACTTAGACCACTGGTGATTTGTTCCTTTTTTCAGAGGACTCCGATGGCACGGTCTTGAGTCTGTAATGTTTTTAGGTTTTTCTTTGTTGTCCTCTGTTGCCCTCTTGTGTGTGTGTGTGTGTGTGTGTGTGGGTGCTCCTTTTCCCTTGGCTTCCTCGTTGTCTCCTCTCACACCTGCTCCTTATCTGCTTGTTAGCCCTGCCTTTGTTCAGTCAGCCACACATACTCTCCTCTGCTGTCATTCTTTGCTGGTTCCTTGTCGCTGTTACTGATTGTTTTCCCCTGATATCTCCATGGTTCTGGTTTGTTTTACATTTTAAGTTGGAGTTTTAGATCCCTGCCTTTACTGTTTACTGTTTTCACCAATTAAATAGCAAGAAATCACCTCAGCCTCTCTGCCTCTGCATTTGGGTACTCAAACCTCAACCATACCCTGACAGCTGATGGCACCACATGTGGTTTTTGGTGCCTGTGGGCACTGCATTGGTAACCCCTGCTCCAACAGATCCTGGCTCAGTGTTGACATACCGTAGCATAGCAAACGAAGAATCAAACATGGTGATAAGCATATCAACATCACTGGAGGAAAGATCACGAGGTACAGAAAAATGAGGAAAAAACTAAAAATACTGAGCAGAGATAAAGGGTTGAAAATTAGATAATGTTAGTCAGAAGCAAAAGGTTTCCCTAAAAAAATGCTTGTAAAGAATGATGCATAAAACAGCCATTTGATCCAAAAACCCAAACTCGGCAATAGAAATGGGATGACAGTTTGACACACAACCTTGTCTCACCATCTTTGTGGGGCATTTCCATTGCCCCATACCTGACCCTAACTCCAACCGAAACTCAATTGACACCTTAGTCCTAAACACAACCCCTGTCCCAAAAACATTAATTCCGCTTATGGAGTCCAGGCATCAAGCCCCACAAGGAGCAGTTGGTCCCCTCAACGT
Organism: Cyprinodon variegatus; assembly: GCF_000732505.1. NCBI lineage: Eukaryota > Metazoa > Chordata > Actinopteri > Cyprinodontiformes > Cyprinodontidae > Cyprinodon > Cyprinodon variegatus. The sequence goes on along the minus strand of NW_015150523.1, from coordinate 1,177,619 downwards.
ACAATTTTTCCAGAAAATAGGCCTCACAATTTATTAAAAACAAGAACACATGCACACACAAATGTGTGCACATATATATATATA
>NW_015150523.1:1163205-1176205 GCF_000732505.1 Cyprinodon variegatus | reverse complement strand
CATACAGTCTGTCTGTCTTTCTCTTTCTATAAATAGATAGATAGCATTTATGTGTATATAGATACTGTCCCCTATACAGAAAACAGCCACAAAGCATGATGCTTTCACCACCATGCTTTGCAGTAGGTATGGTGCAACTCAGCATTCTTCTGAATCTGAACACATGGTATTCTCCCAATCCTCTTTCAGGTCATCCAATAGATCTCTGGCAAAATGAAGACATTCCTGGACATGTACTCTCTTAAGCAGGGGGATATATCTGGCATTGATGCCTTCTGGGCATAGTGCGTTACTGATGGTAACCTTTGTTCTTTGGACCTAGGTCTCTGCAAGTCATTCATCAGGATCCTTTGTGTAGCTCTGAGTTTTCTACTCAGCATTTTATCTCACACGATGGGATCTTACTTGGGGCCCCAGATCGAGGGATCGTGTTAATGGTCTTGCATGTCTTTACATTTCTTATGATTGCTCCCACATTTGAAATCTTCACACTAACTTGCTTATCTGTGGTAGAATCTTTCTTTCCAGCCTGAAGCACGTCTACAGTTTTCTATTCTTGTTATGCTTTAACAGCTCTTTTGGTCTTTACCATGGTTGGACAGGTGTCTTTTATACATAATGAGTTCAAACAGATGCCATTAAACAGGTAACAGGTGGAAGACAGAAGAGCTTCATAAAGGAGATGTAACATGTGTTAGAGGACCAGGCATCTCAATGAAATATCTATTTTCCACTTTAATTTAAAATTCTAGTTCTTTAAAAATCCTACAATGTGATTTTGTACGTTTTTCTCTCTCTTTTTTTTTTATTTGGTAACATAGTTGGTTGTAAGATACTGGCACAAAAGGAATGCATTGAACATCATAAAGAAGTGTCTGTTATAGAATACAGAAACATCTGTGCACAGTACAAACTGGAGCCCCTCAGGTCAAAATTGGAATCACCTTCCAAGGTGGTGGAGAATGACAGAGCTAATATCCTGTGGGACTTCAAAATACAGATATTGTGATCATTGATACTGTAGGCAGCAGAGGGCTACCGTAGTGATTTACATGGCCATCCCAAATGACGGAAACATCAAGAAACAACCTAAGAAATTTGAGAAATCCCAAGGTCTCAGGGAAGATCTAGAAGGAGCCTGGAAGTTGAAGGCAACTGTAGTACCTGTAGTCATCGGAGCACTCAGAGCAGTACCCCCACTCTGGAGAAGTGGCACCAACAGATACCAAGAGAAACATCAAGGCAAGGCAAGTTTATTCATGAACCACAATTCAATACAAAGACAATTTGATGTTCTTTTCATGAATTTAACAATAAAGGACAAGGTAATAAAAGCAGAATAAAACAAGTAGAGATTAAAATATTTTGCATTTAAAAAAACACAAACCATACTTACTTACTCAAACACCAGAATCTACAACACCAAAAAACACCTTACAGTAATTCACTAGTTTCTGCAAATGTGTTTATTATTTTGTCATGGGCAATATATATTCCTTTCTCTGTGCACATGTATATACTGCAAATCTTCCTAATTGAATGTGCCTACAGCTTATTCTTTATTAAGAAGGGTCAAAAAAAAATTTAATATTGATTCCTGGTATTTATCTGTAGTTGCATTGTGTGAGCGAAGATAACATACTTTCTGCAACAAGTTCCATCTTTTTTTTTTTTTTACCTTAGCCCTCCTGGTCATCTTGGGCTACCTCAGTACCTGTCCTGACAGTGAAATCTTCCTGAGGGGACTTTCTTAGCTTCTCCCACTGGGATGATGGACTGAACAGCTCTGTATGTTCTCACCCGTGTCTATTTATCAATTCTAGAGGTATTTCATTATTTGTTCAAGTGTTAAACTGGTGAGTCATTTGGGCCTTATCTTTTGAAAAGGTTTTGGTCTGAAAACAATTCAAATCCAAGTACATTTTGCAGTGGCTGCAAACGTCAAATGTATATAACTTGCCAGAGCTTGAACGACATTATGGACATTCACCTAAATATGAAGCATGGATAAGGGTACTGGCTTATTCTATAAAATCTCTACCTGCATCCTTTTCTTTTTTCTCATCTGTCACACTTGGATTACAGCCTGGAAGCACAACTCACACCTTTCCCTCTCTTGGAACATTTTAAATCTAGTTAAAAAACAAGTCTTTGCACAGCATCAAAGTTTGATGCATTGCTTAAGGTTCTGCTCTGTGCCCTCAACAAGCCTCTGAGCTGACAAATGTTTATACATCTGGTCTCCAAGTATTTTGTGAGTTGTAAAGTGTGTTTAAAAATGCAGAATGCTTTATGCAGTTAATTGACCCTAAAGACATATTGCTTTAAAGGTCATCTAACAGCTCAACAGCAAGTCATCATGTTGTGATTTACCGAAACTCCAAATGAATTTACTGAAAGTCTTTTACTTAGCCCATCATCTGGTTTTCCCTATTGGAATCAAGCTCCTGATATTTGTTCTCCAAAGGATATTCCCACATTAGCATACGACTATATAATATTTTCTAGAAAAACAAAAACAAAACCCTCTTCTACTTATTCGGCAGGGTCACAGTGGGGTTGATTCCTATCTCCAGCAGTCTATGGGCGAAAAGCAGGGTACATCCTGGACATTCTATTGCAAGGCAGCACAGACACACACACAAACCCATACACATGCCGGTGATTTCATGATATATGGGGACATTTCATTGCCTTACATTAATCTTATGAATGGCCTAACCCAGACCCTTAGCCTAACCCTAACTATTACCAACATAACCTAACCCTAATGCTAACCTAAAGTGAATCCACAGTTTGGTCCTAAACCATACCCCAACTCAAAGAAGAGAACATTGCCATACAGGGGCCAGTTGAATGTCCCCATATGTACCTGTACTGTAAGTCCCCACAATGAAGGATATGTAACAAGACACTCCCCTCACATTTTAGGTAAAAGAAGACCACACACACACAAAACACACAGCTAAGGACAATTTGGAGGTGCCAACTAACCCAACAGTCATGTTTTTGGACTGTAGGAGGCAGCTGAGGTACCCGGGAATAACCCATGCATGCACAGGGACAGCATTAAAACTCCATGCAGAAAGACCATTGGCCAGAAGTTGAACCCAGGACCTACAGGCTGTAAGGCAGCCCTTCATATGTCAATATATATATATATTATTTGTGATATCATTGTGCTATTTTTTTTTTTCAAATTTGCAGTTTGTCTTTAAGTTGTCATTCATTGAATTCAGAAAAGCTTTTGTTATCAATCACCTTTATTGTATTAGTTCAGATACTTTTGAAGCACATATAGTTCAAGAAAGTGGTTACTTGTATGTAAGTGAGTATTAATCATGAGGTAGTGTTGATCTTATGGGAAATTGGTCCATTTTTAGGAATAAATCACATTTACTCATTTACTTGTTTATATTATTACCAGTTATACTAATATCAAACATAGAAAAATTGTGTTTTATTTTATCAGCAGAAAATGTAGACTAAACTTTTAAAAAGCACAGTCACCTCACATCAAGGTTCAAAGGTAAAAACAAGAACTTTTTTGGTTAACAAGGATTTTTTCCCTGGGAGTCCCCACTCATTTATGTTGACAATCTCTCCTTTGAGGTTTTGTAAGTCGGGAGAAAGGGTAGATATTGGAAACATTGAAACCTTTTTAGAAATCGATTAGAAAAAGGAATATCATAGCAGGACAAATCAGAAGAAATGTTTCCCCCCTCTTTCACCTTTTCCTGCCAGCTGTTAATGCCTCTTTCTTTTTCAGTACCTAAAAAGAAAAGACAAAAGGTAAGCTGGCAGTGACGATTGTCTTTTATCATTTAATATTTTATAGAAAAAAAAGCAATCCATACCTGGAATTGTGTTATCAAGAAGAAACCCAAGAAATCCACCAATGAACATGTGTGTGGTGAGCAGCACAATGATCACCTGGTCAAGCTCTGTTACTCCTTCAGAAAGGAATGAAAAAAATAAGTATCTTACAATGTATAAAAACATAATCTAAATATGAAACAAATAAATGTACAATTTAATGTCTAGTTATCTAATTTAATTTCCCATTTATTCATTTAATATATAAATACATAGTTACATTTAAAAAGCAATGGAAAAACCATGAAAAGGTCTACCCAGCGTCACTTTAAGTTCAGTCCAGATCCTAAACAATGAAGTCTAATGATCCAATGATGGATCCAATGATGCAAAACGTATAGAAATTTAAAAAATGAACAAGACATGACGCTTTGAATATTGACCATCTTCACCGTCTTTGAAAGAGAAAACATGTTTTGTTAGGATCATCTAGCTGCAGAGCCAAACACTATAGCTATATGAATGAGCTGTAAGTTTTTCCTTCCTCAATATGCCTAAAACCGACAGAGATTGAACACACTATTTAATGTTTTAAAACCTCTAAAACATTTACAAAAAGACAACATGGAGTGGTTACTTCATGACTCCAACTTGCATGTTTGCAATTATATTAATACACATTTTTCTAAGAATTTTATTTTCCTGTTTTTGTTCCAATTTTTTCTTTCATTTGGGTTATGCAAACATTTTCCCATTTTACAAAAGTTTTGGGGCATTAAAGTTATGAAGTTCAAGCTCAATAATTACATCTAATTATTTAAACAAAACCCATGTCTAGTTAAATAGTTAATGTCTAGTTCAATCTGAAAAAAATCAATCGAAGATAAAAGACAATTAGGAGAAATGTATTGATACAATTACTTTGTCTTTGGCACTAAGACCTCAGCAGGAAACATAGTACTTAATTTTGATAGATAGGCATGAACATGAGGAAAGAATAGGGCTGTCTGGCCCCCCGGGCCTGAAACTGGTGGTGGAGTGGAGATAGATGAAGTTGGTCAGTCTGTAGACTGCTGGTTACCAAGATGGTCTGCTAAGCTTTATGGGGAGATCCAGGGGATTGCGTGAGCTGATACTAGAGCTTCACTGAGGGACCTTAAGATGGAAGTCCAGTTTGAATTACACAGGTTGAGAGAACCTGTCCATGATGAGCAAGCATGGAGCGACAGTGGAGAGGAAAACCTCCCAGTTGGAAAGGAACCTCTGGCAGAACCAGGCTTAACATGGAGGTCTTCTGCCGGACCGGTTAAGATGAAACATGGAATGCAGTAATAGTCCAGGAGGAATGAGACTCTGATGAAGCTTTAGCTACGATGGTGGAGGAGGGGCTGGAGGTGGGTTGAAACGATGTCAACTGAATGAAGTCACACAGCACAACCACCGCCTGCGTGCAGGAGTAGACACGTGCCTATCGGAGGCTTTTTAAGATTAACTTTGGATGCAGATTGGCTTTTGTGGAGGTGGGGTTCAAAGCTGATTGGCTGTGTCGCAGGTGGATGAAGGAAAGCAATACGTTTCTTCAGTTGAACTTCCCCCTAGGCTCCATTTAATAAATGTAATATACCTTTTTATTATATTAGGCTTACACTTAGTGCAGCCCAGATAAGGTAAGCAGCAGTAATAAAAAACACTGTGATGAAAAACAGTAATGTAAATATATGACAAGAGTTACAGTTCTAACATTCATTCATTTTATTTATTTATTTTTTGTTATATATGTTCTGTTATATTATTAGACAACTAACTATCCACTTTTAATAACAGATAAATTGAAAATTATTTTACTCTATTTGGAAACTGCCAACTTTACCTATCAAATTGAGTGAGAGGTGCATTAACAAACCCTGACGTTTGACTGGCTTCTTTACAGACTGCTTCCAAGTTTGTTATGACTCTTATGTAAGTCAATCAGATTTTACTGGAAATTGTAAAAATAACTTGGTGGTTAAGTTTCAGAGTCTAGATGTTTTTCCTCAATTAGGGCATAACATATTGCCCACTTCCATTGTCAGAATGTGATATTTTAATTGCAAGCTCAGATGGTATTCAAGTCTCATTGTTGGTAAAAAAAACAAAAGAAATATGTGCTTAATCTGTTATCCAATGGATTAAGGGTATCTAGTTATGTTTTCACACAGGATAAGGTTAGTTTGCAAAGACAGTATACACATTCACATCAAACAGCAATTTTTGGCCTAACCTAACATTCATAATTAGAAAATGAGCAAAAGATAAAGAGAGCTCCACAAGTACAAAGTGTGAACAAGTAGATTTAATTTAGAAAGATTAAAGGCTGAAGGTAATTGGTGTAATTCATATAATTTCATAGGCTTAACACCAAAAACCTTTGGTTGTTTAATATCCCCATTTTCAGTATTCGGTGTGCTGTTCCCACCTTTTTACCACGCTTTTTACAAAACTGTACTGTATGTCTAAAGCCCTTTTAATCTACTACACCTGTCACAAAGTGCTGTAGATACCAAGGTAAGTTCAAATTGTATAAAAACAACATAGAATAAATTAAATTAATTAAAACAAATAAAACACAAATAAAAAAACAATACAACCACAAACACAAGAACGTAGAGAGTCTCTGCTGTGCTAAAAGGCAAAGAATAAAAATAAGCTTTAAAACGAGTTTGAAAAATAGACAGACATGGTTTGTAGGATTACAGCACATGTAGGCGAGTATATTAAAAGGAGATTTAGCAAAATGGTGTGTCATGTTCCATCCATCCATCCATCTTCCTCCGCTTATCCGGGGTCGGGTCGCGGGGGCAGCAGCTTAAGAAGGGAGGCCGGGACTTCCCTCTCCCCGGCCACTTCTTCTAGCCCCTCAGGAGGAACTCCAAGGCGTTCCCTGGCAAGCCGAGAAACATAGTCTCTCCAGCGTGTCCTGGGTCTTCCCCGGGTGGGACATGCCCGGAACACCTCACCAGGGAGGCGTCCAGGTGGCATCCTAAACAGATGCCCGAGCCACCACAACTGGCTCCTCTCGACGTGGAGGAGCAGCGGCTCTACTCCGAGTCCCTCCCGGATGACCGAGCTTCTCACCCTATCTCTAAGGGAGAGCCCAGCCACCCTACGGAGGAAACCCATTTCGGCCGCTTGTATCCGCAATCTCGTTCTTTCGGTCATGACCCAGAGTTCATGACCATAGATGAGGTTAGCAACGTAGATCGACCGGTAAATCGAGAGCTTCGCTTTTTGACTCAGCTCTCTCTTCACCATGACGGACCGCTACAGCGCCCGCTTCACGGTAGATGCTGCGCCAATCCGCCTGTCGATCTCCTGCTCCCCCCAGAGCTGGCCCTAGGGACGTGGAATGTGTCATGTTGGTTGATCTTAAAGTCATAATAAGAGTTTACATCGTGGGTTGCATCACTTGCCTCCACCAGTAGTTTTCATTGACCGTCATGCTTTTGATGAAATGTTTTTAACACATTTTTGATCAAATAATTTTCATTTTAGTTGCTGCAACAATGCAATCAATAGGTGGCAATAAATCACAGCTCTTCTGATTTATTCCCCACAGCTTACTGGTCCTTTAATTATGCTGCTCAGCACTTGATGAGCAAAATATTCATCCCAAAACTAATAAAGTCTCTTTTTACATTTCTGATGCCATTTTTTGTGAATGAACACCGTTTGCTGGAAGTCTTAGACTTTTATGGAGTTATTGGGGCAGTGGTCATGCACATTTCCTCACATGTGGAATATAAATTTTTACAAAAATAATTTACGCAGTAATCTGAAGTTTAGAACATTCGATGAATCCAATGTTATGCACTCGTTGGAGCCCATGGTAGCAGAAAAATTTTTGACCTTAAATATTGAAAATGTTGTGGAGACAAATGACTCAATTCAATCCTTTTTTTGTCTGTGAACAATTTTAAACAATCTGACACAATGATCTGATTGAATTATCTACTTAAAGTGTCATGAGGTAACATGTGTTGGTAATCAGCAAAACTGAATGGAATTGAATCGAATTGAATGAAGTGGACTAACAACCTACTAATCCCAAAACTGAGCGTTGGATGATTATTGCCTATCTTGCCATGCACTGGAGATCTTTAAAGTGGTAAAATCATTTTTTTTGTCTAAAAATTTGAGGTCTTTTCCCAAGGTTGTATGATAACACAATTTACTCTAATATGTTATCGTCATCCACCTATTTCTCCTCAATGCATTAGTCTTCACATCTAAAAATGCAGTTTTCTTTCCTTCTTTCAGTGTGAATCTGCTCTTTCCTTTTCAGATCGCCTGCAAAACAGACTGACTATTAGTTATCTTGGTTATCATTTATCAAAACTGATGAAAGGACTTTTTATTATGGTTACCCCTCTCTTTCAGAGTTTTATTATTTCCTGAGCTAAATGGCTTAGCTCAGGATGAGATGAATTTGGGCAGGTCTTCAGCATGCCTTGAATACAGAATGAGAGGAGAGAGGATGACAGCTTAAAGGAAAGCGCTCACTTCAGTCAAAGGCAAAAGTGTCCTGTCGGTATCCTATATGTTGGTTATTTCCTTTTTTTTTACCTACCGTAATTAATTTTGTTTGTTTTATCTTACACAGAAATATACAGTCCACTTTTTTTTGTTTTAAATTGCATGAAAAACATTATTTTTTAGCCTCATACCAACCTTATAGCAAGTTAAAGGCTGTAAATAAACAAAAATATAAATTCCTAAAACATCTAATTGTTCGTTTTTTTACAAAAACATCCACGACAACATAAATATATTTCAAATCCAAACAGCAGATTAATATTCAATGTTTTCAGATGTGTAGAACGTTTAATAAATGATTGAATTCATTAATAAATAACAAACCTCTTATAGTTCGTAATAGGACCTCAAGTTCCTCCATTATTTAAAGATCATAACATTTAGATTATAACTGAATAGTTAATTTAACTACTTAAACTAACTTTATAGTTACTTTGACTAATGACTAGTATTTTTTTAAGCAAAGACACTGCTTGCCTTTTTTAAAGTAACGTTCTCAACACTGGTAATAAATCCCCCTTGTCAGTTTATCTAGCAGATGACACACTGTCGGTGTTACATCGAAGTGGTAAACAGCTCAGGAAGGAACCTTATATTTATGTCTGCTGGCAATTTAATACAGTTAGTGATAAAAAAGATATTTATCATGTAAAAAAAAAAGAGGTAGGTTTTTGTTTGGGTGATATCCAGTACCGTCGTTTTTTTTTTTTTTTGGGTTGTTTTTTGTCACATTCACATACTTTATAAATTTGTACCAAATGCTCCAGTTTCTGTTCATAATGAAAATAACACTTTTTCTCAGAAGGCTTTGAAAAAAATGAGAACTCCGTGTGACCAAAGGCTTAAACAGAAACAAATAGTGATTAAGCATACTTCTAGGGTTTGCGAAAAAAAACTAAAGGAGCAGGGTTTTCAATGGGATTCCTTGAATCAAAATTAGCTCTCATAATCTCTTTAAAGAACTTATGAAACAAAATGAGTAAATGTGAGCCCCATCAGAAAGCTTCATAGCAAAAGTGACAGAGGGAAATCTTGCATTAAAAACAACACATGAACAAAATATCACAGTAAAAACCAGCAGAACCCTGAGTGCGAAATTCCTTAATCAGTGTCTGCCTTTGACCATCAGCACATCATGTTCCCCCCCCTACCATGTTCTGCACATGGGGGGAACACACAGGACTATTAAATGTGAACGCTTCCATCTTGGATGCCCTGCTTTTATAACTTCCCTTAGGCAATAAACCGCCTAATGAGGTTGCATTGAATTGAATCAAGAACTGAAAACAGGGCTGACGTTGTTTTAATCTAAAACCACTCTTGTTCACTTAACCAAAGATGCATGCACGCAGCCATTCCTAAACAAGCACACAAACTAAGACAAGCGCTCTGATCCTGACCAAACACATGGAAGTCAAAAGTTCAAGATATCTGCTAAGTGAACATGAACTTCTACAGCCTTTTTTTTTTTAGGAGTCTCTGAAGGAGGCGATAGTCTGTGTACAAGCAGCATCGACGGGCCTCTTGTGCAAAGATATCAGCTGGGTGTTTTAGCTGGTGAAAGACTCTGGAGAAGAGTGCTTTATCTGATCTGGGCAGATTACAGGCACTGTCACAGGGGCCAGCCAAGAGGATTTGGTAGCTAAGCTTCCTAGAACTGAGAAAACCAGACAAGCCTTTTTGACCAGGGAAGACTCTGGATTAGCACTTCCCTTGGAGACACTTGCATCTCATGACTTATAGGATCTAAGTCTTATGTCTGCATAGACAAACTGTTTAATCTCGAGGATTGCTCTTTTGATGGTGCCACAAAGGGCCACTACACACAGTCTTGACGAAGCCAATCAATATGCTGTTAAGTAAAGCTGGTCTGTCTCTGAGGTCATTCCATATTTTTACTTTGTCTTTATCCACGTGACTGATGTTTTTATGAATGCTTTAAACTGACCCTGTGATAGGGGGTATAATTAATCCTGGGCTTTACTGAACTCTAATCATTCTTTCCCCTGTCCGATTCAGTTTTTAATTAATTTCAATGAAGAACAGAACAAGGAGTTTGGCTCTGATTTGAAATAAATCAGCCATCTCTGAAAATAATAAACAATGTAAAAAGGTTTCAGGTTAATTGCAGTTTTCTTTAAAAGTTCCTCACAATCTCATTGCATATTTTATAAATGTTCCTTTGACAATAAATTTGGTGATATTCATGTTTGTGAGGTAGGAATGTCCTTTTTTAAAGAATAGTTTTAATATGAATCTGCCAAGTATATGAATAATATTGGGCTGAACTGTATAGAAAGAAAAGCACTATGTCTTTACTTCCAAATAAGCAAATATATTATCCACATCCAAAATCATTTGGGGAGACTGGAGCACACAAACAACCCAGAGGTATCAGTTAACCTGGACTTAACCTTGATTAAACCCTGGGTATGGGTTAAAGTGCTGACCTATCACCTCGACAGTTTAATTCTAGCCCTTGACCTGTTGCACCACTTATGTCATTTGGCTTACGTTTCTACCAGCCCACACATATAAGGCCTGGTCAAATGGGTAAACTCTTTAAGACTAAGAGTGACCAGTGTTCCAGAGTATAAAACATCCCACGTCATCCGGGTTTCATTTCATCTGTTTTTCACAGATGAACAAGAGCTTCTATATTTTCCTTTTATAGTCTACAAAAAATAGCACACATTTGGAGCTATAAAGACTTATTTCTGTAAAGCCTGAAAGCATTTCTTTTATGCCCCATCCATAAGAGACACAGCCCAAAAATAAAAAGGAGGAAATAAAGATAAAAAAAATACACAATATTGCCTCCGATAGGCTGAACTTCTATTTCCATGTAACCATCTGATTGATTTGACCGGACAAGCTGATCTACAAACAGAATTTATGTTTCCTCAATTTAAACTGACAAAAGAAGGAAAAAAATAAGAGAGAAAAAAAAAAAAAAAAAACTAAATACAAATCGATCTAATCAGGTAGGGCCACAGTATACTCTGTCCTGGTCACTTGGAATCCAGGCTGAAGGCTAATGATAAACTGTTTGCCATCTGGGCCTCTAGGATTTGGCAACACCTTTCCTTTAGGAGCTTAGGCTGGCAGAACCTCTCCAGTATATGAAGTGTAATCTGAAAGTGGAAACACAATAGGAGGAAACTTTCTAATCTTCTCTCATCATTGTATCGTGTCAGCCTAACATGAAAGTTTGTTTTTGGCATATTGTTGTTGCTTTAAACCTGTTGTTTTAGAAGGTGGTTTCTCTTTGGCGACTGAGTGTGATTGCTGTAGAAAGTTTTGAAAAACACAAGATAGTACTGGCACGAACCAAGGCTCAGTTTCATGGGAAAACCATAATAAGAAAACAGAAACAATTGAATTTAATTCAAGCATCCTGGTAATACTGATAACAATACTGATGAGGAAGTAATACATTTTTGGTACAGCACTAGTTATGGTCCAGTGAGCAGTGGGCACAATTGGAGAAACAGTGCCACACCCTGACAAGCTGATACATGACACCAAGGTGTGGACTTAGAATCTGTTTGGATAGTGGCACTATTAATTCCATAAAGATATAGAAACCCTTGCCTAAAAGAAAAAAAATGTTTTTAATGGTTTGGGTGTTATGACTTGTCCCATAAAAGCATTTTTAATACCAAAACCCATGGCATTTAATAATGTTATAACCAACAGGATTTTTAAATGGTTTTCTTTGCAAATAAACATCAGATAAACTCAGGAAATGCAGGTGTTCTGTGAATCCCTCAGAGATTTATTAGAGCACATCAATAAACAGATATCTGGAAAAAAGAACGGTATGTATATCAGTACGCAGATCAGTAATAAAAGCGTGGAAAGCTTTAAAACAATTTGAACACCTCATGGAGCCCAGTTCAAGTTAAAAGAGCAAAGTATGACATAGAAACTATCAAGAGATGCACTCTTATAACTAATGCAATGTATTTTAAATACATTTAATTTAAACACAAGCATCACATGTTGTGTTTATGCATGTAGTAGGTAAAGGATTTCAATAAAAAATAAAATGAAAATTAAGTTTGTATTAAAATAATTTAGCCACAAAGAAATTCTGCAGATGGGTAAATTAGTAGATAGGTGTGGTGTCAGCTGATTATTAAAGGGCTATCTGTGAAGAATGTCCAAGTTGTGTTTTAATTTGATACCAAACAGTGTCGTTTTGGACAGCGATCTTAGATGTAGATTTAGTTTTAGTCTTCAAGATTAAAACTTAGTTTTAGTTGCATTTTAGTCATTATGACATGTGCTAGTTTTAGTTGGTATTAGGCAAATAAAAGGTTTTACTCTAGAAAACTCAAACCTATGACTAGTCATATTTTAGTCATCAAAGATCGAGGTTTAGCTCGTCAGTTTTTCTTATTGCTATGTAAAACAAGGAACGTCAACAAAATAATTGTGTCGTTATCGTTGACAAAAACAATACTGATACAAAATGTGCAAACAAAAGCAACCCTGTAAAAGTGAGCCACAAATGAAACACAGTTAAAGGAATAGTACACCCAAAACATGATTAGCCTTCATTTTCTACTCACCCCCATGCTGAACAACACTCTGGAGTACTTTTTTG
>NW_015150523.1:1159168-1161325 GCF_000732505.1 Cyprinodon variegatus | reverse complement strand
CCCATAGAAAACAGCAGTCACTGTAAAAATATATATTTCTGGATATCAATTTGTTCAAATTTACATCTGCAAAATATGTTCTGTTATGGAACCAAAGAAATTTAGCAAATTTCACTCAATACAACTGCCTCACCTTGGACTTTACATATGTTCAATTTATTTTGGATCTTATTTTTTTTTTAACCTAAAACTCACCCTGTTGTTTCAGTTCAGTGCTAAAACTGATCACATCTGCGTTAGAACTCCATCAAGGTTTTGCAAAGACTTTGACTCAAGGGAGTTTGTTTTTGTTCAGTGAAATCAGAGCAGATGATATAGTATGCAGAAGAAAAAAGCAAAACAGTACAAAGTTTCATCTGTTTTACGAAGAATAACAATAATTTTTTTGAAGGAAAATTACCACCCTGGGTGGAACTCAGAAGAGTAATGTGACGCTGAGTTTGTGTTTTGCAGGAGCAAAGAGATTTCAGCTTTAGGGGTTTTAGATCCTGCAAAAGCTTCAGCAGGCACCCTGCTGCTTGTTTTCCTTAACACTTCTTTAAAAACAGCAAGAAACTTGTAAGAAAGAGGCAAGGAGCAACGGCATTAGATAAACAAACCAAAGAAAAAGCTATTATTAGTTGTTATTGGTTATTTAAATACTGTAATATTTTCAGCTTCAATAAATCTTCCAGATCTCACGCTAATTTCTCTACACTGAAGAAGGGTTGTTAATTAAAGTTGCTGATAAAATATGAGAACACAGTTAATACTTTGATGTAAGACAGGAGGCCTTTCTGATAAAACAAATCTAGAACATTAGTGAACAAGGGAAGAAAGAAAAGTTTTATTTTTTTTATTGCAATAAAAAAGAACCATGACCGACTTTAAAACTCATGAGGAATGTTTTTCCCAAATTACTATGAAAGACTTTTGGCAAATCAGCCTTGCCCATGTAAGATGATCAGGAGAGAGTGTCATAGTTTTCTGGAAAAGAAAAGATAAACAGCCAACCTGATGTGTTTACCTGAAGGTTGGATATCCCCACAGCTGCAATCATGCCAAACATGACAAGAAACATGCCTCCGATGACAGGGTCAGGGATAGTGATAAAAACAGCTCCAAACTTCCCAAAGACGCCTAAAAAAATCATCAACACTGCGGTTGTCTGGAGGACCAGTCGGCTACCAACCTAAACGAAACAAGAAAAAAAGTTAATTGCCATTGATTATAGTTAGATATGTCTGGAGGAAGACTCAATCACAGGATCAAGAACAGTGGATTGCAACAAATCTAATTTTTGTGTTTGTTTTATTTATTGTTTAATTATCAGCTTTTCAGTATGATTTTTAAAATCTTGCAAAGAATATGTTGTAGTCTAACTCAGCAAACCCCTGGTTATAAATGGGCTTTGCTGACTTGAATCCCATTATTCATTTTCCTAAATCATCCGTTTTATCTCTTCTTATGGCTCAGTGCTGGGGAAAGAATAACATGATGCAGCTCTGCCCCATTGTCAGCTTTCATACTGCCTGACAGCTGGTTGAAAAATGGCTTCTAGAGAATTCGCTGGATGATCATGAAAAATATTTGACGATTTTGAAGTAATTACATCACAAAAAACAGACAATCTTGGTGAAAACTCATTCTATGACTCTAATTAAGGTAACCATGTCTTAAGACTACATTTTGTTTATTCTACGATGCATTTTTAAATTGAGTAAATCTTAATTTCCAAACAAAGAAGAAGCTTTCTAATTTATAATTTGAAATGAATGAATCAGAAAAAGGCTTTTTTGAGAATAACCATTTCTCTCAGTTAATTTCAAATTATGATTTTTTTTTCAGTTTTAGGCTCTTACTCCAACATAATTTTGTTTTGCAAATAATTTTATGTTTTCAAATTATTTTTTCCTATTTCTTTTAAAACTTCTTATACAGTACTATACAGATTTTATATTTTCAATGTTTCTTCCAACTTCTCCTTTTCAGATGAAGTGTTATATACATTGCATTCTTTTCAAATTGTGTTTCACAGATCACATTTTCTTCACTTCAAGTCCAGCGCAAACGCTCACCTTTAACTTAAAGGAAAATTCCGGTTTTTAACACTTTTAGCCCATTTTCTGTAGTGTCCAGGATGAAATCGAATGATCGACACCAAAATTTTGACAATTG
>NW_015150523.1:1148476-1158523 GCF_000732505.1 Cyprinodon variegatus | reverse complement strand
CAATTGTCAAAATTTTGGTGTCGATCATTCGATTTCATCCTGGACACTACAGAAAATGGGCTAAAAGTGTTAAAAACCGGAATTTTCCTTTAAGTTTTTGCGAATGTCCAGCATACCAATACAAATGGGTCGTCGCTCCTTACTCCAGATGAACGCCCGCCCCAAGACATGAAGCTATTTGAAAATGTGTAATTCCTATAACTTAATCTGAGAAACATAAATCAAAAAAAAATTTAAATATTAAATCTTTTAAGAAATCTGTGAAGTCATATTTATAAAAAATAAAATTTCAAAAAGTATAATATATGAAAAATTGATAAAAAAAAAAAAAATGAAGTCAGTCTTAAACCCTATTTTTAATAAACATTTTGCAAAGTTTTATTTCTGGATTGCCTTTTTTCAAATTTTCATTACTTGTAACAATAATTAAACACTCTGTTGTATGATACAATTACTCTCAGTAAATGTTAGTGTTGCACCTATACCGATACCAGTGTCGGGTGGGGCCCCGATCCAGCACTAAAATGGTGATATCGGTATAGGCGAGTGCCAACAAATAGGGCATCGAAACCCTTTTGAGAGCCAAAAGTTTATTAAACTATTGCCACCCATTCCAGGTAGGCAATAAAAAGTTCTTCTGGATTCACTTTGTATTAGTCTTTTTCCGGCTTCACAAAGGTAGGCAGCAGCTTGACAAAGCCATGATGGCAATTATTTTACTTCCAAGTAGTATGCAGTTCTTCATATATACACTCGTATCAATTTCAAAGAGATGGTATCGGTATTGGCCAGTACTGCACAGCCAGATATCGGGTATTATATTGGGGCCAAAAAATGACATCGGCGCAACACTTGTAAATGTACCTTTAGTAGAATAGATTACAAGACTATCACAGCTGTATATGATTAATTTGTGATGGTAGACAGTTTCTGTTTCATATAAATTATACTTTCTCTCATCTCTAACATGTCTGAACAATGCAATGAATGTCTGACGTCACATAACCTTGCTGCTTAAATGACTCTGTAAAAGTCTTTCAGCTGTTTTAAAGGGGAATCCCTTCATGCTTTTTTTTTTTCTTATGGAATAATCCAGTTTCTTTTATGAGGAACTCAGTGAAGCCTCTCATTCTACAGTTTCAATTAGCAGTTAATTTTTATGGTGCCAAACATGGTTGTGATTCACTCGGCACATGTCCAAAAAACATCAATGCTGATGAAAAGGGGAAACGTTACTCCAAAACAGGTTTAACAAATCAAATGTTTTGTGCATTGTCAGAAATCTGCCAACGCCCTTCGTGAGAAGGTATTTCAATGAATAATTAGAGTAGGTTTACATTAGCTTGCTTACTATGGAAATTTAATAAAAGGGGAGAAAAAGAAATAAATATGTCTTTAGATAAATGAATGTATTATGAAATGAATATCTGTACCATTTAATAATGAATTGTAAAGTGAATCAAATACACATACCTTTAAATGTAACAATAAATAATTAATAAATGTATAACTTATTTTTTGTTTAATCCATCAATTAAGATTTTTATGTACTATTTAATTATGAACTGTAAGATAATTAAATATACCTTCTAAATTTTGATATGAGCTAATAGTAATTTCTGAAAATAAATTAATTTGCATATACAGTTGTTATGCGTTCTATATTCATTTGTTTACAGCAGGGGAGGTAGATATTTTTTGGTCTGTTGGATTTTAATTAAATTTGATGTGGGTGGATGTTTTATTAATAAAATAAAATGAATTAATCTTATAAACTCTTGTAGCCCTTTCTGTGTTGAGTTTAGTTTTTTGTGCTGCCTTACATTCAGATTCCCATTCATCCATAAAATTTGATGTTTCAAAGATTCTAGTATGGTACATAGATTCTAGGTGGAGTGTTGGCCTAGTGGTTAGAGCATTGCCCTTGTGCTCTGAGAAGGTTGCAAGTACCTGGTTTGAGCCCCACAGATTCCACTCTGGGTTCCAGAGCATAACACTTAACCCCACACTGCTNTTGCCCTTGTGCTCTGAGAAGGTTGCAAGTACCTGGTTTGAGCCCCACAGATTCCACTCTGGGTTCCAGAGCATAACACTTAACCCCACACTGCTGCCTGGGTGCCACTCAATGGCGGCCAACTGCTCCCCAAGGGGATGGGTCAAATGCAGAGAGGGAATTTCCCTATTGTAGGACAATTTAGGGATTTAAATTTTTTTTTTTTTACTGAAGAAATAGAAATCAACAACAAAATGTATCACTTGTTTTGTTTTTGTTTTTACAACTTTTTCTATTTATGAATCTTTCAAAATAGCATCCTTTGTCTCTGATTCTCACACCTGAGCTGTATATGTATGTAGGTCCCCCACACTCTAAGAATGGACTGCTCTGAAAAACTACCAATAGTCAGTTAAACCAATGTCGGTTGGATTAACCATCATATTGGTCAAAAACTGACGAAGCCATTGGTTTCGGATCAAACAATTTAATTGGCTTACCAAACAACCAATACAAATGATAGCTGATGGTTTAATAATCTGACTTTTTGGCTGTAGTCAAGTGTAGTGTGTAATAAATATGAACCTAGAGAACAAATACAATCACAATGGTTGTATTGACCAAATCTGTTTTTAGGGTGCAGAGTTACCAGGGTGGTCCTGGCTGTTTCAGTAAACAATGCTTTCTAGACAGTTAATTTAGGTAAAAAAAACAAAAAAAAAAACATATCTTGGTAGGTTTACATTTTCACCAAACGTTTTAAACAAGATTCACGGAGAGTTGTGCTTTTCTTCTGCCAGCAAGCTAATTCTGCTACTTATTTCCAGCTGAATAAGGTCAGCGATTATTTACATTGGATAGCAATGGCTCTTAAAATGGTTAAATTCTCATTTATTACTCAAAAACGCTATGATGGGGAGGACAAAAAGACAAAATGGCTTAATGTTACAACTAGAAAAATATTTCTGCACTTTGTTTAGTTCATAACGGTAGGGAACATTCGAGAAACGTGTAAAACTCCAACGTTTTTTTGTATTTACATAGCAGCACAGTTGGCTGGGAACTGAAACACAACACTACCATTTGGTGTAAGTGAAGGCAGATGTTCAACCAAGCCAGTGTCTAAAGGATTTCTGCTAGTACTCCCTTGGTAGTGGTTACAGAGGCTGGAGAGGTGGAGACTGCGGGTTGCAAGTGTACCCGACAAATCATGCAGCTACTGCATAGCGCGTGTTTATCTCCTTAAGTGATTTTAATATTAAAAACTTAAATCATTCTTGTACACAATGCACTGGAGTGGCGACCCAGGACTGGCCCCTGGGGGACACCACATGATAGAGGAGCAGAGGAGGAAGTAAGAGTCATTAAGGCTGACACAGAAAGTTCAATCAGCCAAATATGACCTGAATCATTCCAAAGCTATGCCGCTGATGCCCACCCACTGTTCCAAACAAGAGATCAAGACTTGGATCACAGTGTCGAATGCAGCAGTTAAATATAAAAGCACAAGCATAACACAGTCACCAGGGTCTGTGGCTAAAATGATATCATTAAAAACTCTCAAAGGAGCTAAATAATATTTATAATTGAACTTTATTTATCTCACACTGGAGAAATTTACCTCTGCCATTAACCCATTCCCTTGGGGAGCAGTGGGCTGCAATTGTGCAGCACCCAGGGAGCAGTGTGGGGTAAAGGGTCTTGCTTAGGGACCCAGAGTGGAGGCTGTGGGGATCAGAATAGGTACTTGCAACCTTCTGGGAGCACAAGCGCACTGCTCCCACCACTAGGCCAACACTCCCCAAGAGATAAAATCTCTTCAGAAGAGATTTTATCAATGAAGAAGTGAAGACATTTTTTCACAAGCAGTGGGAGAAGCCTTTGTACCAACAGCCTGCTTCGAATTAAGAGCTGAGCCAATATTTGGAACTAAGCATGCAGTTTGTGACAGACAGAATAATATTAGACAGATATGCCCTTTTAGCATTTTCACAGTTGTTTGATAATGTCGCCAGCAGTCCCTGAATACTTGAAAAGAAACTTGTAGTTTTTCCTTTTTCCATTCTTGCTCAGCATTACAGCGTTCATGTCTGACAGCACGAGTTATGTTATTTAACTACTATGTTAACAGTAAGTATAGCTGCCAAACTAAATGATTTAGTTCAAACTAAAGAGATCTGAATTCAGATGCATGCTTTGATTTTTTTACTTAATTCCTGGTTTATTAAATAAAGTAAGAGCAAAACCCAAAACATCAACGTTTGTGTTTGTATACTGAAAAGAGGTAAATTGGGCTAGCCAATAGTACCAATTGAAGCCAAATACCTTGGTAATTCCAAGTGCAGCAATGTTTTGGCTGAAGGAAGTTGTGCCATTTCCAGTACCCCAGATTGCAGCCAGGACACAGCCGATG
Source organism: Cyprinodon variegatus (assembly GCF_000732505.1). Classification (NCBI taxonomy): domain Eukaryota; kingdom Metazoa; phylum Chordata; class Actinopteri; order Cyprinodontiformes; family Cyprinodontidae; genus Cyprinodon; species Cyprinodon variegatus. The sequence goes on along the minus strand of NW_015150523.1, from coordinate 1,154,117 downwards.
CCCTCAACACCGATGCCGCGGTTGATGGCGTGAGTGGGTGGTGGAGGAGCACCAGACAAGCGTGCACAAGCATAATAGTCACCAATGGATTCCATGGTAGATGCCAAGACGCCTGCCATCATTCCCAACACTGAGGACAAACTTACAGTGGGCATGCCCCACTGACCTGTGGACAGGAAACAAAATAGACATACTTAAACTTTCCAAAACATCGTTTCAAAAGAAACTGATTGTTTTATTTTTTATTTTCACTTCTTTATATTAACATTCTATTAAAAATAGGATTGGTTCTTGCGTTACTGTTAGCACATTCAAATGACAATGTTTTAAAACAACTGGTGGATGATATATTCTTTGAAAGCAAACTTGTGTACAAACAAAAAGAAGGGACTGAAACAGGTATTTGTAGCCTTCTTCAGAATGCCATTGTATTGACTCATCCCACTCAGTAAGTGGGATAAGTCAGAATTTGGAATAAGTTTTGAGGTAAAACCCTCTATGCTCAGAATTTCTGTTTTCATAAATCCCCTTAGCCCTTATCCCGGAACTGTCATGATCTTGGCACTGATGGCTGACCTAATTGCTCACTCCATTAACCTGTCTAACTCTGTCCAGTGGTTCATTACTGCTCATTTAATCCACCTGCTGCTGCTTCAATTCATACGGCTCAGTTCCAGCCATCATGGTGAGATTATGCTGCTGATGTTCTTGTTCTAGTGCTCGTTCTCAGGGGCTAGTGGAGAGAGGGTGTTTTTAGTGTTCTGTATTGTTTCTGATTTTTCCCTAATCGGCCTCTTATCCACTGAGCATGCCCTGTTCCTGTCTTGGCTCAGTGGAGAGAGCATTTTTTTTTAGCGTTCTGTAGTGTTCCTGATATCCTGATGACCTGTTCTGCCTCTCAACCACTGAGCCTGCCTGTTCCCATCTGAATGTTCTACCTGAACTATCTGTGGACTCCTGGAACCCCGAACCAGCCTGTCCCTGTTTCGCTTGGTACCCCTGAATGGGCTCTGTACTCCTGGACCTCTGAAACTTCTTGTTCTGATCTGTTCTCCGGGGCTGCAGCATATGGGACACTCTTGGCGGTGCCCGCTGCATCTCGTTGGCAGCCCACCAGCTGGATCCTACCTCGTTTTCTGGAGATGGACTAAACTGTTGAACCAGGTTAGTGACTTAAATGGATAATCACCCTCTGTCAGATTATCATTGTCACTAATCTGTGTTTTTCTCCAACCAGAGTTTCCAGTGATGGGCGGCTCCCAGCCCTAACCACTTATCCCTGGGATTCACATCCCAGTTCTGTTGAATAAAGGCTTTGAATTATCGCACTGTTGTCTGTCTCGCTGTGAATACTGGGTGCCTCTGTCCTGCTCTATGACAGGAACAAATGAATCATGCAAGTTAGTCCATAAAAAAGCTGGACAGTAGCAGGATTTCTAGAAGCTATCTGTGGCACATTTGAGCTGATCTCAGAGTTTCTTTGTAGTGTACAGAGGGTAGCGAGGGGCGAACAGTCTCTCTCGAGCACCTCCAGATCAGTAGTCGTGAGGTAGGGAGAAAATCAAACGTTTGAAATTCAGTCGGCTGTCGTGGGCAAATCGCTCAGTAGCAATGCTAAAACAAGGATTTTTCTTCTTCTTTTTCCTCTCAGATGAAAACACAAAAGCATGACGGGGATGCAAGTGAAATGGAGTTTTTTCTAGTAGCCACGTTTGCTCAGTCATGGCTTTTAACATACAAAATTGCACAAATTGCCAAGGCAGTAGTGCGTTTTTTTCTCTAGTGAGTTTCATATTCCTTCTCTACTCGTTTGGCTATTGATAGTCAAGTCTGAGTAGCGCCATCTCACAGTGGAGCTAAGTCTGACATGGTTTTTAGACGTACAGTGTAAGCAGGTAGATCGCATCAGAGCGTCGGGTCGCACAGTGTGAGAACATTCATCTTGAGCTGTAAACTTTTAAACCTTGGGGTTCCGTTGTACAGTGTGAGCTATAGCTGCGTGACATGAATAAAAAAAAATCACACAGTGTAAGCCCGGTTTTAACCCCACACTGCTCCCCGGGTGCCACAAAATGGCAGCCCACTTTAGACAGCTTAATGACGATTAAATGCTGGAAAAGGAAAAAAAAAGTTTTAGTTGACACATCAAAGTAAATAATTGCAGCTCAACATCTCTGTTGCAAAGAGATTATGGACTTTCTTTATAAAGCTGCATGCTGTGTTGAGTGCAGAGATTTCTTTGGGTACTTCAAAATCCTACAGTCCGATAAAGTGCACATAAATTACGCTGTTCAAATAAATAAAGGAAATACTCAAATAACATATCTTAGATATGCATGAATTTAAATATTCTTGAGTTATTGGTTTGTTTTTTTAAACATTCAAGACCTGGATATGGAGTCACGAAGAACATTAAAGGAAATAAAAAACACTACAGGGTGATCCAGCTATGATGTAATGTCCTTTAAAAAGGTCATTACTAGGCTCTGTATTGGGTGTGGCCTCAATTTGTATTGAACTTAGCACTTTTGTCGCTATATTTAGGGACTTTTCAGACCCCTCCAGCAATTTTATTTCAATAAAGCGCCTAGTGCCAAATCTAGCGACTGTTTTTTGCTACTGGAGACTATGGTGACATCATATAAAAGCGCCAAACTCTGCTCTCCAGAGCAAATAGATTCGTAACCCCACCTCCTGCTCTCCTAAATCTGGTCTGCTGTCAGGATTCATGCAGATTTCATGGAAATGAAAAATGGAAAACATATAAGGAGATCATGGCTTTTCTACAGTGAAAGGAAGGACTGTGTTATTTACTTTTGCCATTGCTTTTTTGGAAACACAGGAAGGACCAATCAGCCAAAGTTAGCTCAGTGCTTGGAAAAAATGTTAATCCCTTTTGATACAACATGTAAAGTCAGCTGAGTACAAAACATAGAGAGGAAAACAACAAGAAAAGGCACAAGAAGAGAGGTACAAAACGTAGTACAAATAATGTATGTGTATTCTATTTAAATTTCTGTATCTGTATAATGTGTCTGTTTTATGTTTTGTCTTCTCAGTTCAGAGGGCCACCTGCCTGTATTTGCTTAGGGCCCCAAATTTCTTACATCCACCCGGTTTCTGCACTTTGGGTTTTTCAGATCTTTTCTTGGATATATTAACTGTATCAAACTAACATGAATTCAATTTATGCGTAGTTGTATATTTCTAAAAAAAATACTAAATCCTCAAATATCTTTTCTTCCCTTTCTTTAAACTAAGATATATTAGCAGATAAAATAATCAGCAGCAAATTGAAAAATTGCTTTTGCAGTACAAAAACTGCCCAAAAATCTGTTCATTTATTTCTGAAAAAATCTAGTGATTTGTTTGAAATATCTGTTGATATGCAGTTAATCTGGTTAATATGGACGATGGCATATGAGTTGGTGGATGGATCTGTGTTTTCCTGTTAGGAGTAGTAACTTCCAAGCTTATGAGCTAGAATTGCAACAAAAGACGCATTTTATAATGGAAATTAGAAAACAAGCATTCCAGACATAAAACCTTTAAAAGTTTTTAATTGAAAAAAGGTTTTTAGAGTAACTTTACTCTTAACCCACATTGTATTTTCAATTTTGCTTCAATTTTGCTTTTATGTTTTATATTTTCTTTTACACAGGTTTTCTATTGGTCTGCATGTAAAAACAAATGAATGATGAATGACATTTTTAAAAATCATTCTTAAAAAGAGAAATAAAAAATACATTTATATAATTACTAAATAAAAAAGTCTCAGAAAAAGTAATAAAAAAAGATTTTGATTAAACAGCAGTGTTACTCTTAAAACATTTTTTAATGCATACATTTTTCAGAGATTTCAGGATTGCATTTTATTTTTATTTGTTTCACCAAATATATTTTTTGTTTTTGCTTACAACAATAATGGAGCAAACTTCAATTCATAGAGATAGATTACCTTTTTGCATGACTGCATCAAATCTAAAAACTGTCCATCTTAAAAATAGTATATTTTTACATGGTTAGATGTCTCACTGAAATACTCAACAGTGCTCAAGTTGCAGTTTAAGTAATGCAACCTTTCCTCCATGCACTTACTCACCGCATATATACACGTAAGTGATGGAAAAAAGAAAGATTTGCAATTCAGAAAGATTCATGAAAAAGGCCCGGGGATTTATATGACATATATTTCTTTTGAAAGCTGTTGTAGTGTTACTAATAGAAAACATATCTCTTAGGTTTATACTTGAAATCTTCAACTTACATTTACAGGATTTGAAACAGCTGTTGGATTCCGTTCATCTGACTAGTCATAGCCAGGGCTTACTCACTAAAGGGGGTATTATAGGTAAAAATAATGATTTCCACTTAAATTACTGGGTTTTACATCCAGTCATTTAGCAAAAACTATGTACACCCTTGATTCGTTTTACAGGATTTAGGGAAAAAAGGGTTTGCTGATTAAAAGCGCTTAATTTTTTTAAAGAATCAGCTTGTGTCATCACTTTCATACAAGTAGAGACTTTGAAAGTTTGATGGTTTGGTTTAAATGTTACACATTTACAAAACTTAATCAATATACTTTGATAGGTAATGGTTTCACCTTATTCATTGAGGAATTAAAGACATTCACAATAATTATAAAGTGAATAATTTTACAATAAAAACCAAAAAAAAAAACTGTTTTTGTTTTTGCTTGTTTTGCTAAAACTCATTTAATTTTTACCCATGCAGTGCCTTAAATTTCAAAAGATTCCCCTGATAAATCCAGTCTGCATTTTCTCATGTTCATGGAAAGAAGGTTAATTTGAAGTAAAATTAGACTTGACATCCAAATGTTGGTCGCCAATGTATGAGTTTCCTAATCTTTAAGTAGGCTGCCAACAGTAAGTTGGCTCAAAGGCAAGATATCCCATGAAAACATCATTACACACAGCATTATTATCAGGCCCTTACCTGGATAAGGCATGTGGAACCACGGCGAGTTGGTCACAGCATTAAGATTGATGTCGGTTCTTGCTGAGAAGCCATACTCGGTAGAGTTTAAGGGCAGGACATCAAAGACGGTTAGTAAAAAGCAGACCAGCCAGGCACCACACATTCCAAACAAAGCCTGAAATCAGGATCAACATAGCGAACATCTTAGCAGTCAATTAAAACAATTCTAAGATTTAATTGAATGAACATAAGGGGCTACTTAACATAAAAAAATAATTACATTACATAAAGAAAAAAAAAGCAGACAACATTTCCAGTCATTTATTTTTTTAAATAAAAGCTAATAAATAACTGTTTACAATCATGTCCTCTAAAAAGATGGAAAAAGAGAGAAGTAAGTAATTATATTTTTAAAAAGATGTTCCATAAACAGAGCACAACTGGTTTTGGTTGGGAGTGCAGCCTAATAGGGCAAACACTTTTACATTTCAACTGTTAAAGGAAAATTCCGGTTTTTAACACTTTTAGCCCATTTTCTGTAGTGTCCAGGATGAAATCGAATGATCGACACCAAAATTTTGACAATTGGTCCTGTCTCTGCTATTTGGCTCATGCAGAATCCCCCCCTGGCTGCTTCAGCGCTGTTCAATGACGTTCCAAAAAAAGTTTCGTAAAGAAAAAACGTTCCTGTAGTGTTTTA
>NW_015150523.1:1126347-1148012 GCF_000732505.1 Cyprinodon variegatus | reverse complement strand
TAAAACACTACAGGAACGTTTTTTCTTTACGAAACTTTTTTTGGAACGTCATTGAACAGCGCTGAAGCAGCCAGGGGGGGATTCTGCATGAGCCAAATAGCAGAGACAGGACCAATTGTCAAAATTTTGGTGTCGATCATTCGATTTCATCCTGGACACTACAGAAAATGGGCTAAAAGTGTTAAAAACCGTAATTTTCCTTTAATGTAGTGTGTTGAAAATGCAGAAGAATTTGAAACTAATTCTGTTTCCACTGCCGATTATGTCCAAGCTATAAAATGATTCTCTTCATATACATGTGTATCGGGTGTATCATTTTACTAAAGTATATTGATACACCAGAGAAAAGAGCAGGATCTTATTTTATATAGGAACATTTTAATATATTAGGAATGACACTGTTCACACCTTGTCCAACAAATTAATTATTATACAAGATGTTTGACTATTTGATTCTCAGTGAGAATGATATGGACCATCAGATATTTAACAAGCATGTAATGCTCCTCCAATGCACATTTCATCTATGGTTGACAAACAGAAGAATTTACAGAATCCATCAGATTAAGGTTGTTTCCATTATTGTCATTATATATATATATATATATATATATATATATATATATATGTATATATAAACCTTTGTCATGAGAGAAGACAAATAGGGTGAATAATAATATCTGTTAAACTGTCAGGCAACTCACAGAGAAGAGCTTGAAGAGTGGATATTTGAAAACCTTCCATTTCCTATCCTTGTATGCAAACATTGGAACATTAACCTTGCTGAGATATTGGGAGAACAGGAGGATCAGTCCAACTGTCCTGCAAGACAGAGAACAGGAGAAAATATTTACATAGTGCCTGCTGATATGTCTTAATACTGAATACTAACAATAACAAATCCAGTGCAATGTGTTTATTAGATGCTTTCACATAGAAATATCACTGTTGAAGTTGAAACAACTTCATTACAGTGGATTTTTCCTAACCACCAGAGGGAGAAGTAAAAGTTGGAAATGAAAGAATAAGGGGGTAATTTTCATTTAGCACAACAACATGCTAGTAGCAGGCACTACGGAGAACAAATGTCCCAAATTCACACATTTTGACATTTATTTGCCGCATTAAAGCTGCTGACCCAATGAAGCGACTGTGCTCAAGTTAGAGATGGGGACTCGAATTTGGGACTCGTACTCAAGTCACACTTAAGTCACATATTTAATGACTTCAGACTCAACTTGGACTTGTGACTTCAGACTTGTGAACAATCTTTTATTTTTTTTGTTTTACTACTTTGACTATCTAATCTTGGAAATGTAATGTCCAGTTCATAGACTTTGGCTGTCGACTATAAATGGGACAAATTTCTAACTTTGATTTTGCTGCTTGTGAAATAGGATAATGACTGATGCAGGAACAACATTCAATTGGTCCATCCATTCGTCCATTGTTCCATATTTTTGTGAATAGATGGATGGATGGATGGAATTGAAATTGTGTACATACTAGGCTTTTATTTATGGAGCTTAATCAGTCTAAACTTTCACAAATTGACATTTGTGATTCATAGATGCACAGGACAAGCTCCACATACACACAGAGCGATTCCCACAAGCACAAAAAAATGTGGATTTTTGAGACTCTCCTGAAGTGAATCAATACACAAATGCATTTTTTTTTGCAACCAATTACAGAGCTCCCTTGTATAAGCCAATTACAAGAAACTACTCCACGTGGGATAACTGACCTCCAGATCACCAGATTCCACATGCTCAGTCACTGCTCCGCTCCAGACCACCTGCTCAAAGCAAAGCCGTCTTGCTCCACTCCAACTTTCTTGGAACGCAAGGAAAGCATGCGCAATATAATTATTTAATCCATCCATCCCTACTGAGGTCGGGAGGTGTGTCTGGCGCCTATCTCCAGCTGTCTACGGGCGAGAGGCGTGGTACACCCTGGACAGGTCGCCAGTCCAGGCTGTGTGTGTGGAGCTTGTCCTGTGCATGTATGAATTACATGTGTACTTGTAAAAATTGGGACTTATTTAACTCCATATTCATTCATCATTTTTTTTATACACTGTTTAATACAATGTTTTTGAGCCCTTTATAAATAATGCACTAAAAGGCATCTGTCTAACTACCTATAACTATAAATATCAGAGTATTGTGGTACTCGTGTGTTCTCAACAGTAGGAAAGCATTCAATAAATATATGTTTTAGCTCATTTTTGGACAATAAAAACCCTATTTAGAGCTTTGGGTAGAGTAACTGTAGGTCCATCAGCCATCAACCGAGTGCCCTCACCAACTTTCATCACAAAGTTTCACCCTTGCTTTAAAGAATGCAAAACCGAGTTTACATTGAAACTCGGGTATAGTGCCTGTACTTTTGTCACGCCCCAAAATTTATATACAGACCAGCCCACTGGTTCACTGGCCCAAGAACATGAATAGAGGTTGCAGAGATGTAAGACACTAGTTTAGCTGTTTAGCCTGCATTTGGGTTTACTTCTACAAGAATTACAAAGTATAAAGTGTCGACTGCTGGGCCGCTGACTGGACTGGACCTCAGCAGAGAGCCATGAGCCGTCCGTCCTCAGCCAGAGGAGAGGGCTGGGTGCCAGTAAGGAAGGTGGGGGGAAGCACGGGGCCGCCGGTGTCCAGACTACTGTCACCTGGTTGGGTTTGGACCCTCCCCTGCTGGCTCCCTGCCCCCGTCCGCTGGGGTTTGCAGACCTGTCCCAGAGCTTACGGCCCGGTTCGAGTCCCTGGTGTGTTTCGACTAAATGCTGCACTTTTGTCGACCAAAATCACTGTTGACTTTGAAATTCCACCCGGACATTTTTTTTGGTATGAAAAGTAGATGTCCGGGAAAAGGAGGACGTCTGGTCACCCTACTCTATAATTTCGATATTTCAGTGAGTGCTTGTTGCTATTGATCAGCAGCTTCGCTCGTTGTACACCAACCAATCAGTGCATTAATAATTAATATTGGATTCATGCAATATTGGTACAGTACACTTTAAAAACAATGGTATTGTAAAAGGTTAGGTACTAAATAAACATCATTCTTCATTTACAGGTTCTCTGAATTCAGCAAAGCAAAAAAACTGCCAAGAGGAGACGGACAGAGCAGCATCGAGTCCTTTCCGGTAAAAGGAGTGCAAGTGTACAGCCAGGGACATCCCAGACATAAGGCTATTACTGAAACAGCTTCTTTCCCACAGCTGTCACACTCCTGAACGCCTCCTGACACAACTATAAGGACTGTATCCCCCATACAATAATAACATATGGACTGTCCTCACACTCACACACATTCCATGGACTGTTCCCCTCACGCACATGCACAATCTGTATATAATCTGTAAATCTGATCTGCCATTATTTATCTTGTAGTATAAATCCGCTAATACATATATAACCCTTTTCCTAACATTCCTATATATTCTGTATCATCTGTGCATGTAGCTCCCATATTCATATGTGTATATTATATTTATATTTATACACAACTTTTTACTAACTATTACTTTTTGTACATACACCTGGAATAATATTTATATCCTGTATAGCACTTCTAGATAGATGCAAACCACATTTTGCTGCTTTGTACTCCTGACAGTGCAATGAAAATAAAGTTGAATTCTATTCTATTCTGTTCTATAATAGTACAGGACTTTATTATATCATGCAACCTCCTACTATCTTTGATCAACAAACCCAGCTTTAAAAACTTTATATCAGTGCCCGCCAAGTTGCAGCACAGTAACCAAACGTCTAAGTGAGCTCTCTGCAGAAAGTATCAAAGATTAAATCCAAGTTAATCTTGGACGAGTTATTTGTTTCAGTGATTGCGATAGAAACACAAATGGAGATAAGCAAGCATGCCTATGTAAATTATTGCACTTATTTTAATTAAACATGTAATCAGAACTCATTGTGCGATTAATTGAATATTTCAACAGGCATACTCAAGACTAGATTTGGACTTGAGCTTTCAAGACTTCAGGCTTGACTTGGACTTGCAAACAATGACTTGTGTACATGTCTTGCTCAAATCCTGCAGAGCTGAAAGAAAGAGCCCACGAAATGAAGTATGCAAAAAGATTGTCAAGAGCTAGATATCATCAACTCATATAAGGCGAGAACCTTACTATTTATTACTACCTATGGACCTTAGCAAAAACATAAATGGGATGCCATGCAGATGATATCTGGCATCTTAACGGGAACTTTAGAAGTCAGCAACTTGATCTTTTAGATATTTATAAAGTACAGATTTTGTAAGAGTTTAGGAGCAGGACCAGGTCTGATTTAAAATAATAAATAAATAAAAGGTGATGTGCTTCAGAAATAATCTATATCTCACCAAGCCACTCTGCTAATAAGAATCTATATATATTTACTCTTTCTTTTCCCCTTTTTATTGGTCCTTCATGTTGTTTTTTATTAAAGTACTAGCTTATTTGTCATGACTGTTCTTTCCCCCTTGTCCTATAATTTACACAATATATTTTATTTAGCACAACGATAAACGTTACATAGGGCAGGAAATTTGATCTTTAATTTGATTAATGGTTGATACCATAAAGCTGATATGACTACTGATTAACATATTTAATTAATTCTTTAACAACATAAATGTCATGAAATATATTTCATGGATGACATTTACATGTGAATGTTAAACCTTGGCAGACATTTAGTAAAAAATTGACACCTTCTGGGTACACTGTCTTTCTCCCACAGTCCAGAAACATGCTTGTCTCTAAATTGCTGTTTGATTGTGTGCACTCATTGTTTTATTGAAAAGTTTGGGAACCCCTGGAGGGAACAAAACTAAGTATTCTTTAAGATTTCTGCCTACTTAGGTGTAAGTTACCGTAGATGTACATTAAACCTTTAATTTAATCTGAAGCATTTGTGTATTAATAAAGCATAACTTAAATAGATACTTACATAAATACCTAAACTGGAATGAGTAAGTACTTGTCTAAATATCAATAATAAAAAATTTGTTGGCTTAATATTTGGTTAAGGGTGTGGCTTTTACAGCAACAGTTTTAGTTAATTTGCAGTTATATTTCATAGTTTTTTAAATGTTACCCCCTATTTAGGGGATTACCAGCAGACCTTTAGGGGGGCTCCTCTCACAGATCTGCACCTTTTTAAGTCCAGATTAAAGACTCAATTTTCAAACTGGCTTAGGACACATTGTTTTATGCTTATGATTTTCTTATTTATTTATTTTATTTGCAATGTTTTTATCTTTCTTTGAAGCACTTTGGTCTTCCTGGTGTTGTTGTAAAGTTCTATATGAATAAACTTGGATTGATTGATTGATTTATAACATCTAAGCTCCACTGCGGTACAAAGCCCAGAGGAGCTCCAAATGTCATAGTCACAGTAATAGTTGATTACTCACTTCATTCACCTGCTTTTCCTTCCCTGCTCTCTAATTATCATTCATCTTATTCACCTTGTCCCTCTGCTATATATACGGTTAAGCCCAGCTATTAGGACCAGATCATTATTCTTTGTTTATTTGTGTTATGTATTTTTGTCAGTTGTTAATTTTTGTTTTTTAGTTTAGTTGATCTCTTGGTTCATGTCCTGACTCTTGGGGGGCCTGTGTGTTTCGAGAGGGTGTTTTAATGTTTAATCAATGTGTTTTCACAACTGTGTTGACAGGATGACTGATCTAATGTGTGCAATTGATCTTATACGAACACACTGTAAACACAAATATACTCGCATATATATCAAAATAGTAATATTTTAAATATTTCTGTCTCGTTTTAGTCATTGACTTTAAAAATCCTGGATTTGATTGTTTTGCTTTCTGAACAACGAGATTTCTGTACATTTTCTAAAGTCTGCAGTTACATAATAGCATTTCCTTTAATGTATTCTAGAGAACTAATAACACAGACAAATTTATAAATCAAAATCTTTACCAGGTTGTTACACTGTTTTATTCTAACCGTAATTTACCCCCCCCCCCCTCGCCCAAACAAAAAAAGTTATTGATTCTTCAAAGCCAACATAAAAGGTTTTGTGCAACCTTGCTGCTTTGTTTGCAACCCTAGAAGCAGGTTGCTGCAAATCAAATCAAACCAGTATTGACACCAGAAGTGACCCCTTCCTTATTTATGTGAGTTTTGTCTGATTTAAGGGGAAAAGTGTGTTTTAAAATAATGATTAAAATCTTCAGAAAAATTCAATATTTCAAAATCAGGAGCTACATCTCTGTGTAGACATAATTTAGCATGATAAATGCTAAAGTTTATTAGCAGTGGCAGCTTCCTGGAGAGGGGCATCGACTAAGCTGTTGATGCCTGCAACTTAATTTTCCTGATGATACATTTAGCCTTGTCTTTAAACAGCTACAGTAACTCTCTTGCACTCTAAAACATAGTCATTATTTGAGCTTTTAATGAGACTAACTCTTTGTGCTCTATTTTTATCATATAGACTTGAAAACTGGCTTGTATTTTTACACATCTTCTTGGCTTTTTACTCTTCTAGAAGAAGCCACTACAGGGTAAACTACTGCATCAAATCCTTCACTTTTCTCTCATATAGAAAGTACTGCTAGACCAGTACTTCTATATTATTTTTGTGCTTGTAATCTGTCTTCTCACACCCCTGCTCAGTCGTTGCAGAGTCACAGACACTGACCAAGGCCTTGCTGGAAGTTACCTGGTAATAAAGGAGAATTTCCTCACCATTGTTACATTCATGTTAAGTATAATGTAGTGCTTAAATTCAGCGACACACTGCATGTGACTTCCCAGGAAAAACGGTTGCTCCATTACTTTATGATTGATGCTACATGACTCTGCTTGGGTGGCTGCCTTGAAAACTGTTAAACCTGTTTGAAAAATAACCCTAAGCTGATGGCAGTGTAACAGTGTTTAATAACATGAATAATTTCAAAAAACACATAACTGACTTGGAATCTGTATAATTGAATTAGATTGACTTTTTTGAGACTGTACCTTGAGACAACATGCTGTGAAATGGCACTACATAAATAAACTGATAGATGAACTGAATAAACCAAATTAAAGAAAAATAAGTTTCAATACATTGAAAATTCGTGAATTTAACACATGCCTGACATTTCTTTCTTTTTTTTCTTTTTTTTCCTCCCTGCCTGTTCTGAGTCATTGTTTATTGGGTCTCTCTTTTTCCTCACCCGTGTTGGATATCTTACTGGCTAATGGTTTCTGGACACGACGTTGACTTAACCATTACCCGGAACCTTGTCGACCCATCGTCTCTGTCAGCAGGTTTGCCATAGTTCCTAAGAGCTGTCAGAGAGCACCTACCCAGAACAATCAGTCTGTCTGCACAAGGATATTGACCTCTTTTTAAAAAAGCTTTTTAAAAATGCCCGCTGTGTCTGGCTGAATATCTGGTTCTCTTTTTAGCTGGGCTTAACATGAAGCTCACATTTTAATGAGTTACTTAGTGATACAAAGAAAATTGCTTACATTTTCTTTGGACATTTCTGATACTTTATGGAGAATATACATGGAGGACCAGTTCTGCCATATTTAAAGATAAATACAGAAATAAATAAATGCTTAATAAATAAATGAGCATACAATTAATCACCCCCCAAAAATACAATAAACAAGTAAATGTAGGTAGAAATTAAATTATACAGTGAGACATAAATGTATATCACTTTTAATTAGCTTCTTTATTTATTCGCCTTTGTAATAATTATCTTATTGTTTTATTGTCCATTTTAATCTTCAACTTTATTTATTTATTACTTATATTTTTAAGTATTTATTTATGTGCATGTGATAATACGTTTGTCTGTTTCATTCTTCCTTTGTATTTTTTTACCCTATTTATTTCTTCCATGCTTTTTATTTCTGCCTGTCGTTTTTACATTTCTGTATACATTTCTGCCTCATTATGCAAATGAGGAAGGGGTATGTCTTAGAGGGTCAACTTCTGCCCATTGGTTGGCGGACCATCTTCTTAACTCACAGAGCTCAGATTATTATGTTAAAAGTTCTCTTTTCTGTTGCTGTTGTTCAATAAAAGTACATTTAATGATAATTTGAGGCGAGGCATATTAGTGAATATGTAAAATATGTAAAAATAAATGAAATCACTACTGTCCCAGTTTTCTAATTTCATTGGGTCTCTCTTTTCTAATTTCATCAAATAAGGCATATCGTTCAAGTCAGGAGACTTGAACGATATGCCTTATTTCACACAACTATAGAGCAATAGTAATGTTTTAGTAGGCTGGATTTCCTGAAAAGTAATCTGTCAAAAGCTTTGTCCGGTTGGTTCTACACTCAAAGAGACAAAAATTGACATGAGTGGAAAGAAATAGGTCCCCATGCAAGTAGGAGATAATCTACAGAGAAGGAACATTGACCAATCAATTTGATAGTGAATCTGAAAACACACCTCACAAAACACACAAAAATGGGTGTGGGGATTAATTTACATGTTTTAAATAAAATTGGTCACATCAGTTTCTATTACAGGTGTACACCTTTGGCAGAATTCTGAGTTCATAAAGTTACAACTTACAGCCTGCAGTCAGACAAACTAAGCATAATTGCACTTCCAGAATCTGTCTTTTTTCTTTTCAAAAGCAATCATTGGAGAAGAGCAGACAAATCTGAGAATGCTGTAACAAGGGACTTGTATAAGTTGGGTTGTTAAAAACAGAACTGCAGGTCGTTATCTCCGAGCTTACATCAAAAAGAGCTTTAAGGACTAAACTTGCTCTGCATTCTAACCACCATCCCCAATATGTGTACAAATGTTATGATTGTCATGTTTGATGTTTGAATGCCTTGCTGTTACTTTAGATGAACCACAATTGTCTTCTCACAGCTGCTATTTATTTTGAAACACTTTTTAGCATGTCAGAAACATATGCTATGTATAGCTGGATCTGTTATATAGTATAGCAACAAAAAAGACACTCGGCCTATTTTGCCTTATTATGTCTACTAAACAACCACAAGGAACGGACTTAGTCTTTTTATAATCTGAAATAGGTCATATTATGCTTTAAACTTTAACAACCTCCCAAAAATTAGAAGACTAATGAGAGGTAAGGATACGATAATCTGGAAATGTTTATTGGATACATAGATGTCTCACTCACAGAGCAGCAATTCCCCAGTGACTGCCACATTTCTTTCCAGCCTCAATGAACAGTGAAAGGCCGATGAGGTTGATTGTAGGAGCGATAGTCAAAGGCCCAATGTATTTAAGCACAAAGCCCACCAGTCCAGAAAATCCCAGGAAAATCTGGAACAAAGAGGCAACCAGTATGGCCCCCTGAATCTGTTAAAAAAGGGAAAGAGGCAACAATTTTTAACCAACAAGGACACATATTTCTATAGATATAGGTAACCATGTTTTTCAAAGATTGTTTCCATTAAATACAATTGTTTTTCCCTTGGAAAAAGGATAGCCATACTGATATGCTCCTATAAAAAAACAAAATAGTCTTTTATAGGATAATTAAACATCTTTTTATTAGTTTATTAGTGCATTTTTTTTATCATCTCTCTACAAAAATTATGTCTGTGCAACAGAATAGAGCCTCTCTGCTTTTTTTTTACTTCTCTGCTAAAAAAATCCTTAAACATACATGTCCAATGGTACTTGAAAAGTATTATTTTTTTATCATTAAGTAAAGCTGTGCATACACTGTACGATATTTTCAATTGTTGCACGCAGCTACAGCTCAAACTGTACAACAAAATCGCAGGGTTTAAAAGTTCACAGCTCACGATGTATATTCTCACACTGTACGGACCGACGCTCTGATGCGATCTACCTGCTCACACTGCATGTCCAAAAACCACACTTCGCGCTCAGCACCGAGATATGGCGCTGGTCGGACTCATCAATCTGGAAGAAGAAGAAGAAATTCCTTATTTGCACACGTGCAGTGCATGATGTTCTGGTAAATCGGCTTGTAGACACTCATAGCTCTGCTTCAACAGCAGGAATTTCTGCCGACTTTGCGATTCCTGATCGGGAAGTGGTTGTGAGAGGCTAGTTGCCCCTCGCTACCCCCTGTATACTGCACAACGGAGGACGCACGATAAGGCTAAAAAATTGACTCGATCGAAAAAAATCTTGCTCGACTTGAAAATCGTCCCGAAAAGGTCAAAAAATCGTACAGCATATGCCCGTCTTAACTTTACATCAGAGACCCCAAAAAATAATTGTGGTGTTTCTCAAAGGTCCATCATAGGGCCTCTCTTATTTAATATCAACATGCTGTCCCAATCTTAGATTTTAATAAATGACACACAGCTGTACATTAAGATGCCACCTGGTGACTATAAACCCAATCGAGTGCAGTGAAGATAACAATGCTTTGGTGTACAAATGATCCCCTAAAACTTAAAATTCAAAAGTAGATTGTCCTTTATACCTTTACATTTGACTAAGCTTTTATAAATAGTTTAATACAATAAAAAAAAAGTATATGTTCTGTTATACTGCTCTCTATTACCCTTGCCAGACAGGTGATGGATGGATGGATGGATGGATGGATGGATGGATGGATGGATGGATGGATGGATGGATGGATGGATGGATGGATGGATGGATGGAAAATAAAAGTAGAAAATAAATATACTTATATGTTAATTAGCAGATATAGTCATTAAGTACAGCAACAGTACTGTAAAACCCTATCACATGGGATTTTTATTTTCTTTCTGTTTTTTTTTTTATTTCCAGTTGAGCAAATAAAGCCGTCAAAAGCTAAAAGTATGCAAGCCAAGTTCTCTGTGAAGTCATTGGCAAAACAGGCTTTAATTGTGAACATCACATCTTAACATGTCAGGTCCTACAATAGATTTACTGCCACAAACATGTTTATGAGTCCCATTTTGCAGCTAATAGTGTCATGAACAGCTTTCACTAAACACAATCCACTTTAAATCCTACCAAACATTTTTTTTCTTGAATTTTGTTACGCAAAATGTATCTGAACTACAGCCCATGCACAGGGAAACAGAATTCTGTCAAAAAACATGCAAACATGTTAACTGTTAAAAAAATCTGTTTAAAATACTCTGCAACTATATGAAGAGCATTTTATTTCACATTAAAATGTGTTGCATAATAATCTGAATGTATATAGATGACATAAAGAGTATGAGCAGAAACTTGTAAATGTGCCATCAGAAACTTAATTTCAATTAGCCAGAGTGAATCTATGACTGCAGAATTTGAAATTAAATATACATTTGTTGAAAGTGAATTTCACAAATTTCATACTATATTTAATAGTTTGAGGTTGAATAAAAACTGTATTTAGTCATATGAAACTGAACTAGTTTTATTTTAAACTGTATTTTATTGCATTAACAAATCAGTTTTAATTTTAGAATTCAGATTGTTGTGTCACACATTTGGTTCCTATGAAAGAAAAGATATCGACTGTTACTACAATAATGACGTCCAGATTTTATTTGCAGTTTTTTGAGCCCCCACACCCTGCCTCCCTGAGCTCTTATCCAGCTAATACTTTGCCGATTTTTCCAGACAAGTTTACAATTGATTGTCAAAGCTTTTGAATCGTGCTTCATTTATACAATAATCTATTTGTGTTTTTTTCATGCACCTGTTAAATAGTCAAGTTTACTCGAATGAATATTTTTCTCACCTCACATATTCTTGACATCCAAATTTCATCTGACTTTTCTCCTGTCAGGGGAGTGCTGCCATTCTTCAGCTGCATTGCATGGGCATCTGGAACAGGGCACTGCCATTTTGGCAGAGCAAGAATGGCTAAAGTTGGGGTCATGAAATTAAAAGTTGCTCCCTGAAGAATTGGTAACCTGTAAGTCAGAAAGAAAATTGCGTTAAAAGTCAGGCGAATAGGGTGCGCTTAAAGAGGTAAATGAGGACTCGAGCTTAATAAAGAGCAATTCAACTACGCTAAGAAAATATTAAGTATGAGTGGAGAAGAAATAAGAAATAATGTATATAGGTGTGTATTTTGCAGGTTTATTGCCATCATAGCATCACTTTTTACAAATAGTTAGCCAGACAGACAGATAGATTGAATAAACAATGTCATACAGAAATATAAGATGGGCTGCAGTAATTAATGGTATGAACAACTGAAAAATCTGCAAGTCACCTGGTATAGATTCTAGCCCTTAATTTGCATATATGTGTCAAGATTTGGTGCTGATGACTGCCTTGATTAATCATTTCATTCACTTGATTACTTCTGCCCAGTTTCTCATTACCGCCCATCTGTTTCACCTGCTCCAGCCTCTATTTAATCTGCCTTCTTCCAGTTATTTATGCCAAAATTTTCAAGCCCTTGGTGAGAGTCTTCTCATGAGTATTACTGTTTTATAATTGCCTGATCCTGCCCATCTCTGCCTTTGGACCTCTGAGCCTGCCTGTTTCTGTTCTGATCTGTTTGCCTGACCTGTCTTCAGACTCCTGCAGGATTGCCTGTCTGTGGACTAAATTTGGAGCTATTTCCTGACACCATCCTGGATTTCCCTTTGGTACCTCTTTGGATCTCTGATCTTCTGACCCAGACTCCTGTGCACTACCTCGACACTGGCTTTGGCTTTGCCCTTTGGATTATCCTGCCTTCCTTCATCTGCTTGGATTGGATCTCCTGCCTGTTTTCCGGTCTCAGGGGCTTCAACATCTGGGACTCCCTGGGCAGAGCCGCCGTGTCTTGTCGGCAGCTGACCGGCTGGAACCTACTTTGGTCTCTAGGGACAGACTGAACTATAAGACCAGGTTAATGACTCACACGTTCATAATCTTCCTCTGCCAGATAGAAATGGTCACTAGCCTGTGTTCTCTTTCTGCACAGGTTCCTGCCTTAGATGCCCTAACTTTTCACTGCAGATCTGTCACTTTAAATAAACACCTTTTTGAGATATCATACTGTCTTTTTGCTTGAATACTGGGTTCTCTGTTTTGAACCTTGACAATATGGTGTTCTGATAAAGATTTTGAAGTCCTTTAATCCATATACACACCTTCTATTTCATGTTATATTACAACACCAAACCCTGCTGTATGTTTTAGATTTCATGTAACATACCAAAGCAAATGTTTATGGTTTACATGTATATCCCCTAAAAAAATCCCAAAACATGCAATGTGTATATTTGTATCCAGTTTAGTTCAGGTAAGGTTTATATGGATACCATTTGGCTACAGTGAGACTTCAGCTTATCTTCCTGAAGTCCTGGATTCCCTCTCTATCAGAGAACTTCTTTTATTTCAAGTAGAGCTACGCATTTTTGTGGTAGTTCACTCCTGGATTTTAACATTTAGAAAATGTATTACTTGATCTATTCTTAAAAAAAATAGCTCATGCTCATTGGTTGAAAGTTGCCTTTTGTATCTCTGCTTCTTTTTCTATGTCTACTTCTGTGTCCTTAAACCCCAGTCAGCCTCTACAGATGGCCACTCACATTGAGCCTGGTTCTGCTTGAGGTTGCTTCCTGTTTAAAGGGAGTTTTTCCTCTCCACTGTCGCTACAAGCATGGTTGGTGTGAGGGTTGCCTTTGAGTCAATGAGTTGATGCAATCACCTGGCTTTTCTTAGATAGAAAACTTTGAACTAATCTGAATGTATAACCCTGATTGAGTTGTCTGCGTAAAGTGCCTTGAGATGGCGGATGGTTAATTGGCGCTGTATAAATAAACTAAATTGAACTTAATTGAATTGAGAATGGGTAGAGAAAGTCTCTGAAGCACTTCTAAAGACTTGTGACATACTGTTGTTTGGAGTTATTTATATGCTTTGATCTAAGCTACTCTTCTGTAGCTCTGTCTATACAGTAGATGCGAACGGAAGGAAATGTAATACACAGAATAAATTAAAGTTTGGGGTTCTAACATGGCTAAATATGTTTAAGAACATTTTCTTATTCAAGTTGCTGTATATCATGCATATTCCAGTTGTTATTCAACTACTCCAAATGCACCAAGAAAGATTAACTACTTATCTTTCAATGTCAGTCTGTTTGCTAGGATCACATGTGACCTTTTAAGTATTTGCCAAAAAAAGAAGGTGGAGAACTTGAACAAAAGCTTTAGCTATTTGCACAGGCTGATTGATGCACAGATATGCATGTCCACCCTTTTGAACACTGTGTCGCAACACAGATGCAGGATTGCAATCGTATTGCAAGGGGCAGAGATCAACAAAGACATTCATAGAAACTATTGGTAGATCAATAGAGAAACCCAAAGGAATTCTTTTAAAGCAAATGTAGTGAAGGGAGTACGAGGATTGACCCTGAATAGGAAATCCTTCCTTTTAGCATTCATGTGGCACAGAGCCAGATCTGACTTACTCTGAAGCAATGCAAGGCGGAGTATGTAGGTGGAAGGAGATTTACTGTCAGTTCCCAAATAACTAAAATCTAAATGATTCATCTACCATTGCAATAACCGGAGTAAAGAGAATGTATTGTTATATGGGATATTCTATTAGTTTGCACGCTTCAAATAAAAAAAATAAAAAATCAAAGCCCAATGCAAACAGGAAACCCTTCACACAATATAGTGATAGATATTCATACACAATGAGGTAAGTACCTCAGAATTACAACATGTAAGCTGCCTAAGAAGTTTACGCAAACCTGAAAATTCTAGTTTATGTATCTAAACTTTGCGTAACCCATGGGCTTAATGGTTCACTGCTGCTTTGTTACCTGATTCCAATGGAAGTCTGCAGAAGAGTACATAATCCTGACACAAAGAATATGGTGGAGATGAGCTGGCTTTTTGCCTCATTGTTGTCTGCAATACACAAAGGCTCGGCGAGGATCAGAGGGACCGCAATGATTCCACCAAATGCAAGGACATAGTGCTGTGGAGAAGGAATCAGTGAGAGGGATGAAGAGACGTCAAATTTTAATTACAGAACCTGTGAAAACGACTTTCACAGGACTAGTCATTGAGGTTACTTATGATGAAAATTACACTGCATTAACAATAGAAGGATAATGGTAAGGGAAAACTGTAAGTTAGTATCAGTTTCAATACAAATCCTTTGTGGAGGCATTTCTTAGAGCATTGTTCAAACAACACATTCATGGATTATCTATAGCCATTTATCTTGCATCATCTGCAACTCTAAGATTATGAGGGTGGGCCTAGGCCCATCCCCAGCATCATCAGGGAGAGGTTGGGTACACCCACAGGGTAACAGAGAGGCCTTGGACATATGTCTGCTTGTAATTCAGAGAACCCCATGTTTTTGAATTTGTACAGGAAATCAGTACATCAAACTTGTACAGAAAATATATGTAGATTTTCTACTTAGTTTCCTCTGCTTTCAGTGCTCTCAGCTGTTCCTCATATCTTGATTTTGATTCCCCCGCCAGTTTTCTTTTGTTTCCTGCAAGACAACTTCTTTGTAAGTTGTCTTGTTTCCTTTGTTCATTGGTGGATTCTTTTGATAGATTTTTGAACCATCTGACCATGCCTTAACCTTTTCCTCATTAGCTTTAAATTAAGGACGCTCTGGGACTGAAGAAAAATACATCTTTGACCACAGGGACTGAAATCCAGCCACTTTACTTTTAATTATTTTTGGATTTGGTCAAATTCTGGATGTTCTATAACACTCCATATATCTTTTGTTCAGTTTGTAATAAAATTTTTAATTAACCATGCTGGTTTAGTTTCTGCTTCTATGTCCTTTGGCCGTACTAACAATATGCTTAACTTGACATTATAAGGATTGGACTGACAGGTATAAGCTTTCTTTTAGATGTGAGAATATAAGTAATTATGATTTCACTGTTTTATTTTATTTAGATTTATTTATATTTTTTACATTGTATAAATAAACAAATCCATTGACATTCAAATTATTTAAAAATCGATTGATTAAACACTTCAGGGATATAACAAACCAGCAAGCCAACATAAACGTACAGTGTATGTCTGGAAAGAAGAGCTTTAAACAGAAAATAAGTCAAGATTCAAGTGCTGAGGAGCTGCAAAGTTTCAGAGCTCAGGTGGGAACATGTCCTAATGGGATGTTTGTTATTTTTTGGCTTCTGTAGAACAGTGTATGGTGTTGTCAGTCTGGAAATTAAGGAAAAAGGTAAAAAAATAATAATAATAAATAAATAAATAACGTTTTTTTCAAACTCAGAAAGAAAGAAAGAAACTATACAAGTACAAAAGATCTCATCCAAAGACAGAACAATTTTGAAGAAAGGACAAGAAAGGTTAAAGAAGTAAAAATTAACACAAGTATTTTGAAGGAAAGGTTGAAAGGACACAATGGAATGTAAAGAAGGGTCTAACAGAAGGGGAGGCGAAGGAATTAAGGACAGAAATATGCCTATGATGAGGAAAGGAAGGACAGTAAAAAAGGACACTAGGAAACAGAAAGGAAAAATAGTGAAAGAAAAAAACATCAGAAAGCAGGGAAAGGAGGGGAAATACAAGGAAGATGTTATGATGGACAACAATTATGAGGTAGGAAATAAAGCCTGGGAAAAATATAAAGGACATTCCATACTCAGATACATACATTTGTTGTACTTATCTGAGTTTAACACGTGTCTGAGATAAATGCAAAATAACTGATAACACTAACTTATGATAATCACATATCCATTTTACTGTCTCATGCCTTGGTTACTTAATTATGAAACAAACTTGTGACCTTCTATCCCTCTGATTTCTTTGTCATGTCATATTTTCTATGCCTTATTTGTAGCTGTCTTGTTCTATTAAAGGGGTCATAGAATGATTATATAGGGTATTTGGTGCGTGTCCTGAAGGTCTCTGAATAGTGTGTGAAACTTTGGTTGGGCTGAAAATGGCATATTTGCTGTTCTATGCACCCTAATGCAAGCCTGGTTAAAAGCCATAGAATGAAACAACAGGTTTTCTTCCTTTTAAGGTATGATCATGAATATTTAGATGAACTGTGCGCTGATTGGTTGTTTTACAACGAGCGAAGCTGGTGAGCAGAGACGCAGCATAGCAACAAGCACTCACTCACTGAAACATCAAATTGTTGATACAGTAGCGTGACCAGATGTCCTCTTTATCCTGGATATGTCATACTTTTTATATATAAGAAAAACCTCCGGGGGGAATTTCAAAATCGTCTGGGATTTTGGTCAACTACAGTGCAGCACGTATTCGAAACACACCGGGCACTCGAACTGAGCCGTCAGCTCCGGGGCTGATCCAGGACGGGGGCAGAGAGCCAGCAGCGGAAGGAGCAACTCGACTAGGTGATGGTACCCTTGACACAGGCGGCCCTGTGGTTCCCCCCACCTGCCTTACAGGCCCCCAGCCCCCCTACTCCGGCTTAGGATGGGCTGCTCTTGGCTCTCTGCTGAGGTCCGGTCCAGTCAGTGGCCCAGCAGTCGACACTTCATAAAGCCCCCTCCCTTGAGCCAGGGAATCAGTGGGCTGGTCTGTATGTAAATTTCGGGGTGTGACAAAAGTACAGGCCAGAACCAGATAAGGCAACATCCCCGAGTTTACGTCAACTTAGGGCTTCATTTGAATTCGCCCGTTTTATCGTGGAAGTTTACAATTGTGAGATTGCAGAGAAAGGAGGTTTCGATGGGGTTTGAACTTCTGGTGTCGATGGAGTTTAAACTTCTCTGTACGTCCATTTCACCCACTGAACTATTGTTATTCATCTATGACAAGGTAAACTGGGTTTGGCATTCTATGACCGCTTTAATAAACACAGAATTAAGATTTAATCAATCTAAATGCATGTTTTAAACTGTAATTAGATCTAGTTTATATCTGTGTTTGTTTACACATATAGGTTGAAACCAATATTCTTTCTTCTAGGTTTCACAGATTATGTTACTTTGTACCAAAAATAAATTGTTATTTCATAATATAGTTAATAATCCACATACATGTCTGCTAAATTTTTGAAGAATTTCTTATATAAGCCACATACACATAAAAAAGGACACAAATCAGCTACTGTCTTCTGCTTACATTAGAGCCACTAAGGTTTCATGGACATGAATTCGATTCACATGACAAATTTATCAGATGTGGTCAATGGCCAGACATCCTGGAGTCTGCTTAGAAAAGCTGGGTTTACTGATGGATTTTAAGCAGCACATTAGAAAGAATTATGTTGGTTTACTGCAGTATATTTAAACACATCTTTTTATATCTGTATTTTTATTGATAATGGAAAAAATAGCAGAAACATTAAATTGTATGAAATTGCAAAACAATTCTGAGTAAAATGCAGTTCATGCTTAATATTCGATTTGCTGTAAAATAAATATATACATATTTTATTACAGTATACCAATATTCAACTAACCAGATTTTTTTGCTCATATAGTGATTAAAGTTTTTTTTTCCAGTTGTCTGTCAGTAAAGCCTAAAAATACCAGCAATTCAGCAGGAAAACAATTAAACTTGGCCATAACAATAGAGAAGGGCTCAAAGACTTACCAAGACAGTGAAATTGTATGATTAAGCTTTTACAAAAAAATAAACCAAATATAAAGTCAGCATCTAGAGAGTCTAAACTTTTGACGACAAAATCAGAATCCTTACCTGTTGGTTGTTTAATTCAATCAAAATATACCTTATTGATCCCAAAATTAAATGTAACTCTCATTGAGTTTTTTCCCAACATATTGTTTTACTGTGAATGTTATTTATAGTTTTATTTATAGTTCTATCTTCTCTCCTTCATTTAATATGATTTTGAATAAAGAATAGAGAATTTAAGTAATTATCAGCCTCTGAATATGATTACTCATCTTATATCTGAAGACCACATGGTCTAACTAAACAGCTGAAAGAAAAACTCTTAATTTATATATATATATATATATATATATATATATATATATATATATATATATATATATAAATGACTATGTTAAGGTTTAAAAAAGCACAAACTCATATTTATTCCTGTTTCAAATCCCTTAAATTTTTCTGGAATTATTTTGATCTAGGTTTGTTCTTTATGCACCAGAGCCCACATTCTCATAGATTCTTAAAATCCTCCACAGAGGCTTTAAATTTGTACCATTGATTGCTGCCAAGAACTCCTTTAAGAGTGAATCAACTCGCTGCTTAAAGGGACTTGGAGATGTATGGAGAAAAATGTATTTTAGTGAGGAGGTATGTGATACTCTTTTAAAAACTGATTAGTTGTTAAGAAAATAAAAACAGAAAAGCAAATGTGTTTCAAGTAATTAATGGAAATAAAGTAGCCAATTAGAATTTAGAGTTAAGTCAGAAATGCATGTCATGACATTGACATTCTCATTTGTTAGTGCTATGTTTATTTGCATTACTAGTTGTTTTACTAGTGTTTCTATTGGATATTACTTTGCA
Source organism: Cyprinodon variegatus (assembly GCF_000732505.1). Classification (NCBI taxonomy): domain Eukaryota; kingdom Metazoa; phylum Chordata; class Actinopteri; order Cyprinodontiformes; family Cyprinodontidae; genus Cyprinodon; species Cyprinodon variegatus. The sequence continues at coordinate 1,128,625 of NW_015150523.1, read as the reverse complement.
CTCAACTGCTTGTAGAAAGCAGTCGTATTTGGCAAATATTAGCGTGATGGTACATATTACATATTAGGCAAAGAGATTTATATAGTGTATTTCAGTGGCAAAACAAATCAAAGTGCTGTACATGAGGAAAACAAGTACATCGCAGTAAGATAAAGACAACAGAAATTATTAGAGAAAATAAAACATAATAATAACAATAAGACAATGATGTAAAAAAGGAAAATATTTGATTAAAAAAGCAGATAAAAAGACAGATTAAGATGTCTTCTCCTCTTTCACTGTAAAAACAATGATGTGTTTTATATATGACATCAGCGGGGGGGAAGCTTCTGCCTAGCTCCGCCCAGTTTCTCATCACTGTTCATCTGTATCACCTGCTCCAGTCTCTATTTAACCCACTTGCGTATTAAATTGCGAGTTCTCTAGCGTACCTGTTTGTGTTCTTATTGCCTTATCCTTACCTGTTCTGCCTGTGGACCTCTTAGCCTGCCTGTTGCTGTTCTGATCTGTTTGTCTGACCTGTCTTCGGACTCCTGCTGGTTTTCTGCCTGTGGACTTAGCCATAATCCTGACTTTGACTTGGATTTCCCCTCTGAGCCGCTTTGGATATCTGATCTTCTTGCCTGGACTCCTGTTAACCTCTTCAACACCGGCTTTGGCTTTGTCTTCTGGATACTATTGCCTCCTTCGTCTGCATTGATCTGTTCGTCAGCCAGTTTAGCAACGTTTTAGGCTTTGACTCCCAGGACTCTGGGCGTCTGCTTTTGGTAATCTTTTAGTCAAATCCCACCCTTTGTTCTGGGCACAGACTGAACTCAAAAACCAGTTTAATGACTTACACGCTTGTAATCTTCCATCAGATTTACGTTGTCACTAACCTGAGTTGCGCCCTCTCCAGAGATTCATACTATTATTGCCCTACCTGCTAAGTTTCAGATCCAACACATACAAATAAACTGCTTCTCATTCTGGTTCCTAAGTTCTGAGTCCGGACATATTGATCTTAAGAGCAATGTTTTAAGAAATCTTCTGACAGCAGACTTAAAAATTAGGTCTTGAAGTCCCATGAAGTTTGGGTTAGTACATAACAGGTTAGTAAGGAAAATCTGAAACAGCCTCTCCTTCATTCAAAATATATGATTAGTCAAAGAATGTGTTCTAACATTGCACATTTTGTCACCTGAAAAACTCAAGCTATGATGATATATAAATTAACTATGAAAAAGATAAGAATGGGGGCTGTGAATTAAGTTCTCCAGGGAAGCGGCTTGAAGCGAGCGCCATAAAATAGGAGGTCTCCCGGCTGCAGCCATAACTGACTCTATTTTTGATTGACTTTGATTAAAGAAATACTTTTGTGTAAACCATTTTTAGCTTTTCGTAAACAGACTTAGTAAAGATCCCACTCAGGCCTTCATAAATTAGTTTTTTTCTTCTTCGCCCAGATCAGAGATCTGATACAGCTTGTTGATATTATATAGGTGATGTGCCTAAATAAAACTTGCACTATGTATTTTTTTAGATTGTAATTTATTTTATTTTGTTACTTTTTGAAGTGCAAATATTGTGGTTGGGTTGTAATCCATAAAAAGAACATTGATATGACTCGCTCATATTAATCAGTGCAAAATATTTTTTTATGTGTCTAAAAAATCTTTACTGAGTGCCACAATACTTTAAATTTTTTAAATAAAATCCTTGGACCTGTGTTTTTCTATGGTCCAACACTGCTGTTGATTGATCTAACTTGACAAGCTGATACTTTTTTTTACCTGAAAGCCGAGAAGAATGCAGAGGTACCATGCTGGCCTGTCATTGAGGGAGTAAACCAAATCTATCTCTTGGTCCATTGTCTGTCCCAGCGACTCATTATTGTGTGGCTCCGCAATGTCTGTCAGCTGTGGTTGATCGTCACTGTCCTGAGAACAAAGCACAGGAAAAAGAAACATGGAATCAAGATCATTATTTACCTTTTAGAGGAATAAGTGGCTGAGATCTCATGAGAGCTGTGCGCAAGTAAAATGGCGACATACATGTAGTTAAAATAGTCGCTGAAATACAGTCAAGCACAGCTAGCCTCAGTTACCGCCGAGAAAGAAGCGCTTGAGGTGAGATGTCACAAAGCTCACAGAGGGGATGAAATTGCTGTCCGGCGAAAATAGGAAGATAAGGAAATCCATTTTGGACATTCAGTCACTATGTTGGGATCTGGAGAAGTTCCACCTTTCTCCAGCAGAGTTCGCCGTGGATCCTCCTGAGCTGAGCCTTCGACACAACT
>NW_015150523.1:1112600-1126037 GCF_000732505.1 Cyprinodon variegatus | reverse complement strand
AAGAGCTGGAAACCCAAAGTCAAGGTCTGCCCTCACGCTAGAAGCAAGACGCTGAAGCGGTTACAGAACTCTGCTGAACTAAACAATCTCTGGATCCAACAGTTCCTCTCTCAAAACCAAACCCAGACTCCTCAAGGTATAAATCAGAAACTCTCAAACTTAAACTTAATCTGCTCCCAAGCTAACTGATCTGTCATCCTCACAGACTCCAGTGAACCTGCCCCCCAGGCCTGAACCAGTTCCTGTGTTTAATCCATGTGCTTGTGCTTAATAAAACTTTTTAAACTTTTCATCTGTCTCCGTGGTGTTCTGCATACTGGGCTTTTCTGAAACCCACACTAACTATGAGAGACAACCTCATTTTCGCAGGCCTTCTGGAGCAGCAGGAGGAGGATCCCGAGTTGACTATCTGTGAGTTTCTCCAACAGAAGCTAAAAATCGCGGCAGATCAGGTAAAAAACATCACCAAAAATATCAGGATGTGCTCGGACATGAAGAAAGCAAACAAAGCAGTAGTCAGAGACAGAAACCCAATTTTTACAGTGGATTAAATTCTGCAAGGCTTGAATGGATTTGAAATCTTCGACAAATTTGATCTCAAATGGTGATACCCTCAATTGCTGTAATCCCCATAGTCCAGAGAGATCCCAACATTTGCAGTGCACAACTGAGTTTACAGATACAAGAGACTAATCAGCCAGTGGGTAATTACAACACGAGATCGCTAACGCTGTGGCAGGCTTTGAAACAGCTGAGAACATCTCAGATTGCCTGATCATACATGCACCAGACCAGGAAACACATGACAAGCATCTGAATGGTGTTGTGAAAAGACTTTCAGAATGTGGCTAAACACTAAATTAGAGTGCCGCTTTAACCTGGACAGACTTGTTATCATGGTAATATAGGAAGGCATCGAACATACAGAGGAAATAATGAGAGCTGTAGCAGAGTTTAGAGAGAGCCCCAGAACATTGCAGAGGCGAGTAGATTCTTGGGACTATAAGGCTTCAACAGCAGGTTCATACCACAGTTTACCACACTCTCAGAACCATTACGACATTTACGGTAACTCAGAAATAAAGTACATTTACATTTGGGACAAAACAAAAACACACATTTAAAACATTAAAAGCTGAACTAGCTAAAACGGATAGCCTGGCTTACTTTGACATAGAAGCCCCAACTAAATTTCTTGTTGATGCAAGCCCTGTAAGCTTGGGCGCAGTGCTGATTCAAACACAGACAGGAAAAAGAGGTAGCAATCTGCTATATAAGTAGTAGCCTAACAGACCATAAGCACAAGTACTCTCAAACAAAAAGAGAAGTCCTAGCACTAGTATGGGCATGTAAAAGACTACAACCATAGTGTGGAACATCCAACCACAGGCAAAGGCCCAGCAGGGGAGATAGAACACACAGAACAACTTCAATAAGACAGAGCAGACAAGATCACTACACTATTCAATGCAACACCACACAAAGTTGTTAGATTAGAAGCTCATTGCCACCAGAACACCACACGTCTCAAAAAAATATGACACAAATAAGACCAACGAAGGAAATAATAGACAGGAACCACTTGAAAGAGAGAAACCACTAAAGGATGCTGCTGCTGTTGATGAGACATCATGTTCACTTCCTGTTTTGACTGCTGACCTATATTCTGTGGTTCTGCTCAGGCGCTCTTTCTGAGCTGCCTTAGATGACCGATCTCTATTTGATCTCTAGAGTTTTAAGATACTCACGTGCTCCAGACTTTAGATACAGATGGGAGCAAGTATGACAGAGATCTAAACAATAAGACCAACACCGATCGGATCTGCGTAGGTCTAGCTCAACTTGAAGGCACCAATTGGGATCTCAAAAATGCATTAGAAAAGAATGTAATTTGTTAAACTTAATCAGAAAAAGGACATGTAAAATCTAATCCTATTTTCAGTGGAAAAATAGAAAACTAAACATGAAATAGAATAAGGAAAAAGTTTATAAAAAGTATGAAAACAAATATGATTATATATTATGTATGAGATTATATAGTTTTGTCAGGGTTTGGTTGAGGACCCAAATGCAGAGGCAGGAAAGCAGAGTTGGGTGTTTTGTAGACTTAATGAGTGGTTCACAATCAACTGAGGCAGGAATCCAAAAGTCCAACATGAGAAAAGTTAAACAAACCAGAACCATGGAGACATCAGGGGAAAACAATCACGACAAGGTACAAGCACTGTAAGACAAAGTAACCAGCACTGAGGAACTGCACAAGGAGAGTATTTATGGAAGACTGAACAAAGAGAGGACTAACGAGCTGATTGGGGGCAGGTGGGAAGAGAGGAGTAAAGAAAGAAATTGGGAAAAGGAGACCAACACAAGAGGGCAACAGAGAGCAACAAATAAAAACCTAAGAACTGAAATATAACCAGAAAACACAACAAAATAGGAATTAAACCAATAAAACATGGAGCAAAGTAAAAATGAACACTCAAAAGAAAAGATAACAGAACCAAGACTATGACAAGTTTATAGTTAAGAGGTATTTCGAGGTGCTTTTTTTCCTGGATTAAATGGTTTAACTTTTTTTATTGCAAAACAGTTTTTTACTTTCAACCATACAACAATAATGGAATAAAACTCACTCCGTAGTTTCCGAAACACTTTTGTTTATAGGAGCATTTAGAGAAGCAAGAGAAGCACCACTTAGCACTCTTGTGAAGCAACTTCTTCACCTCTTCCCTTCTCACATACACGTCATTACTTTATCATTTAGACATCCAAAACACAACCAAGCACCTCATAATTCACAACCCCACATGCAAACTGTGTGAATTTGTAGTGCAAGGAGAACCAGATACAGCTTGTGGGAAATACAAGAAAAAAACCTGCTCTTAATTTAACAAAGCTTTTTTTTTTTTACATCTCTTTTTTCAGACTGCTCAGGAAAAAAATCTGGGGACTCTATGCCTTTCATGGGCTAATAATAGTGCACATGGATCCCACACACAGCCAAGTAAATCTAATTAGTAATGAACCAGAGATTACATTTCTTTTTCTCTCTCTGTGTTTTTATTCTTATATTAAAAGTTCTTCATTCCAGGCAAATAAAAACTGCAGTCAATGAACCAACTTGCTGATTAAAACTAATATTCAAAATGACTAACAATTCATGTCAAGTTTTAACACATCCAATGTCGTCCGAAGAAGAGCCAGGTGAATAAAATCTGGCCCTTTTTTGAGAGTTTTGCGAGTTTATGATATGGTATGTTATACAACACCGGCAGGAATTATATATATTGGGTTTGAATAAAGAAAACACATTGCTGCCATCATGGGAGCAAGTTTCAACAAAGTTTTTTCAACTGCTATCATTTGAATGGCTAGTAGCTACTAAAATTATCCTATGGAAAAATATTTACCTGCATAACAATGGAAAATTGGCAGATGATATAGAAGTGAGAAAAATAAATCAGCATTCCAAAACTTGTTTATTGCAACCTTTTTAAACTGTACTTTTAGTTTTAGTTAGCCTGGGTGGCATTCCGAACTTAGTCCGCCCACAACGTTTGAGGTCAGGAAGTTCGGTCTGGCATTGCTCAACAGTAGCGCGAGTATGCTAGCACAATATCTGGCGGGCCAATCAAATTGTCAGGGCGGGCTTTATACGATGATGGACAGATGACCAACAGTAACGTAATCAACCACGTGACCAAAGCGCGCATGGGTGACAACAATAATGGCTGCCGCTGGAGAGTTTAGGTGAGTAGATTCTGCTATTAGGTCTGTTCTAGAAGATATCGACAGCAAATTAATTTTAAAAGAGGAACAGAGAAACGCGATCAAGGCTCATCTTCTTATTCTAGGCGTGCAACTGCACGCTTTGAGTTTTGTTGACAACAACTATGCCTCGCTTAACATACGTCACGCACTCTGTTGCTCTTATTGGTTGTAGGTCTATCCAATTGAGTGCAGAGGCATTTTTTTTCCTGGTTCGTTCGCAACACGCCCCATAATCACAGCTCTATGGAGCAGTATCAGACTCATATTCTGACTAGAATTGAGTAGGACTACATCAGGCTAAGTTTTAGTAGCCTGATAGAATTAAAAATGCAGGCTATAGTAAAACTTATAAAGGCTCAAAGCCACAGTACATCACAAGAAAGTGCAAGAACCTACGATGGAGGGATCTTTTTCCCCTAGTGTTGCAAGCAAAGGACAACTATGTAAATGGAAATTTGAAAAATGTAATCCAGAAATTAACCTTAAAATAAAACTTAAAGGAATAGTACACCCAAAACATGATAAGCCTTCATTTTCCACTCACCCCCATGCTGAACAACACTCTGGAGTACTTTTTTGATATCTCAAATGCATCTGGAGATCTGGGAGGCTTCTTGCTGTCTGCTGACATTCAAATAATGGAGGTCTATGGTGACTGAGACAGAAAGGTCCATAAAAGTCCACAAAAAACGTGTCAATATTCCTCCATACTGCTCGTCCAATGTATTCCAAGTGTCCTGAGTGGGTAGCATCCAGAATTTACTCGAAACGAAGTCATTTAGAATGTTTTTAGAGCATAAACAGTAGTGTATAGGATTTCCTGAAAGCGCGCACATGCGCGCTCACGACGCTACGGAAGCCGGCAGACCAAACCAGCGCATTCAGCTCGGCAAAGAACTCATGCTCTTCCTCAACACGGAAGTCCTCAGACATTTTTCTTTCGTTGTTTCTTTCTTTGCACAGGTAAACAGCACATTTCTTCTTCTACGCTTGCATTATCGGCAGAGCAGACGCTGAATGCGCACTTTCATCTGGTTTGGTCTGCCGGCTTCCGTAGCGTCGTGAGCGCGCATGTGCGCGCTTTCAGGAAATCCTATACACTACTGTTTATGCTCTAAAAACATTCTAAATGACTTCGTTTCGAGTAAATTCTGGATGCTACCCACTCAGGACACTTGGAATACATTGGACGAGCAGTATGGAGGAATATTGACACGTTTTTTGTGGACTTTTATGGACCTTTCTGTCTCGGTCACCATAGACCTCCATTATTTGAATGTCAGCAGACAGCAAGAAGCCTCCCAGATCTCCAGATGCATTTGAGATATCAAAAAAGTACTCCAGAGTGTTGTTCAGCATGGGGGTGAGTAGAAAATGAAGGCTAATCATGTTTTGGGTGTACTATTCCTTTAAGGTGGTTTTCTTAAATTTTATGTTTTTTAAATGTATTTTTTTCATATTGTATTTGTTACATTAATATTATTACTTCTACAAATGTTATCTTGTTAGTGTTTAGTTTTTGATATATCTGTTTTTCAGATTGAGTTTAACAAGTGCAACCTTTTTACAAATGAATTTCTCTTAACATCAAGCCCATTACAAATGCTCACTTTTGAGGTGCAGATTGACTGATACACTTTTCTTGCTAACATCCATGCAGACCAATAGAAATGCTCTTCACTCAAGAGGAAAGCCTGCCCCAGACATGAAGAGAATCTGATCTGGAAAACGCAATTTGAAAAGAAGACTAACTGTAAAACCTTAAATGAAAACTTTGAAGAAATTAAAAAGTAGTGGTAAAAATTTAAAGAAGTAAAGTCATATTCAGATTTCAAACTTCTGAAAGTACTTTAATTATGAAATATTATATACTGTTCAATAAATTATAAGTGTTTTTAAATAAGAGTAATTTCATTTGAATGTGCTTTACTTGTAAAGAACACTACTGACACCTACCAGTTTGTGACGTCACAGTGCGGTATAGGCTATTGAGCAAGTCCCAATGCTGTATCTGGTGTTTGTCACAATGCGCCATTATCCACGCCATCTTGAAAACATTCTTCAAAATGTTGGCTACATATTACATGTTTTTTCTCAGGCCAGAAGTTCGATGGCAAAATTATTATTGCTCTTATGGTTAAAGCAATTTTTACATTAAAGATTTAAATTTTTTTTTTATTATTATTATTTTCTTCAGTGCTACACTCCTTGTGATGTCTTAGCACAAGCTCTTTCTGTTTTTTTTTAAATAATACCCTCTGTCTGTTAATATTATACAAAGGGTACGAAATACCTCTGCACTAAACTACTTTTACTCCAACAACCCCAAAAATCCAGCACAGCCAATTACCTTTAAGTTACCTATTCATTAAGAAGAGGAACAACTGCAAACCTTCTAAAACACTGCTGTGTCTCTAAACCAGGGTCCTATTTCACAAAGCTGAATTCGACAATTACAGGATAAGACATAAAGTCAGACTCATCCTAGACTGATCTGTGTATGCTGGCTTCATCCATACTACAAAAGACCAAGACAGCTTCCTAAGGTACAGCTATGTTTTTCATGTACAACAGTACATTAAATATTGAGAAATCTGCGCTCCCTCTGTCACTGTGGTCTAGAATGCCTTTAGATATCTTGGGCTCTGGTTGTGGTGGTTGGTAGCGGTCCTGCAGGGAAAGTCTGGGGCCACACACACCTGCTATAGAGCATATTTTTCATCTGGAGAATCTTAGTAAACCTTTCATACATTAGCATGCCTGTGCATACATACCACAGGCATTTGGTTCCAGGTGTTCATGAATACATACTAACAGTAAGTTCTAAGCTTCAGCTACAGATATATTCAACCTTGAAAAAATATTGTGTAATCACCATCGTTTTTGCTTTCCACATACATGTAGTGACTCGTATAAGTGATACTCATTGCTGCTGAAGCTAGTTGGATGTTTACTTTGGTTGTCTTTTGTTTCCGTTGAGCTGTTGTTTTGTTCTCTGCTTTCTGTCCCTCTCATCACATGCAGGTGTGGAAGCAACTTCTAGGAAATACTGTATATCCTCTGGGTTGTCTATTTTGGTGGATTTTTCCTTTCCTCTCTTCTCCCTCTTCTCTATCACTGTCTCTTTCTTTTTCCCCTTATTTCTTATCCTCCCTCCCTTTCTCTCCCTCCGTCCCATCTCCATGTCCATGGCATACGATTTTACTTCCTAAATCATATACAAAAAAGATTCATAGATACTCGCCAATCAGATGCTTTTTGCAAACCATAATGGTCTGCTTGTGAAAGTAATTCTTTTGAGCTATTATCTAGCTCTGGCAAAGAAAAAAATAGATAGAGCATCCATATTTATAAAAAAAAAAGGTTTTGTGAAAATTTTCTCCCACTTTGCAATACTGTCACATAAAAATGCAACACAGGACACTGAATTTTCAAAGTTTTTTTTTCTGCCTGCTTCTGGCCTTTTTTTTTTTTTTTTTCAAATTTTCATTTAAAAGTAAAATATTTTCATTTCAACCTATAGAGCCCAAATGAGGTAAAAGATTTGAGCTGAAATCACCTGTTAAAGGGTGAAGATTATATTACATTTGCGGTTATAAAAATGATTAGGAATACACATTTTTCATCCTCTGACAAGCCCTAATAGTAATTTATAAACAATATCTTGTTTAATTGTGAAAGATGGTAATTGAAAAGCATTTCCATTTTCATGTTTGCCTCCTGACCAACCACCAAACACGTCACCCGTATTTATCAAAGTAAAAAGATGAGCTGTTTTGACATGGAAATCAGTTCCAAACAACTGCAAATGCACAAAATTACTTTGACGGTTTACAGAAATTTTACAAATCCTTTGATATCCATTATAACATTGGCCCTCAAAAGGATGTGAAAATCCATAGCAGCTGTTGTACAGACACGAAAAGTGGGAAAAAAGAAAGTTGGAAAACTAGCAATGACAAAAAACATACTCCTATCTGCTGTGTCTTAAAGTTTTGCTGAAACACAGAAAATTCTGAACCTTTCTAGAAATCAAGTAATAAAAACACTTAATGCAGTCTTTTCTCTTCGGATACGACTTTTTGATTAGATAATAAATAACAGTTGCTGGGATGTTGCAGCAACAGTCTTCCTGCATGTTTTATAACACACATACATCAAATCCATCATTGACAATGGGGGGGCCTGGCTGCGTGTTACAAAGAGCACCTTTAATCATGTCTCATCATTATTCACACACAAGAAGTATGTGACTGGGACAGACAGAGCTGCAAAGCCATGTGTTTTCCATTTCACTCTCTGTTTTTGATGTACTCTGATGTGGCAGTCTCTCAGCAGGTAGTGAAATCAAAACAAAATAACTCCAGAACAAGCATGTGTGTACCTTTACTCCCATCTACTGGCTGAAGAAATTATATGATATTTACATAGAGCAGGGGTCTGAAACCTTCACAACCCAAGGAGAAGTTATTTCCTCAGTTTCCTCTGCTTTTTGTTGAAAATATGAACTGGTTCTGAAGTTATTAAAGACATTGAGGAAGGTCCAAAGAGCTACTCTCTGCTCCTGAGACAGACACTGCTTTTTAACCATGCTTTAACAGAATAAAAAAAAAAAATCAACTCACGAAACAGGCCTAGACAAAGATCCATCCATCCATCCATTATCTTACACGCTTGTCCCAATTGGGGTCGCGAGGGGTGCTGGTGCCTATCTCCAGCTGTCAATGGGCGAGAGGCAGGGTACGCCTAGACAAAGATGATGGATCTTATATTTCTGAATAATATATTCAACTGAAGTCACAGAAAAAGGAATCCACTTGGATATGGCTTAGTAGCCTTTAACTTTGATGTGATTGTATATAATTTTCTTTATAATCTGTTGAGACAACTCTTTTATTTGCTTACTTTGGTCCATATTGAGCTCGATACACACCATGTCACCAAACAACACAGTGACTGCCTGTAGACATATAAATATATATGCTCACTGACTGATTAAAAGTTGTAGAGACCTGTGAGGCTAATTATTGGAAACACCTTGATTAAACATATAATTTTGATCAGATTATTTTCAGTCATTTTTAACTGTACCACCATCTCTGTCGGGGCCTGTTTTATTTTTTTTTCTTAATTCATTCTGTTGAAGGATGGTTGAAAAGCAAACTTTTGACCTTTATTTGTCAATTTTCATAGAAATGTTATTTATTAATACTTTTGTCAGATTCAAGTTAGTTCTGTGACTATTTGTTTTTGTGCATTTAAAATGTTGATACATCATATATGAATTATACTATATATTAGCACCAGAGGTGGCTAGTAGCTAGTCACATTACTCAATTGCATTTACTAGAATAACTTAGAAAAAATACAATTAGAAATAGTTGTATTTTACCGTATTTTTTACTTTTATTTGAGTATTATGCTTATGAGACTATGTAATATTACTTGAGAGAAATTTCTTGTTGTCTCAAATGACCACAAGAAACTTGAGATTTTTACGCTTACTTAAGTAAGATGTTTGGGTACTCTACCCACCTATAATAGCAATTCTTTAAAAAAAAAAAAACAATAACCTATGAGAGTTTACACACTTCCGATTACTTTTAAACTTTTAATCTTTTTGATTCTATATTTATTATTATTTTTTCAATATTTATTTAAGAACTATTTCTTCACCATAGAGGAAATTAAATTATTGTTTGAGTTTAAAAGAAATGTCAACTTGACGTAGTCAGAGAAAAAAAGGGAGCAAGCTAAAATATTTATCTGAATGAATGGACAGATGGATGGAAGCAGCTTATGTGTGGTTACACATTCATTTACTAAGAAATGTGCCGTTTTGACATTTAAAGCAATGAAAACATGAATGGGCACACAGAGCTTAAAAAAACATCTGCTGGATACTGACAACTAGACAATCAGAAAAAAAAAACACTATAATTTACTGATACTGCTCACCAAGTTTGTGGACAGGTGATTTTGTGTGCAAATGACTGATGAAGTTTGTGGTTTGCAGAGCTCTGGTTATGACGTACTTCAGATTATGTGTAAATTTGCAGTAGGACTTAAAGGGAAACATACTGTTCATTCAAGCGAAAACAAATTCACTAAACCTGCATCGACTGGATGACTGTTATTGCTTAACCTTTTGCTTTTGCTCTACTTTAAAGGGGAAAATCATTGTATGTTTGCTCCATAATATTTTAAGGAGTCATTTTCTCTTTTGCTTAATGCTAGCCATACTATTTATTGTTGTACTTGACAACACATAATGATTATCATTTTTCTACCAACTAATGTTTAAAAGCTAACAGTTAGCAAAGTAGGGAGTAATTTTTTTTATGAATCAAGCCTTTGTCTTGGGAGTTTTGAGCTAATCTACTCTAGATACCAGAAACGGTAAAAGGAGTGAGTCAACCTGCCGTCCCTGGGTGACAAAACAAAGACTTTATTGTGTAAATATCAGAAAAAAAATTCATAAAGTGCCTTTTTGCTAAATAATCAGAAAAAATACTAAAATCTCTGACTTTCACTGGTTAATATGTTAAGTTTTAAAAATAAAATAGCTTGTTTAGATAAGAAAATATATTTTAATTTTCCTTTAGTTTTGTAGTAGGACCATATCTTCTCCTTTCTCATCGAAATGCATGAAACACAAAGGCAAAAAGGTAAAATTTTCATTGCTGCTTTGTGCAGATTTCTTGCGTACAAAGGTACTTAAAGTTGAAGTATTATGATGATTAAATTCCATCTTAATCATGTATGTAAGAAACATGGCTTTTTATGAGCAAAAATCAATTATTACTTTCTCAAATACATAAGCTTATATTCTACTAAACTCTATGATTCTGAAGGTCGGTCATTAAAGGGGGGCGATTGCCGTTAAGGGGGGGATTGTCTCCTGTAATACCTGAAACCTGTCTATGATTGTTAAGGGTCGGTCGTTAAGGAGGTATTGATCACCGGCTGGAGCGGGTTGGTGCCTCATTCCTCTGTGATCGGGCGGAGGGTGTGGTTTTATCTGGAAGGGATCATCTCTATAACTGAATTGTATGTTTTTGGAAGCTGGAATCTGAGTCCACGACCTCTGTTTAAAGTTGTTTTTTCTCTCTTCTGGACTCAGAAAATCTGCTCACTGACAAAGTGACATAAAGCAGATCCGTCCTTCAGATCTGGGGAAAACAGGGACACATTTGTCAGACACTTTTGGAAGTCTTTGAATTCAAACCGCCTTCATCAGAGCACTGATGTAATAAGACTAATAATTGAACACTTTAAAACAATAAGCCAATGAACTTGGAAACAGCCAGCAGGCAGCAGATGTTTCGCTCTGACTTCACCCGCCCCACAGAGAAATCCTCAAACTCCTATTTGAATATGAAAAGTTAAACTTATGAGAGCATAAAGTTAAAGAAAAATGAAAGAAAGTAGCTTAACAAAAAAAGAGTTTTGAAATAAACACCAAGTTAACAAAATAAAAAAACGATAAAAAATGTATTTGTTGCCCAGAGGCACAAACCAAAAAGGCAATTGAGTTTCTAAGACTCTTAAGAGGCACACTAGATAACCTACAACCATCAGTCCAGACTTGGAAGTGGGCGGGTGCTGCTGAAGAAGTAAAGAAAATAATAGTGATGTATCCAGAACTCCAAATCTTCTTTCTTCAGACAGGTTACATTGGTTTAGCTGAGTGGAACATAAAGGATGCCTTCTCTCAGCTCTTAAATAAATTTCCACCACCCTACCCATCACTCCCTTGTTTACCTGTCCACCCTGCTGCTGATCCCCCTGTCTTCTGCTACGGACTCTCCAGTGGGTCAGTCTGACGCCGCCACTCACTCTCTAGCAGGTCGGACTAATACCGCCACTCGTTCTGCAGCAGGACAGTCTGACGCCACCACTCACTCTTTAGCAGGTAAATCTGACGCCATCACTCACTCTCCAGCAGATCAGTCTGANGCAGGTAAATCTGACGCCATCACTCACTCTCCAGCAGATCAGTCTGACGCCACCACTCACTCCACAGCAGGTCAGTCTGACGCCGCCACTCACTCCATAAAAGGTCAGTCTGACGCCGCCACTCACTCTATAGCAGGTCAGTCTGATGCCGCCACTCACTCTCCAGCGGGTCGGTCTGATGCCGCCACTCACTCTCCAGCGGGTCAGTCTGATGCTGCCTCTCACTCTATAGCAGGTCAGTCTGATGCCGCCACTCACTCTCTAGTGGGTCGGTCTGATGCCACAGCTTCCTGCATGGCAGGTCGGATTGATGCCTGCGCTCCTACTCCTTTGGGTCAGCCTGCTGCTAGCCTTACGCCACCAAAAAGCCAGGTCGTTTTCCTCTGTGGTCTCAGCCGCCACCTTCATAATTCGTAGCTGTCACCACCTCTTAGGACTTTAAAACGTTACATTGGCCCCATACAATCTATATTCATAAAATCAGATCCTCCACAACTTACGGCATCAGTTTTTTTGTTATTTTTTTTTATGGGAATAATGAGGATTTTTCCACCAGAGCCAGTCCCTGAGCCAACTGTCAGGGTTCTGCCCTTTGTTTGGGTATATATATATATATATATATATATATATATATATATATATATATATATATATATATATATATATATATATATATATATATATAGCACGGGTTAACAAGGTCCGCGTCAGTTGCTAGGGAACCAGGGCAACTTCATGACAAATTGGCTACTGGAACAAGACATACAGTAGATGGACTACAGCAGAAAACTTGGAACTGATGAAATGCTACTATACAAGCGACCCCAGTGAGAGAGGTTACATGCAGAGACTATGGGAGTTATGGCAGCCCCAACAACAACAAGCCCACTAAACGTAAGGGCGGCTGACCTACGACAGCAGATCATAACCAAACTGTATTCCCTAGTACGACGACCAAGACTGCCAAGGCTAAGTGACAGACTACCCTCTGAAAGTCTTCTAGAAGATGTAAATGCAGCACTATGCAAAGCTATCCCATCCAAAGTGTAC
Organism: Cyprinodon variegatus; assembly: GCF_000732505.1. Classification (NCBI taxonomy): domain Eukaryota; kingdom Metazoa; phylum Chordata; class Actinopteri; order Cyprinodontiformes; family Cyprinodontidae; genus Cyprinodon; species Cyprinodon variegatus. The sequence goes on along the minus strand of NW_015150523.1, from coordinate 1,113,257 downwards.
TCACAGTGGCAGGGTAATTCAAGATCAGATCAACACCTACTGGCTGAAAAAACTAACCGCACTTCATGCACGCCTCGCAGCACAAATGAACCAACTGCTGATGGATGGAACCCACCAAAGGACGGACAATCCTGATCATGAAGGATCCCCAGAAGGGAACAATCCCAACCAACTACCGGCCAATAACTTGCCTATATACAACATGGAAGCTCCTGTCAGGCATCATAGCCGCTAAGATGAGTAGGCACATTGCTCAATAGATGCACCCTTCCCAGAAGGGAATAGGCAGTAACACCAGAGGAGCCAAACACCAGCTGCTAGTTGATAGCCTTCATCAAGAACTCAATGAAGCTGTGGAAAACAAGTCTGGAAGCCAATGCAAAGCCAATAGCACAAGTCACCATCAAGTGCGGCATATACCAGGGCGATGCACTATCCCCCGGTCTGAAAGAGAGGGAAGATGATCAGAACCGAGGGGGTTGAACTACCAGAAGGCCACATTACAGATGTTCAGGACAGCTACAAATACCTTGACGTACCACAGGCTAACGGAAACCACGAGGAGATAGCAAGAAAGACCGCCACAGCTAAATACCTACAAAGAGTAAGGCAGGTCCTGAAAAGTCAGCTGAATGGGAAAAACAAGAGGGGGGAGGG
>NW_015150523.1:1110752-1111881 GCF_000732505.1 Cyprinodon variegatus | reverse complement strand
TATATATATATATATACATATACCACCACTGCAGTTCTTCATTGCTGGTTTCTTGTTGTTTTGTTGCTTCGTCTTCTCTTTGCTCCCTGCATATGTTTTCCCTGATGTTAACTGGATGTTTTCGATTTCAGTATTTTGTGTTTTTGGACTTTGCTTCAGTTGCCTGTGGAATTTTTAATTAAATCAGCAACACTAATCTCTGCCTCCTCATCTCTGCATTTGGGTCCTCGAAAAAACCTCCACCAAACCATGGTAGAATTTGATATTTATTTTGTTTTATGAAGACTTCATTTATTTGGTGGGACATTTATTGATAGTTTATCAATAACAATATTTGTTAAATAACTTAATTTTGAATGAAACTTTTTTTAAATCATCTAAAAGCACCAAAGTGATCAAAAAAGGGAAGGAGGGGGATTACGCAAATTGACACGCAATGTATAGCATGTGAAGGGACCATGAAATGGAAAGTGGAATCAGATATTCTCTGAGTCAGGACTTTTTCCGTTGTTTTTCTTTTTTCTGTTCTTGTGGGCAAGTGTCTTTCTCTTTTAGAGACCTTCAAAGATTCTTCAAAGACTTCAAAGACGACCAAATAAAAAAAACACAAACAGAAACAGAGATTTTTAAAAATGATATTGTTATACTTTAGGGGGTCGAGCCTGAGCACATAAGAAGTTTGTAGTGAAGGAAAGAAATAGAAAATGGAGCAAGGAGACAGCGTACATAACGCTTGGAAATAAATCGCTGCACTGTAACCCACAATAAGTAACAAGAACTTAGAGAGGCCCGCCACCGTAGTGTCACGATATTATTGGTGGTGGTGTGATTTGCTGCCTGGGGATGCAGTCATGCGTCATCAGGGTGAAATGCAGGGGACTCAGGACACAGCCCTTCGGGGGGCCCGTGCTTACGGTGATAACATCAGAGGTGTTCTGTCAGACCCGGAGAGACGGAGGTATGTTTGTGAGGAAGTCTAACAGTCACACTTTTCCATTAGGGCCATCCTAAACACAGTGGACGTTCACGGAAGGGGAAGGAAAAATATGAAAATTGATGGTTCTTATGCACAGCATATCCTAAAGTTTTTAAGGCAGGTTTTCTTTTTTTATAATAAATAGGGGGGGGG
>NW_015150523.1:1107295-1110672 GCF_000732505.1 Cyprinodon variegatus | reverse complement strand
GCTTGGATCCCCGAAGTTCTGACTTCAAGCACCATACGCTCCCACAGACTGCCATTCTAACTTTAACCCAATTAAGGGACAATGAAGGATTAACACTTAAAACATCAAGTGGCTTGTAGAAATAATGAAAAAAAAAAAAAAAACTTAATACATTCCAGTGTTTGGCTAACACTGTTAGCCAAACACTGGAAGTCATCATGTTGTTGTGCTCTGACAGCTTTATAGTACAGAAATAATTTTTATTTATTTATTTTTATATATGTGTTCTTTACTTAGGTGTTTATTTTTGTCGTTCTTTGTGTTTTTTGTATCAGTAATCATTAGAGCTTGTGTCTAGTTCTAGATCACCCGTTACCAACCAGATCAGCAACAGGAGAAAAAATTAACTCCAGCTGCAGCTCCATAAGCTGCACAAAATATTGCACAACAAAAACCCAAACATATAATATTTTGATTTCAGATCATCTTAATTCTCAAATGATTTTGTATATGCAAAGAAAAAAACTGAAGCCACAAAATGTCCTTAGCATCATGACCGAGGGCGGTGCTTCTTTCTTGTCTTTAGACCAAGCTGCAAAAAACATTGTTGTAGATCTGAACTTTAAAATGTGACATTGATTGGAACAACAAACAGATGGGTTTCTTATTTCTTCCATATAATATACAATTATTTCTATTTAGATTGAAATGTTCTCTGCTCCTCTTTATATTTTATTTTAGCTTTGCAATTCCTGATTCCAGCAGAGGTGGGCGGTACCCAGTTACATTTACTTGAGTAACTTTTTGAACTAAATATACTTCTGGGATACTTTTGCTGCTCTCTACTTTTTACTTTTACTTTAGTAATATATTTGTAACACTACAGTACAGTTTCTGGCTGTTTACCCCTTGTTGCTTCACAAACACAATATCAAAATGACTCCTGACACATATCCCTGATGGAGTGAATTTCTTTCCATTTTGTTGCAAACTGAACATGTTTTGTAAAAGCAAATTTGAAAATTATCTAGCAATTAAACTTTGGAAAACCTCCTAATCAGAACTTTTTTTTCAAGTTTCCTTTCACAAATAGTCATGAGATGGTAAAACTTTCTGATTTTACTATGATAGTAATCCTCCGTTTAAAATGAAAAAAGAGCGATTAAGCTGAACATCTGCTGTCTTTGCTTAAAATAAATGGCATTGAGAAGACAAAAGGAAATGATCTATAAACAGCATTGAAATTAAAATCTTGACGGATCAGTAAAATAGTGTTAGAAACACAGAAGGGAGAGGCGAGCCACACGTTCGCCTTTCCCAGCTGTAGATAACAACTTGCTTGGTCAGGTTATGACTTAGCATATTTGTGGGTCATGGCAATTATCAAAGCTCCTTTTGTAACGAAACTTATTCCTGGTGAAAAGTACAAACCTAGTAACTGCTACTAACTAAAAGAAGTGTTCTGCGGCTCTTATAGCACATTCACCGAGGTCATTAAGATACATCTTTGCCTCATGAGATTGCAAAGATACTATCAGAGATCATTTTCCCTATGCAATATCAAGCAGAAAAGTGTAATGGCTGTATCTAATGGCTGTGCTCAATTAAATGGCATCACATGAAGAGAAATGTACAAATGTGTCGGTATGCTCAATAGGCTAACATTAAAAATCTAATTCATAACTTATCCTACGAAGATGAAAGACAGAAGAAACTTTGGAATCTGATTTATCTCCTCCCCTCTTAAAGAAGGTGTAAGCTTTGCCTCTTATTAATGCATGCATAAGAAACCTGACCCAATAAATAAAAAAGTTGCATGCCATACTAACAATTTAGCCTACATTAAATACAACTTAAGGTGAATCCCCTTTCCCCTTCTCTGCCTCCTCCTCCTCCAGAGTTAGCTACATGTTGAAACTTCAGGCTGATTACAAGAGTTGACATTCAAACTAGCGCCATGCTGGCCTAACTGGTGAAGTCAGTTTCAGGTTGGAACCTGGATTTTTTTGCACTGGATTTGATGTGATCTTCACCCTTTGTTTACTTGATTCAGTGAAAGTTCTTACTGACCCCAAATCTGAATTTTTGCAAGGAAAGCTGCTACTGGTTGTCCTAAAATGTGCTACAAGTCACTAGCTTTTGCATTTGGTTATGTTTTGATCAAGGTTGAAGAAGAAAGAGAAATGTAAATAACTGCAAGCCTAAAAGTGATTAAAAACACTAAATATATTTTAAAACTAAACTTTACGCACATAACATGATCTCCCAGTATTCACTGATGCTTTACCTCAACTGAAACTACATGGACAGATTGTGTTACATTATAAAACCAAAGCAAAAGTCAGTTAGCAAAGGTGCACACAGTGGATGAAATGAATAAATGACAACTTTATTTCTAATACAACACATTTAAAGAAAAAAAAACAACAACCGGAAAAATTATATTAGAAATGAAATTGACATCATATTAACCAGCGCTGGATCAACTGCAGCTTTAAGCAGGTGACACCTTTTTTTCAATGGGGAAACATGATCGATCTCCCCTCTGCTCTGAATGCAGGCAGGGTTTGTTGCAAGATGAAGCTGCTGAGACTGACCACTTGTTTGTCAGGGGTAACATTTACTTAAATAACTTTTAGAGAAGAATACTTTTAGGATTACTTTTACTATACAGTACTTTTTACTTTTACTTAAAGGTACGTAAACCTGTTTTTTTCATTTATATCCAAAAAGCCTCTTGGTGAAGTATTTTCGTTGCCAGTTATTTTCATCCTTTAATCTTTGTTTTTGCTCAGTTTATTTGTATATATACCATAAAGCCATCATGTGATTATATCATTGTACATGTGTGTAATTAATCAACAACCGAAGCAACTGAATTCTGTAACTGTGTGTCTCCTAGCTTAATTGTGAAAAGAAAAGGCGAAGATCAAAAGTAAAAACCTGCAAGAATTTATTTGATTCCAACAGCAATCAGACTTGAGTTGCTCTGGGAAAACAGCCTGACCAGTGTAGTTCACTAAAGTTGGAGCTAAAGCTCAGGAAGCATTCAGATGTTGCCATGAAATTGATAGACACATGAGTGAATGTATTTGCCAATAGTGCTACTTTTGTTAGTCCCAAACTTATTTGTATAAGTTACCTTGAATGACTGTGTTGTTAGATATTTTTTTATATCAGTGGCTTTTACTTATTCCCAGACTGTACTTTGTTGCATTCCTTGCTCCTGTAACAATGCGGTTATTATATTTTTGAAGAAGAAATCCAAAAGACAAACCCTACATGGATTATTTTCTTTTGTTTTCCATTTTTGAAACTTAAACGCAGAAACTTCTTATTAAAAATCAAATAAAAATCCACTGTGGCTGCACTCAAATGCACTCAAATGCTGTTCTGCT
>NW_015150523.1:1094191-1106917 GCF_000732505.1 Cyprinodon variegatus | reverse complement strand
CTATCTATCTATCTATCTATCTATCTATCTATCTATCTATCTATCTATCTATCTATCTATCTATCTATCTATCTATCTATCTATCTATCTATCGATCGATACAATTTTTGCATGTTTAAATTGTACATTGTAAATATTTCATATTGTTTTTCATATTATATTACTTGGTCTTTGCAATTATCATTGTATATTGATGTATAATGATAATAAAGGCATTCTAATTCTGATACTTCACATATCGTTAATTCAACCATTTAAATACAGTCTTGGAGAGTTTTCCCTTTTCTAATTTGATTAAAAAAAGAAATATCTTTTTCTCTCTTTAATTTTGAAACAGAGTAACTGAAAAAAAAGAGTTATACACATATTAGAATAACTGGGTTATTTTCTTGTTTGCAATCCTGTTTTTAAACAGAGGAATCCAAGGAAACCATACAAGCATTGAGGTTCAATGTTACGCCTCACTTTGACAATTAGGTTTCATAAAAATAGGTTGACATAAATATAAGGTTGACTGCCCAACGTGCTCACACATCTGCATTCTAGGTTTTTTTTTATGTTCCCAGCCTCTTGAAGTACTCAGAGAGCAAACATATCACCCTCTGACTCCGCTGTGAACACCTGCACATCCTATGGAGCCTCTTGTGTCCCTTTCCCTTACTCATGCTGGGATTTGGGTCACTCCAGAGACTATGAAATGACTGATTTTAACTCTGGTCGTACTGTAAGTATTACACCCTATAGAGTTTGCACAAAAATCAGTGGTCGTAAAAATGTTTCCATAAGTGTCTAAGCAAATTTAAGTCATCATTATGATAGTAATCCCACTCATTTCCCTTCATGTCCAGCATGTGTTTTGTGTGTTTTTGATTTAATATTTTGGTATTTTAACTGAGATGACAAAGCTGCCTTCAATCTGACATCCCTACCAATATGTTTAAAAACCATTAAAATCAATTTCATAGAGTACTCTCGTGCTTAGTGTAACTCATGCTTACTTTAGTCACTGCATTCCACCGTGGCTTACATTTAGACTTTGCTCTCCTCTAGACTTATTTCAGCTGTGTTTATTGCATAAAACATACATTTTTAAAAGATAAATATCCAGATATATAAAAATGTAATGATGTCAACTGGACTTAAACTTTACAATCACAAATCACTGTGGGAACATTTAAAGAAAATTAAAATGACTTATTGATTACTTACCCCAAATACAGGATGCAATCCAAGCTCTATCTTTTCTTCTGTAGTAAGATGCATTGTGGTAACAGAGGTAAGACAGAGTGCGGCTTCTTCTGCTGGCCCTTAACCAATGACTGACTACAGAGGTGAAAGGATCGCATGAGGATCAGCCACACGTCACCAGAAAAACATGGTGTCTCGTTCAAAAAAAGAGTGCAGCTCTGGTATTTTGTAATCTGTTCTCCCGCTCTGAAATGTTTCCGCTGTGCTCGTGAGCAAATGAAAGCTTAGTTACGTTGATTTTCAGTCATGTGTCTGCTGATGTGTGACGATGAATCTAGCAAGGATATAAGACTATTTGTCACGTTAATTTGTCAGACTCTGCTACTCACATTCAGGTTTAAAGAAGGAATATCTGCAATACATTCAATTAGAGAACCCAAGGTTGGTCTTCAAAAGTGACCATAAGTTATGATCTCTTTCAATTTCAATAAATAAAACTCTATTAATCCCAAAAGCAAAATTAAATGTTGCAGTAATGCATCATCTTTTTTTAATGAGTTGTCGTAGATGTTGATAGGTGTAAGCAGGAAGGATCTGTAGTGGTCTGTCTTGCACCATATCTGGAGACGCCCTTTACTGAAGACACTGTTGTTGTTAACAGTCTTCTGAAGAGGATGCTCACTGTTGTCATTAATGTTCATCTCCAGAGGTTCTAGGGAATTTCTTAGAATAGAGCTTGTCTTAATTGGCTTGTTGAGCTTCTTTCAGTCATTTGCTTTGATGCTGTTACCTCAACAGATGATGAGGGAAGAGAGCTCCACAACAGACTTAAGTTAGATATGAAGCATCTTGGCTAAAACACTGAAGGACCTAAGATTCCTTATGAAGTACAATCTGCTTTGTCCCTTCTTGTAGACAGTGTCACAACTGTGACTCCAGTTAAATTTTTTGTCCAGGTTAACACCAAGTTATTTATAATCCTCCACCACCTCCACTTCTTCTCCAATTATCTTAATAGGATTCAACTTGTTCCTGTTTCTATTGAAATCTATAATAATCTCTTTTTTTTTTTTTGCTCACATTCAGGATCAGATGATTGTTACCACACTATTTCACAAAGACGTTCCCAGCTTCCTGTACTCAGCTTCTTGCCCATCTCTGATGCACCCAGTGACTACAGAGTCATTTGAGTATTTCTGCAGATGACAGAACTTTGTCTTGTGGTGGTGGGCAGATCGATCCAAAATATCAATAAAAATAATACAAGTTGATATAACTATATATAGCTTAAGTCAGTTCAAATTGTCTTTGTTAATCATAGAGAGAAATAACATATCCAAATATTTAAAAATAAACAAGCTTGTACAATTATAAATTTTGTATGGTGATGGCAGTGAACTGGGGAGATATGAATAACAATTGATGGGAAGAAGCCTCAGATTAATGGTAGTCTGCCAAGCCACACTAAATTAAAAAGTGCTTAGTTCAATCTGGTAAGCTGTCGTTGACTCCATCATGACTCTCATTGCCAGGGTTACTTGTTAAGTACAAGAGTTGAAGATTTAGAAATAGTTCATTAAATATTTTTATTGTATTTATTTTATTTCTAAAGCAGTGAGTTTTTTTTTTGTTAATAATGAATGAACCATGTTGATTTATGGTCTTAGAGCATCGTTAATGTTAGGTAATATATATATAAATTTGGTTTCCTTTAATGTATACAAACTGATATTTAAAAGTTGTAGCAGTGCAGCAATGTATCTACTTCTGAATAACTTGGAATAAGTTCAGATTAATATCTTTGAGTTTTGAAGATTTTCTTTTTCCTGAACCATTATTATTGTAGTTAGAGTTTAAGGTCCAACTTTTGTCTTTCCCAATGGCATTTATTATGCCACTTCAATACAACTTTCTCTGTGCATTTGTTTTGTTTTCTTATTTTCTATTTGTTTACAGCACTTTGAATTAGCTTATCACTTGACATGTGATACATAAATAAACTTGCTCTACAATGACTACCATACTGCGATTGCATGCTCATTCCATGCATCAGCACAGAGAAAAGCTTTAGAATCACAAATAATCATGGGGACATCCATGTCCTCATAAATCAACTCATTTCCATGAATTGTATCTCAGAGCAGTTATTCCTGGGACATCACTACATTGATTTGTTGCCCCTCACATATCTTTAGGCAGAGTAGACATTGGTGTTGCTTTGTAGCAAAATGTATGTATGTGGGTCTATGTGTACCATGATTTAAAACAAATATGCTCTAAGAAAGTGACTAAATAGATTCTATTTAAATTTTTTTTCTAAACTGTTCTAACCCAAAGAAAGGTAATTAACTCTGGGACCCGTGATCCAGACGTGCACAAGTGAGAAGCATGTACTGTACATGCTTGTGTAAATAATCCCGCAGGTTGTAGTAATTGAGGTTCAGTAACTGTAATTCATAGGGAACTCTTAATTAATCCCATTGTACTTTTCTCGCTGGTGTTTTTAAAGTAAGACATAGGTGCTTTGAATTTGACTTTATTATTCACTCTCACGTTGCAAAACTTTGAGAATAACTAAACTCTAAATTTAGTGAGTGATTAAGATAAACTTTATTGTATTCCTTAGATGTTTTTCAGTATGTTCTTTTAGTCATCCTGTATTCAGTTAGTCTTTGTGTGATTTTTTTATTGAGTTTGTGATTATAGACGCAGAAAAGTTAAATTAACACTTGGCTTCAGAGTTATAATATTTAATGTCCACAAGACTCTACTCTCTTGGTCAGAATTTACAAATATCAGAAGCTCCCAGATTAAATGTGTTGAGCAGAATTTTATCATTTACTGCTAAGGTTTAGAATCAGAATCAGAATCAGAATCAGAAATACTTTAATAATCCCAGAGGGAAATTACTTTAAATGACTGTAGAGCAAACTAAAAAGCAGCAGAGACCCTTCAGACTGCTTGCTTTGTAATTTCAGCTCGTCATGAAGACAAATCTCTCAGACATCATTGTGAAGAATAAATGTGTTAGATTCTATTTACCGTATATCTGCAGGTTTTCATTTCATTTACACAAAGACCACCCGTAGCTGGGGTTTGTAACAATGATTTTACACTAATGCATGACTTTACAATGGCTTTATTTGTTTCCAGAGACCCAGCAAGGAAAAGCGGGGGACATAAAAGGCAAAATTTAAATTGTTCACAAAAATTTTTACAACCCACACAAAAGTTGTGCGAAGGGATTTTAAACGGTACTGAATGGACTGAATTGATTCTTTGTACTGTTGGTCTTTTAGCTTACTTTACAACACTTTGAAGTGCTAACTTTTATCTCAGAACTGTACCCATTATGAGTAAAATATATATTTTTGGTGTCATTGTCTTAAATAAAAAAATACTTCTTACCATATATCTTAAGACAAAGTAATAAATAGATTCAAACTTTCAGCACAAGACCGTTATCTTAGGGAAAGGCTCATAAAACATGTGAGAAAAATGTATGATAGTTTAATCTAAAGCCTTGAAGCATGAATTCTTGTGATGATCAGGACAAAAGCTGTTCAGATAGCAACCCATGATGTGCATGCAACAAGTGACGAGCATGTGCTACTGTAACGGCTTCCAGCAGCCTACATTATTGTGAATGTAAGTAACCTGGTGTTGGCGTCAAGTCACAAGAAGACGGTCATGGTGGATAATCTGCATGAAACGCATGCTTCTAAGAGATGTGGAACAGGAGAAAGGATTTTTTTTTTTGTCTATCAAGGTTCATGAGAAGTTCAGACTGGCTCAATGTAATTCAATTCCGATTATTTATATTGCACCAATTTAAAACTAGTCACCTCAAGGCAGTTTACAGAAACAGCTTAGTCGAATCATATACATATCCAGCTGATTGCATCAATTGCATAGATATTAGCATTTTCTCAATGACTCTGCAGCAATGCATGCAGCTTGAGGGGAGAGGTATACCTCCCTTTTAACAGGAAGAAACTTCCGGAGAAACCAGGCTCAGTGTGAGCAGCCAACTAGAAGTCCAAGAAGACATAAGCAGATATTCAAAAGGAATTTAGAAGCACTGATCCATAAATACTTAAAGTGGCCCAGAACAATATTTTAGGGTCATCAAAGTTTTTTTTTTAAACCCCTTTCCTAAAAGGTTCCTTTTTTACAATGTCAAAAATTCAGGAACGCACAACCCTGGAACATGGAATCACAAAGAGGCCTATACAGGACACATGAATTCCAAAAAGGAACTTTGCTACCTTCTATGATTATTGTGTCAAACATTTATTGATTAAAAAAATCTAACAAATGCAAGTTTTAGTTCATATATACACAGACATTAGCTGAATTGTTCCTTGTTAATGAATGCAGTATCTAGCTCAAAATTTCTATTTTTTAATTAGCCGGAAAGCGCTTTGACAAATTTTACAACCTAAATATCTGTCACAAAAAAGACCAATGGGGGACATATTTTTTTGGCTCTTCCAGTTTGTTCATAAAGTTTACAAAGCTCAATCTGTCTGTTATACTGTATGTGCAATTTGTGCAGGCCGAGCATATTGAACATGTTGTCATTATCCTTTTCCTTCTTTTTGTTTACTTGTTCTAAAGCATCCTTATTATCTTTTTAGCGTGTTATTATTTCAGATATGAATTTTAAAAATTTGCACGTTCCTTGCTTGAATTACCAATGCCATGTAGACTGAGCTTGTATGCCTACCTATGAAATGTAAAGCCATAATTATTAGATACAAAGTCAGAAATTTATATCAGTCAATGTAATGTGATACTTCATCTATTATCATGACTGTAAAAAATTATGACTGTATCACATAATTATAGTACTTTACTGGACTTAACTCAACTACAATTAAATGTTTCTCAAACAGTAAGAGTAACAGCATTCACTTTTTCACTGAATTATTCAAAAGTACATGCTAAAAGTACTGAGGTACAGTTTAACTTTTCTATCAACTTTTCAAATTAAAATATCTGTATATTTTTTAGAGTAATTTAAAAGAACATAGCAACTTTCAGAAACCACCTAATGTATCGATGAGAGGTGGGTGATACAAGGGATTTTAAGTTGATCCAATACCAAGTAAATACAGGGTCATTATCGCCGATATCAATACAATACAAATACTTTTTACATTTAAGTTCAACATATCATGGAACTGTTGACTTTTCTGTGTTTTTGTGATTTTTTATTTTATTATTACAAATGAATAATAATTTTAATAATGTTATGCTTATAGTGTTTTTAGGTTTTTTTGGCTTTAATTCTATAAATTTCCCCGTCATGGGATAAATAAAGGATTAGCTGATGTTATTTTATCTTAGATGATATATTTTAATGGGATAAATATACTATATCAATACCAGCGTTGGTATCGATATTATCGATCCTAGGATTGATCCACCCACTTTTAGTATTGATTCTTTCAGATGACCGTGGTCACTTAACTGTGTTTCTCCCACCAGAGTGTCTGAGCTTGGGCGGTGCCCCGCCCCCCTCCTGCAGTATCCGAGAGTCGCAGCTCCACCTTAGTTTCAGTTTGTTTATGTTTTTATATTAATAAACGTTTTGAACTTTCCTACTGACTGTCTCACCTTGAATACTGGGTCCATCTGTCCAGTTTTTATGACAAAAGGACTATGTGGGCTTAAAAATATAATATGCATTCGTGATTAAATGTTTATCCTGGAGCAAATGTCACGTAGCAGCATGAGATGAGGGAGGAGCAGTGAACGCTCTCACCGGGCGGCTTCACCACCCTTCACCGCGCGGTTCAAATTTTGTTGCATTGATGAAATTATAGAAACACAATAATGGAATCTTTCTATGGTGGACTTGTTTCTGTTGGGAGAAGTTGATTGAGTCTCTCTAACCCTGAAATCCCACATCCTCTGTCACCAGCATTCCTTGGTGTGATTTCAAACACAGTTCACACAGCTGCATCAGAGCGCTACATGTTTGATCTATGGACGATTTTCAATTCTTGCAACAAAACTAGCAGCTGTTACGGAGTTTGGAGATGCAATCCACTTAAAGCTCCTCTAATTTATCCAGAAGTTCTGCAATCGCACTTTTTCTCTCACTCCCAACTTGGTGGTTGGCTGTATATTTTGCTTGCCTTCCCTGGAAATGCCTTTCCAAATTGTTTTTTTTTTTTTTTTTTGACAACCTCTCATTACAAAGCAAAAATGCAGGCAATCCTTCCGTGTTGATAATGAAAGAAAATGATTTGGTCCCTTTTAAATCCCTTTTTCTCATTAGCTATCTCACTTTTTTTCCCTTCGACATCCATGGTCCGAGACACACCTGCAGCTTTGTTTGCCTGGCACCATGCCACGCTGGTAACAAGTTGTGACCAATGATCTCTATTTCTTTGATGCAAATTATTGTTTAAATTTATTTACTATACAAATGTTTACAGCATTGGAAAACATAATACATTTTTGTTTGACCTTTTGCACACCATATACAAAAAAAATAAAAAATAAAACATTTTATATACATTTTTGAAAAAGCTCCAGGGAGCCCCAAGGGGGACGCTAAGGAGCCGCAGGTTGCCAGCCCCCGGCCTCAGAAATTCAAACAATGTTCCTGTAACTTTAGGACGCTACCAAAAAATGGATAGATTATAGTGTACAGCACTGATGTTCGCTCTGCAGATGATGTTTACCTGACCATTAACTGTGAAGGGGAAGTGGAGGGTGGGCTGGTAGAAGTCACTGAGGGCAGTGGTGAGAGGGACAACTTTGATGTCCAAACGCTGGTAACTGGTGCGGATTTGACCTCAGAACAAGGTGGTAAGCTGACCAATCTTTTGCACAAGTAAACTGAAGTATTTTCCACACATGAGAAGGATTTTGGTAGAACAGATCCAGTCATGCACACGATCAGTGATGTAGCCCTGATTAGGGAGAGGTTCAGGCCTCTGCCACCCCTCATGTATAAAGTGATGTGATGTGGTAACTGGATCTGCTTCATAGAGGTGTGATAACCTAGAGCTCCAGGGGCTCCACCTGGGCTCCACCCATTGTTATTGTTAAGAGAAATTATTGCAGTTTTAGGTTTTTGTCAAGATTCCGAACAGAAGGACACACTATTAAGGCAAGACCGACAGTGGGATTACTCAAAAAGTGTTTATAAAAAAAAAACAGGTCTGTGATAACAGCTGCTAGGACATCAGAGGCAAGAAATTCTGGAGAGAGGAAACACAGGTTAAAGACCACATAAATCTAAAGGAGGAAAATTATGAACATGAGTTACTAACTAACGTGGTTTACAAGTGCAGTCCATAGCCAGAGAACGAGGTAGGATCCAGTCAGTGGGCTGCCAACAAGATGCGGCAGGCGCAGCCCAGAGTGTCCCAGATGCTGCAGCCCTGAGAACATGTAGGAGTCCGAAGCCAGGTCAGGCAAACAGATTAGAACAGGAAGAGGAATGCTCAGACGTCCAGGAATCTGAAGCCAGGTCAGGCAAACAGCTTAGAACAGGAACAGGCAGGCTCAGAGTTCCAGCAGTCCGAAGCCAGGTCAGGCAAATGGATCAGAACATTAACAGGCCGGCCTCGAGATCCAGGAATCCAAAGACAGTTCAGGCGGGAACATTCAGACAGGCCCAGTGGTCGAGAAGCAGAACAGATCAGGATCAAGTAATCAGAAACACTCAGGTATGCTAAAAAAAAAAACTATCACCACTGAGATCAGATGGGAACAGACAGGCTCAGTGTTTGAGAGGCAGAACAATCCAGTGGCCCACTTGCAAACTGCTAAAATAAGAGATGTAGAGCAACCTTTGCTGTAGAGCAAAGGTGGGTAGCTCAAATGGCCTTCTTTAACTTTGATGTTAAGTCCGGATTCTTAGCAGCAATTGCTATGAAGACGGAAGCCACATTTGACATGGCTGTGTTTTATATCACAACCACACCAGGCTCCGAGGACGTTACTTTGCTTGGAAAAGATTGGAAGGGTCTACAAGAGGTGAACCAGGAATCCAGTGTATTCGGGGGTATGTGGAGGTTGGCATCTTCCAAACCATGTCAGAAGCTTCCAAGCGGCTACTTCAACACAGAAAGAAACTTTGCCTATACCAGGTAGTTTTTGACACTAGTGTTTGTGAATTTTATTTTCAATTTGAGTTTCCTGCTTCAAACAACCAGGATGTATGGAGAAAGTACCATGGAGCTGCAGGTATGGAACGGACCCTCTCTTACAGTATCTGAGGCGCCATTTCTTCTGGCCAAGGAGGGAATAAGAGGTGCAACTTTTCTAGACAAGGTTTACAGTTTATAGCCTCCAGAAGAATAGGACAGAGCCAAAGGGCCATTAAAGCCTATAGAAGTGTCCTAGCCTCTTGAGGTAGTTGCTCTTGATTTTCTCTCACTGCATCATCCCCATAAAACGTACCAGTACATTTTAGTCATGATGGATATGTTGAGGTGTGATTCCTGGGCTATTGCTACGCATGATCAGACTGCAAAAATCACTGTACGTGCAATTTGTTCTAGCATCATACTTTTTGGTTGTTCTTCCCACTTTTTTTCAGACCAGGGGCCAACCTTTTTATCAGGGCTTATTAAAGAGCTGTGTAATATGTATGGCATCTCCAAAAGCACGCACAACCCCATATCATCCTTCAGGTGACGACAACGTCGAATAAATTAATCAAAACCTGCTGAATATACACTGAACTTTGGAGGTTGAGAAACAGGATAGGTAACCCGAACATCTTCTCAAGCTCCTACACGCGTGCAACAATGTTGTCCATAGTGCCACTAGGTTTGCCCCCTCATACCTCATGTTTGCACCTGGGGAGTTGCCTCCAGATTAACCACTGCCCAACTGACCTAGCTTTTGTTTTTGTTTTGTTTATGTGATCTTACATTGGGACTCACTTGGGTTATTGTAATACATTTTGTATTTGTTAGTCTGTTTTTTTTTTTTTTTTTTTACTGTTCACCCCTGGATTCTAGCCCGTTCTTTATATTGGTCCTAGTCCCTCCACTAGGTGACTTTGTTGGACTTTTAATCTTTTTATGAATGCTAACAGTATGTTAACATTCATAAAAAGAATGTAAACAATATTTCCCTCCCTTTGGCTACATTTGGATGAAAGTTTAATCTGAAAGGCTTGCTCTGATTGGTGCATACAGAAACAAGGAATATCCTTGATACAGAAATACAAATCTTAATCATTTTTTTGTTTGTTTTGGAGGGCAGCCAGAGCACAACTCTGTGTTAAAAAATGTTTTTGCCATTTTGTGTTTTAAATAGTTCTCATATTTTATCATTTTAAACATCCTTATATTTACGACACCCAAAATATTATAATATCTTTATTAGTGGTGGGCCGTTATCGGCTTTAACGTGTTGCGTTAATGCCAGACTCTTAATGAGTGTTTAAAAAAATATCGCCCTTAATCTATTCTAAAATTTGGTTTGGGAGCTTGGTCTATGCTAAGTAAGCTATGATAACTTTCACCTTGATATTTTAGCACAGATGTATATCTGGAGGTGAGAAAAAATGAGTCTTCCAACCTGTGTAGGCGTACTGTGAAATAACCACATTGCACATGACACGCTGACATGGATGCAGCAATAAAGCCGCCGGGTCTGCTTCAGGGAAAATGTATTTTTAAGAAGCTTTCCAATGGAAACCTTGACAAGACAAAAGCTATTTGCAACTTTTGCAATGGGCAATTAGTTTACTGCAGGAGTTCTTTTAGTCTCAAGTACCACCTAAACACAAAGCATCCCTTAGTCAATGCGGAAGATGCTGGACATACTGTAGCACTGTTGTAGCGCAGGGCAAGAGTCATGTTCGTCAAACTACAAAATTTGAGTGCAACTGAGGCAAGCCCATCAGCACAGCTCTATAAGTCAACTTAGCCTTAGACAACTTTTATAAAACGAAATCTCATTTTGTACAGCTCTCATGACATTTCCATTTCTTAAAGTGCAGCAGTGTTTAAATGTAAACAGTCTGGGAGAAAAAAATACATGGTTCAAAAAGGAAAAAGATCACTTTGATCACTATATATATTTAATGCTCTGTACAAGTGCAGAGCATTAAATACATATAGTGCAATTTTGCTGTGTTTTGGTTTGGTCTTGTCAGTCTGTGACAACTAAATAATCTCCTTGCTCAGTGGATTGCCACCAGCTACGTAGGTTAGGGTCTTAAGCTTGTTCTCCAGAGCTTACCTATCTTCCAAACTACCTGCGCGGCAAAATATCATGAGGAGAATACATGACCAGCATGCCACAGAGAAAGCCGCGAAAGTTTGCTTTAAGTAGTCTATGTTATGTAATTTTTAATTTTACCACACCACAAATGATTACCACAACATGATGTTTGCTTTTTAATGATTGCTTGGGTAAACGGGGGTAAAGTGGGATGGTTTTTAAAAATGTAGCTTCTGTGTTATTTATTAAGCATATATTTCATTTCTAGAGAGTTTTATATGATATAGACCTCTTAAAAGACTTATTTTTACTTATTATTAAGGTAGAACACACATATCATGAATGCCTTTGACAGAATTCAAATGAGCCATTTTATTTTAGATTAATCTAGATTAATTCCAAGAATACAGTGAGATTAATCGAGACTAAAAAAATAATCTATGCCCACCTCCATTTTTTATGATTATTAATGATTGAAGCAGTCTGTATGAACACAGTACATGTATGAGGCTACTTGTGTGAATAAAAGTTGTCTGAAAGGTGTAATGTCTCATTTCATCTAATGCAGTACTCTCACATATAATATCTATAGGCTACATCCCATGAACAAAAATATTTTTGTTAACTTATATTCAAAATCAACTAAAGGAAATTGCTGCTGTAATCTCTTATTCTTTTAATAAGCTATGTAGCATGCTATGATCCTGGGTTTATAATAGATGTAATATTGGTCTGTGGCCACAGTGTGCACATCTGATGTTGCTCGCAGAGGTCCTTAGTGACCTTAGGGAGCTTCTTTGTATACCAAGACACATGAACAGTTAAAGGGAACATTGCTGGCATTACCCTGTTCATCCTGTAACCAGCCTGTTCTCCATCTTCTGATTATCAAGTCTGCCATCAGGTGTTTGCCTAAAACTCAAATTTACCCTATCATCCTTCTAAAGATTCAATAAACTTTTTCAGCTTAACATCTAAATCCTGGGGCTTCAAATCTCTGGACATTTTAGTGAAAGGGGGGCTTATATTAAAAAAAAAAGAAAAAAGGAGAACAGCATTGGAATGCTATACTTTAATTTATTACATGTGTCAAATCTATTCTTAAAAACTGTGACAATAAATGTATCTTTTCTCTACCATATCTCATATCTGTAAAAGAAAATCCAGCAGTTTTGGAACAGTACTCCATCAAAAAATTAAGAAAACTGGGAAGACATCTTGTGCACTGCTAGGGAAAACTTCTGAGGTAATTGAAGTCAAATGTAAATAATAAAAAAAAGGTCAAGTGATAATGATAAACAATGAGATAAGTAAATGGGGAGGAATAAAGAA
>NW_015150523.1:1091906-1094077 GCF_000732505.1 Cyprinodon variegatus | reverse complement strand
GTTTTATTAAACATATTTCTTAAACTGTAAGTCCTATATTATTAAGTTAATTCCATTATTATTTAATAGCTGTCTCAGAAACCTAAAGCTTGAAGTACCACACATGTCCACTAGAGAGCAGCACAACCAAACCCTGCATGTTACTCACTGCCTGCTGAGATGCAAGCTAAGGTTTATAGTTATGTTTGAGGTCATGCATTTTTAAATAGAGCTTTTCTTCAGTTAGTTTTTTTTCTCTTCTCCGGTATTTGGTAGCAGATCATTTAAACTTAAGTTTAATTTCTACCTGCAGGTTAAATTAAACTCTTTAATAGTAAATGTCTAGTTTTAAACCCAAGAAATAAGTTTGAAAGATGCTAATTTAATATATTTTCTATCCTAGATCAACTAGTGGAGCTGTATACTGGTAGGCCACTTTATTAAGTTGTTACTGAGATTGCGCAGAATAGGAAAAAAAAAAGGAAAAACTGTGCAGCTTGGTGTATTTAGGAATGAAGGTGAATTTACTTTCTTCCCTAACATTTCATCCAAATATAACTATGCAGAAACTGGAAATCCCTTAAAACTACATATTACTTTACTCTATATTTATCATTACAAATTGTAATATACTTATTTTTAAATAATTATATTTTTTAATACATTTAACAACTGAAATTATTATTTTACTTTTTTTTTATTATTATTTTTATTATTGACATAATAAGACTCAACTTTATTTATCCCTTGGGATTACTCCTTCAAGGAAATTCTTGTTCCAGTAGCTTATATAGAGTACAAAGAGTTAAAGCAAAATGTCATTAAAGATATAAAAAAAAAAATACGACAGACAATATAAAAAGGGTGTATATAGTACAAAAAAGCATACAAAAATAAAAGAAAAAGGTTGTAAGGTCCAGTAATATGTTTCCCTTGGATATATCTGCACAGTAGAGCGCTAAGGGAAAACTACAGATTAATTGGCTTGGGTTATTACCTTTACACGGCAGAAATGTACTGACCATAGGAATCAGTAAAAATTAAACAAACTACACAGTAGTGGACTTGGATGATTGCACTTGTAATGCAGAAATGTACTGACCTTATAAATAGGTTAAAGAAAATACACAGGCTACAGTAGTTGGCATGTGATATTGCACAGTGAGAGAAAAAAATATATTACACATGAGAATGCACATAAGATGTCTAAGGAGGGGGGGTGCTGACCCTTGTCCCTCTTCCTATCACCTGCCCCTTTTCCCAAGTGAGGAGGTGTACAGCTTGAAGTCTTGGGGAACAAAGGAGTTCAGCATTCTGTTGGTCCTACATTTGGGGGGGAGCAATCTCCCACTGATCAGGCTCCTCTGAGCGGAGAAGACAGTGCGCAGAGGGCGGCTGGCATTGTTCATAATGTCCAGCAGATTGTTAAGTGTCCTGTCTCTGCCACCGTCCCCAGAAGGTCCAGTTCTTGCTAATCACAGAGAGAGGGAAGCAGAAGAAGATGGAAACTCAACATCTAAACATCATCTGTGCAGTTAGTTCATCAGGGTTATGATCCTACTAAAATATACAGTTCTTGTTCGGAGTGCCAGACCTCCAGCATATCGCCGGCAGTGCTGGAGATCCCCACTGAAAAGCTCCATGCTGTGCCAGGTTGTGGGGGATTTCCTGCTGCCATTTGTGGCGAATGGAAGTGAATGTAAGAACTTTTTAAGGTTTGTGGTTAAAAACTGCAAGTACCACCATATACTGTACAATTAAATAATTTTCATTGACAGGTTTTAACATGTTTAGTTAACTTGGGTCTTTATAAAATGTTTTGCAATAGTTTATAAAAAAAAAATGTGGTACAGTAATAATGATCAGAGCTCACTCTTTTCCAAGTAGCCTACATAGCAATACATTCTTCTGACTTTGTTTAACCTTTGGAGTTTGACTTCTTTGATATTAAATTATTCCTCATGTGCAAAAGTTTTGCAGAGGTGATGGCAGCTTGCCGGTAGTTTCTGTCTCCCACAAAAAAACTCCTGGAATAGCTTTTCTGATTGTTTGGCGCTCAGTTGTCTAGCAGCAAAAGTAAAATTTTCTGAACTCCAGTGTCGAACCCTCGGACGGCAGTAGGATCAGACCTGTAGGTCCTCTCTAAACTGCCTGGGCATGCTCCTGATGAGGGGGCTGATGGTCTCCCGAGA
>NW_015150523.1:1087955-1088927 GCF_000732505.1 Cyprinodon variegatus | reverse complement strand
CTGGGCATGCTCCTGATGAGGGGGCTGATGGTCTCCCGAGAAATCTTTTTCCGAACCTGGACTAAAGCATGTGCCAACTGTTGGGCATTCTGTGGTGCAAAGTAACGTTGGTGAATAGATCAAGACGTGATGTCCCAGATGTGCTCAACCACAGTCAGGTCTGGAGAAAAGGCAGGCCAGCCCATAACCTCAATGCCTTCATCTTGCAGGAACTACTGACACACTCCAGCCACATTAAGTCTAACATTGCCATGCTTTAGGAGGAACCTAGGGCCAAACGTACCAGCATAGGGTCTCAGAAGGGGTCTGAGGATCTCATCTTGGCACCCAATGGAAGTCATGCTCCCTCTAATGAGCACATGTAGGTCTGTATGGCCCTCTAAAGAAATGCCATCCCACACCATCACTGACCCACTTTCAAACTAGTCATGCTGAAAGATGTTACAAGCAGCAGATCGTTCTTCACCGTGTCTCCAGACTGTTACATCTATCACATGTTCTCAATGTGAACCTGCTTTCATCTGTCAGATTCACCAATTCTGGTGTTCTGTGGCAAATGCCAAGCATCCTGCAAGGATTTGGGCTGTGAGCACAACCACCATCTGTGGACCTGGGGCCCTCACCATTTTCATGGAGACAGTTTCTAACCATTTGTTAAGACATGTCTTGTTCCTCCTTGCACAAAGGTGGAGGTAGCGTTCCTGTTGCTGGGTTGTTAGTCTTCTATGGCCTCCTCCATGTCTCCTGGTGTACCGGCCTGTTTCCTGGTAGGGCTTCCAGTCTCTGGACACTACGCTGACAGACACAGCGAACCATCTTGCCACAGCTCGCATTAATGAGTCATCCTGGATGAGCTGCTCTACCTCAGCCACTTATGTGGATTGTAGAGTCCTTCTCAAGCTACCACGAGTGTGAAAGCACCACCAATATTCAAAAGTGACCAAAACATCAGCCAGAAAGCATAGGTACTGA
>NW_015150523.1:1073465-1086300 GCF_000732505.1 Cyprinodon variegatus | reverse complement strand
GAGCAGCCTATATAGCATAAGCTGAGCATTGTCATTCAAGTCTATTTATTCATGACTTACTATGCTATGCATTGAGCTCCTTGAAATCCTTGAGTCCTTAAATTATCCTTTATTTCTCCACAATGCAAGCAAATGTCTACTGTCACCACATTCTCATCCAGGAGTAGCATATGCTGCAAAGTCATTGACTTGATTAAATCAGCTGAGGTTCCTTAGATAAAAAACGTTATCCAATCTATGAATGCAGCAAAGTGATCATGCAATCTGTTTCAGGTTTAATATCACACTATGGCTCGTATGTAAATGCATTTGCATATCCTCCTTCCAGTATGTTGCATGTTTAATGATCACCTTGTGTTCTGCATTGATGAAAGCAAAAAATCACTAAATGGACAGGGCCAGTCAATTTTCTTAGTTTACAGGTGCATCTGGTCTGCAGTGTGTTTGTGGAACGGTTTTGTAAATCACAAAACAATCACTGAGCAGTGCCTAATTTTTTTACCAAAAAAAATTAAGCTCCCAAAATATGCCAAATATTATTGTCTTTAATAGGGTGAACCTGATATAAACTGCATACTGTGTATTGTTTTGGCATTTTCTGCTATCAAACGTAAAATCTAGGTGTGTCCTAACTATCAGAAACTACATTTCTATGGAAACATTTTTTTTTCCTATTTGAATTGTTTATTTATATTACTTAGATTTTTTAGCAGCTTACAGGCTGTGAAGAGATGTACTAATTTTAACACATAGCTGTGCAGAAACTTTCACACTTTGAGTTTAATTAATAGCATAACTTACCATTAGTTACAAAGTTTTTGTAACTCATCTTTTCCTTATTTCCAACCTCAAAATATAACAAAATGCTAAATTTCACAACCTTTTTTAGTGAAAACTTTTTAGGTCGACATTCAGTAACACATGCATTGATAATGAAATCCACATGTTTGGAAACCAGTTGTGCTCAAAGTCATGACAGATGTTGCCAGGATGTTGACTAAATTAGGCCAACGCAGCTCTTCTGATCACTTGCCATTTTGTGAGGTTGTATTTCCTACGTAACAGGATGTTTGAAACACACAAACTCAGTAATGACGCAAACAAACATGGATCCAGGAGAACAATCAATCTGCATCCTACACTGACACACACACATGCACTTCCTGAGCCCTGCTTTGACCCCTCTGCAATCACAGTATTGATTGAATAAATGACCTCTTGCATTGATGACTTTGGCTGACCTAAATATTTGCATTTAGTAATAATTAATTCAATAAGATTACCCTGATAAACAGACCCAATATAAATTGCATCCCTTGTCAACATTTAAATTCTTTATAAAGCGCAATGAAGGTATTCAATGAAATAAAACAAAATATATACTCAAAAACACTCTCATTAGAGGTGTATAGTGTCATACTATCACAGAAGGGATGGAATGCTCTGATTACCAGTAAAATAATGCTTTGAGGGGAACATTATTATATGTCTAAAAAAATAAAACAGCCCTCTAAGAAAGGGAAAGATTTAGTCCCTTGTGAAAGTAACAATTTCCCTAAAGGCGTTTCATATTTTCCAATCTGAAACTTCAATGTATTTTACTTGGATTTTCTGTGATCTGCTACATCATTCCTAAATATTTAATACAATGTCTAATAAAACGACTACCCAGTACTTGTTTCACCTTTTTCAAAATGTACCTTTATATTTTTACTTAAGTAATTTCTGTGATGATTACTTTTTACTTTGATTTTACTACAATTTGGGGATACTGTACCAACCTACTGAAGTAGCTAGTAAAAAAAAGCACCTCAGCTGTACACAAACTATCCCTTAACATGCCCCAATATCTCTGGTGGGATTAAAAACACACAAAAGTGAAATTACCCAGGTAAATATCTTGGAAATACTAACTCAGGCTTCTCAAAATCTCCAAACCTTTTAGTAGCAAGAAAAAGGGGTTATTCTGGAGGGAATTAAAAGACTATGGGGGTTAATGGGAAGATTGATGGAGATACAAAAAAAAAAAAAAACTAAAAATCTAACTATTATACAATACTTGGGCAAAAATGTTAGCCTCATAATTTGCTAGACTTTCCCTTGAGATCTGCACCTTTTATACAAAATATGAAAAAAAGAATCTCTCTTCTACTACCTCAGCTACCATCTTTAGAAGTCGCATTTAGGAAGGAACATGGATGCCCTCATTTTTCTATTTGTGATTGATTATGTGCTTGTTCCTTCATACTTATTTCTCCTGAAGATCCTCCCTTTATGGTTCAGTGACCGCCCTCCCTTAACCCACAATGAAGTTGCTGCTTTTTGTGAATGAGCGCTAAAAGTGTCATCATCAACTACTGCTGTTGCCATGATACAAAAACAACATAAATCATCTGGTCCCAAGCAAACAAGTATGTGCACACACATGCACGCATCTACTCATTTTAGGATTAAGGGATTTAATCTTCATGGCAACAACTACCGGATGCTGTTGCAATCGTAACCAAAGGGTAAGGCAACAGAGATAACAACAAGGTTGAAAGACGCTGGAGCTTAATATAAGAAAGAAATAAAATCATCTACATATGGAGGCTCAACACTGTTTCATATTCAAAGCGATACAGGAGTGCAGAATGCAGAGAGGTAGAGAAAGGATTAGGAACGGCTGATTATTCATTCATAATTCTGTCGTCAGTCAGATCCCCTGTCAGCCCAGTGAACAGAGTGATCACCCTCTTATATAAGGGAAGGGGGGCAGCAGGAGGAATGGGAGGGGCAGGAAGCAGCAGGGTTAGGTGGAGCAGTTTTGAACTCATTACGAAAATGGAATAGAAAACCATGAGATAAAGCCACAAGATTCCATCTTTGATTGTTCTCTTTAATATTTATGACCATAATGTGAAAAAGGGACATTTGAATTATTTGCTTAGTTTCATCTGGTGCACAGACACTATGTCAGTCAAAAGAAATACAGAACTGTTCTGGATCATAATGTTTCCCCCCTTCCTCATTGGAGATTACCATGCGCCATATTTATACTATGAAAAATTTTATAAAAACACAACTCAAAACTACTGGTGAAGGGGATTATGCGGAAAGAAATAAAAACAAACAATCCAATAAATAAATAAAAAATACCAAAGTTCAGAATCAGAGGTTGATCCATGGAGGCACAAAGTTCAGGTGGGAAACCTGCACTGAGGCTACCCTGCACTGACAAAGAGGCAACCTTATCAGGGTATCATTGAGCAGATGCTAAAGGCTAGAAACCAGGTGGCCAATGCTCAAAGTAAAGCTTGGGATAATGGTCCCTTCTGATACAGAAACCAATGGAGAAGCCCTGAGGACCAGGATCCTCGGAGAGGTTTTGGAAACAGAAACATAAAAAAGTGCACCCAGGGCAACAGCTGCTGGGTCCTCTGGACCCTGTTTTGTAGAATTCAGGATAAGGAAAAAGTGTTTATAAGTGTAATAATGATAGGTAATAGAATATTTCAACAGTTTCTATTAGCCAGAAAAATTGCTTACTTTCAAAATGTCTTTTCAGAGGCCACGCTATTTCATCTCAGCAGAACATCTTGATTTGCTTACTGAAGACTTGTCAAAAGTTGGTCCTCAAGGGCCGCTGTCCTACAGGTTTTCAATCTTTTTTTGCGGCAGCACGGCTGATGCTGATGATTGCAGTTCGACAAAAGACTGTAAATCACCTGTCAATGGAAAACAACAGTGCTGAAGCAGGGCAACCTCTAAAACCTGCATGACTGCAGGCATTGAAGACCGACTCTGGATGTGCCTGGCCTACTCTGATGGCCAAAACCTTGGCTACGCCAGAAGGTGGGTATTATTATTTTGCACTTGAATGTATCTATTCACCCAGGTCACTCGTGCACTTCTCGATGAAATCAATAAAAGAGTTTCTATTGCACCATTACTCCTTGATCAGTGCTTCTTAGTTTTTTGTGTGTTTACTCTGTCTGCTATGCTATTGCTACATAAAAATAATGTATTCATCTTAAAGCCAAACTGTGTAACCTTAAGGCAAATGACTTGCAACCCTCCAGGTTAAGATCCCCTAAGGGCTACTGGCATCCCTGCATTGTTGTGTAAAGTAAATAAAGTGCGAATTGGAAAGCCAAGTTTCTATAGCACGGCAGAGGTTTTCCTTTACCGTGCAAATTGCTGTTGCCCACCAAGCATATTTCTGTCAATATATATCAGGTTTGGAGCAGCACGTCCAACTAGTGATTTCTTTCAAAGTTTCGGGTTGCGTGTGAATGCATCTTGAGAGACCTTTCAGCATCAGTGTGCATGCCATCCTAGGTTTTGATGGAATGCAATAGCTGGACGTCATTCCACAACATCTTCTAACATTTCTTTATAGTGTTGTTAACAATATATGGCTGATACAGCACGAGGTGAATGCCCATATTACAAGCTACTAGAACCTGTCATAATAAACGTAATGCAAGTCTGTGACCTTTGTTCTCTGGATGTTTTCAAATAGTCCAGCTTTGTCTGGGGTCATCTGGAACACCATACAAGAAGCAAGAATCTCTGACATTTCATATGACAAAGTTTCTGCTTAAGAAATACCCTACCTAACCCCAAAGGCACTTGGATTTGTTTATTTTCTGTGCTGTTATCTTAAGGCACACTTTTGAATCCAGTATATTTCTGTTCTTCCGGAATTCTAGAAGATTTCCCTGAACTGTTTTGATGGTTTTGTATTGGGTCACGGCTTGTGCCTCCACTGGAAAAGTTCTGAAATAGAAAGGAATTTAAGGAGAGAAATAAAAGAGAGTGAAGTAAGAGATGAATCATGTTGCAGTGACTAACGCCTTGCATAACAGTGTCTGAAAATCCTTGTTGCTCGTCAGCAAGCGCCTACTAAAATAATATTTTGTAAGCCACCCACAATGCCTTCCTCAAAAATCCATTTCTGAAGACACACTAACACAGTTTGGGATCACATACGCAGGCATGGTAAGTATTCAGCAAACAATGGCTTGGTATGGCATGAAAACGTCAATTTTCCAAGTATGGGTTGGAAAAATAAAACTATTTGTAAGCCCCTTGTTTTGTTTTCTTTTTTTTTCTTTTTTTTTCTAACAAGTGCAAGTTAAAGTTAGATTTAGGAACCTCATTCATGTACAACACATTGGGAAGTGCTAATCAGACCTTTTTTCCCCCAGATGTCTATCTCCAATGTTTAAAAACAGGCTTTTGCATTTACAGAGTGTCAGTTTAACACAATAAAGTAGTGTGTTCATGTTCAGATTTAAATGTGATTAAAATCAAATTTCATTTCATCAGTATCACATGATTTGCATTCTGTGATTGTGTTAAAAGTTTACTCATCAGCCAGCAATTGTCAGGGTGCTGAAGTACTTGCTTTTCTTCAGATAAACAGGGCACGTTTATTTATATGGCAAATTTCCATAGCAAGACATTCAGGGTGCTGTACATGAAGTAAAGATAATTGAATAACCTTTTGCAGTGGTATAAGAATAATTAAGAATTATTACTAAATAAAGTGATCAAAGATTTTTATTAAATTAATAATAATGTTATTGCTTTTAAGAGATAAGAAAAATTGACAAGTGGACTGCACTTGCCTTGCAGCAAGAAGGTTCTGGGTCAGATTCCTTGCCGGGATCTTTCTGCATGGAGTTTGCATGTTCTCCCCATGCATGTGTTGATTCTCTCTGGCTTCCTCCTACAGTCTTAAGACAGAACTGTTAGGCTAATTGGCTTCTCTAAATTCCAACTCCTTGTTAGTGTGAGTGTGCTTAGAGTAATTTCTACAAAAATGTCCTTGAATGTTTCTGTTATGTCATTTACTTACTTTAAAGTGATGACATATTTGTGATGGAGACTCCCCTTTCTGTCATCCTCCCAAACACACATATACCGTGTTTTACGTCATACTGCAGAGAGACCTTAACTTGGAAAGGATTCCATTTTTCCGACCAACCAAAATAAATTGCCCGTTGGAGAGGATGAATCACAGTACCCCACCAACTTTCCCTCCCGCCTTTTTTTTCATATGGCCTTTTTTATGCTTGTCAATTTTCTTTTTTATTCCACCAACATTTTGTAACTGCTTACCTCCCCCGCTTTTCTATTCTTTTATCTGCCTATAATATTTCTTGTTAATGTAAACTCAAGAACCTTATTGCAAAAAATATTTTGTAGTAATTCCAGTTTAATTTGTATTCATTATAGTAAAAATAATGTAAAGTTACATTAAATATGAATATGTTGAGTATACTGCTGGATAATGAATAATTACACACAGACTATGAAACAAAAAATAAAAAACTACATATCACATAAATTGAGTGCAAGAATTTCACCAAGCAGCCATATAAAGAAATATCCCATTAATAAACAAAAATGACATTGGAGAATGTTATGCCTTACAAATACTCATTGTGATGATAATTCATATTCTGCTTAAATTATTAAGAAGAAACATGAAATTTGTGTTAATTAATAGCAAAAAGAGAAAAAAAATCATAGAGCTAATTGCAATAAAAATTCATAACCTTTTTTTCTATTTATATGTTTCTGGTTTCCCAATATAGCACTGAGCATTGTCTAGGTGCTTGATAATAGCCCAACAGATTTACTTTCATAAGTGGAAAACCATGGCTGTTGCCATAAGGTTCCTCTCGGTAACTGTGTATGAAACATCATTAGAAGTGGCTTTAAGGAAAAACATATGCAATAGTTACAGAGATAGAAAGGAAGGTGAGAAAGGAAAAGGTGAGAGAGAAAAGAGAGAGGAAAGGAGGGAGGGAGAGTAAGAGAAAAAAGAAAAAAACTCAGAAAATACATAAATAACTCCTTGAGCCTTGCTTCTACACCTGCATGAAAAGAGAGGGAAAAAAGAAAGAAAACAAAAAAGCACATCACACAAACCATGCGGTAAACACTGATTAAAATATCAAAAGCAAAACCTATCAATATTACACAATGTTATTCATAGTATATATTTGAAGTTGCAGCTTAATATTTTGCACAACTTTGAATCCGTGAGCACCCTCATCTAAATGCCTGTGGTGTATATGCATGAGTGTGCTTGTGTATATAAAGTTATTATGGTTCCATCAGCAGGAAGATATGCTCAATAGCAGGTGTGAGAGACCCCAGACCTGCCCAAGAGCCCAGGATTGAACCAGAGGAGACCAGATGTCCACAGGCACTCCAGAGTAAAGGCACACAGGGAGGGCAATGGGATGGCATCATGCACCAAAGATGGGCAGACGAAAGCCCCGTGGACTACGGTACTGCATCCTCAAGGAGCTGCAGTGACAAGCCAACATGCCCAGTTATCTTATCCTTGAATGACTGCTATGCAGGAGAGGAAGGTATATTTGAAATTATATGTTTCTTGCAGAATAACACTCCACATAAAACTGCAAACCCAATGATTAACTTTTTGCACTTGAATGAAAGAACAA
This sequence comes from Cyprinodon variegatus, assembly GCF_000732505.1. Lineage (NCBI taxonomy): Eukaryota > Metazoa > Chordata > Actinopteri > Cyprinodontiformes > Cyprinodontidae > Cyprinodon > Cyprinodon variegatus. The sequence continues at coordinate 1,078,834 of NW_015150523.1, read as the reverse complement.
GCATTGTTTAAGATCTCCTAGCAAACCTGGCATCATAACTACCTACTTTGTATGTTCAGTCATAATGGTAGGATGCCTTCACATACCCCATGTCAAATTGCTCTTTGCTCAACACACACTGGTGTACCAAATATGCTAATATCCTAGGTTGATGGTGACTTCTGTCCTGTGGTAGTAATGATTTTAAAAAAGTGCATTTAAGCAACCATTATTTTGCAGCAAAATGGCTAAACATGCAGGGTACTGTAGCTCAGAATATTGTATAACATCTATAACAATACATGGGTCCAAATCCTGGCATGTTTTCTTAAAAGTAGGTGATCTTAATCAATTTGGCAACACATGGCAGAACTTGACTTGACAATTATTTTGCTATATATTACTATATAATAGCAAAATATCATTGTTTTTTATTTCAGGTTTTCTAAAGAGTTGTCTGGATTATGTAACCAGTTGTTTTTTTTGTTATACTTTTAGGGTTGTTGGACTTTGTACACAATGTTACCAGTGATACTTTGGTGTAGATTAGCAGGTAAGAATTCACACATTCACGATCTAAATCCCTTAAGTTTTGATAGCTCTAAGTTTTTGATTATATCTTGTCATGATACTGACAAAAAAATCAATAACATTAGCATAAAAACATAACCTCCTGTTTTCTACAATTTAGTTAAAAAGTTTTGAATAGTAAAATTCATATTTAAATGAAACATTTCTGATCATCTCTCTAAAGAGTTTTGTATCCTGCAGCAGACGATGCCATGTATTCACTACACTGTCAAACATATAAAATATGAGCCAAATCTTTCATAACTTGTTTTCACTGCAGATTTATTTTACTGATAGATAGTATTCTGCTTGACAAACAAATGGCAAATAGAGGCATCCTGTATAAAACAAACCATCTGAAATATTGATGGGAAAGTCAGCATGTTGATATTTATCTGGAAAAGGCACATCATAAACATGAAACCAAGACAAGCTCATCTATAATTCCTGTCTTCCCTGCTCATTACGAAGTCTTCCATATATATGAAGTCATGAAATCAGATTTAGAGGAAATACACAGTCATCTATCCTGAATTCACAGCTTGTGGCAAACAACAGACAAAACATGAATTCTTAATGTCTTCCGAGAACAAATGGTACTTCACGTTGACTGCCAAACAGAATGAGAAAAATTTATTTTAAGTAGAGTCGTAGGCTTTAGTCATACTGTGAAAAAAACATCAGTTAGAGTTTTTTGAGGTAAATACTAACTAATCAATATGGGTAAAGTGGTCAAGTTTTTGTGGCTGTGTATAATTTGTTCGATTTACCTATGAAGTCAAACTCTGGATCTTGCTCTTGTAAACTGACATATTTAGCCACCAGACGTACTTCTTTCTTCCTGTCGACCTCCTAATACACCAAAACGCTGTCAATACCCCATTATACAGTAGCTGTAAGTTAGAAACATGTTCAGCGGTCGTCTGGAGCACATCAACTATGTTGATATGCGTAGAAGAAAAGGAGCAGATTTTCTTGATAAGTAACACATAAGTTATGCACAAGTTACTCATAGGTTTTGGATAAGTTAGACACCACGACTTATGAGTAACTTACACGTAACGTATCTCAACAATCAGATAATTTACCTGTTACCTATGCTTCATGTATGGCATATGCTAACATACGTCGGGAAATTTTGAGCATGCTCAAACTTTTTCGACTTCCCATATGTCGACGTGTGTTTTAGCATGCTTCAGCATACTTCAGCGTGTTTATAACTTATAGAAAGCATACCCATAACTTAACTAACATATGCAAGCATTTTTGCCAGATTTTTCGTACGTCAGACATACTCAAACACTTCATTTCCACTAAGGAAAGTTGTGTAATATTGTGTGTTTTATGGCTATGGTGTGTTTTATGGATATGGATGTCAAACAGCCTTGAATGCAAAGAAATTATTTTTTTTTAATTAAAAAAATATATAGTATTCTGGTGCTTCATCTTTTATTTTTATAGCTGTATATGTAGAGGCAATAAATGTTTGAAACAGTAGCTTACTTAGTTCACTAACATTTCACAACATCAACGAGTATCAGAAGATTAAAACATTTTGAATCTGAGTGTTGTGTCAAAGGCCAAATGATGACTGCAGGAAGTACACTAAGCCTGACTCAGATATCCACACACAATTATCACATTACCAAATCTTACAATGGATTAGTCTGACTGCATTAAAAAAAATGAACATACTTCATACTCTTAAAATACCGTCATGAGTTTCCAAACCGAGAGTTATTCATTTTAATACCACCTCAGTTGCTTTGGTATTCAGAAAGCCTGTTACCACAACTATGCATCATTAAAAATCCGGTGTTTTTTTGTTTACAAATAGCTGCTTAAGCAAAATGCTGACTTTGGTCTCAGTAATGTGGATGGATGATGTATTGGTCCCATTATAGGACACCATTTAATGGAGTCATGCAGAGCATTAGGCCCCAAGTCTTATTTAGAGTGCATTAGTGTGCAGCAAGGCAATGCTTTACAGATCAATTCTCTCAGTTTGAGAACAAAAAAAAGTAGTATTATGTCACAGAAGGCAGGTTATCTTCTTCTATAAATTGCTGCTCCAGCAATAGAAAGGCAATGAGCTTTGTTAGCGCTTTGTTTTTAAATGCTTTAATTGCAACACCAATGTCAGCTTTGATGTAAATATCCATTTTAATAGCAATACATTTTGTTTGACTAGGAATTACTTTTACAAATTTTAAAGTAAAGAGTTGATTTGAACAGATAAAAACAAACTGTGACCAATAACCAATAAAAAGATGTATCGTGGTTTACTGAAAACATGTATGTTAAAAGTTTGCAAATGAACATTAAAAGTAGGCCATTAAAGACACTCGTCCAGATCGTCCAGATGGTGTGTCCACCACTGTTGAGCTGCTCATGTCATTGACAACATCCTTTTATTAATCTTTTACATTTTCGAAGACTCATATTCGCTTTTGGAAGTAGATTTAAATGTGATCCATCATCTAAATATTTCTGGCAATTGGAGTCTGTAGAGACCATAAGTCTGCCAGAGGGGAGGCTGGGGAAAATAAAGTGTTCTGCATGGACTGGGTTGTCCTGGATCTTTGTGGCCCATCAGAGGAGACAGCTAAAGTAGATCTCAGAAAAGGAAAGAAATATATCAGCAGAAATCCTGCCAGTTTCACAGCATTCAACACCAGGTGTAAAATAACATCAGAAAAAAAGAGAGGAATTAAAGTTCTCACAACAAAAAATATCAGAGTCAAGCAAGCAGAGCTACTGTAATCAACTGCTATCAGGTTATGCCAGTACAACTGGAGAGAAATCTCATACTCCTGCCCCTTCATAACGTACCGTGCCTGAAGAACAGCATTGGGACATTTTTGCACTGTCTTGCTCTGCCGTGATTACTACAGTAGATGATCTTGGTGCTGGAGTTTCTACAGGCTGCTTTACAAACGCAATGCACAGAGACACTAGAACTGGGATATTACGTGTTGGGGTCTTACTGTACCTAAATGTGGGTTACACTGTATTTTATGACAGAATGGAAAGTGGCTCAGCCAATCATTTTGGGAAGAATGGGAAACACCCATTATATGATATCCCTTTAACTGCTTCCCCGATGTCGCTCAGGCTTGGGTGTATTGTGGTCTCTGACTTCCAGATGTTAGGGATGATTTATTTTGCATTATTGGTATTAAGTGTGAGTTGATATTGCACCAGAGTGCCAGTTCTTGGACCTCCAACGTGTATGGTGCCTTTCTCGTTGTTGATCAGCACCACAATGGTTGTATCATCTGCAAATTTGATGAGGCTGTTAGACTCATATCTAGTGGGACAGTGGCTGCACAGCATTTACAAGGCTATGTCCACAACACATCTCTATGAAGTACCAGTATTAAGATGACGGAGGTTCCCATCCTGATGTGCTGGAGTCTGTCGAGGGGGGGTTCAAGACGCTGGAAATGTAGACATATCTGTGTTAATCAAAGATGGATTGAATGTGGGCCTTTACATGTTGGAACATCAGTCTTTGTTTTTTTAATAATGTATCCTTTGGCTTGCAGAAGGTTTAGGCATAGGGATTATGCTAGCGGTTTTCAGGCGGGTAGGCACAATAGCTTGCTGCAGGGTTAAGATTATGGTGGATACTGCAGCAAGCGTATACCTTTCCAAGTATTATGCACATGGTCTTGTCCTGGGTCAATGAAGATGCTGGTCTTAGAGAGATCAAACGTTTCAGTGGATATGTTGGAATAGTGACTCACAAAAGCATACAGTGGATAAGTTTTGAGTGTAACTTTTTCCGACTGACTCATCATCACTAAGCAACATTTTAATTTTTTAGGTCAAAGTCATGGTTTTCACAACTTTACCGTGTAATGAAGATAATTCTGGGCACTGTGGAAAGGAAATGACTCATCTGACAATTTTACAGCAGTGCGCTGTAAACTTTATTCAAATCTTAGATGATTAATTGTTTCTAAGACCCTATGAATATGACAAGAGCTAGATTAAAATGGTCTATACTTTCATTAGATGACTTAGATGAGTTTTAAAATGTGCTATGTTTTTTCTTCTTTTTTTAGCTTTAACATTCAGGCTGCAATAGTTTATAAAATATATTAAAGAAAGTTTAATCAGAGAAAAAATGCATTTTGAATATTGACACTGTCAAAAGTCGCTACAAGCATGCTTAGTGTGAGGGATTGTATTTGAGTCAATGAGTCGATGCAATCAACTGGTTTTCCTTAGATAGAAAACTTTGAATTAGTTTGACTGTATAATCTGGTGAACTGTAAAGTGCCTTGAGATGACATGTGTTGTGAACTGTCGCTATATATATAAACTGAGTTGAATTGAATATTGATTAGCTTGAAGCTCGTACATTGTATACTGTACAGACTAGATTCATGTAGTCCAGAGTTACAGTATATTATGACAGTGGACTGAAATATAATGGTATTTTAAGAGCACAGTTATTATCTAACTTTAATAAGAATAAGAAGGCTTAAAAAGAAAAAGAAAAAAAATCATGAGACATTGGGAGCTAGAAAAAATTTCTCATGCAATCCAATGAAGAAGAGCCCATATTCAAAAAGAATTAAAAGACTAAAGGTCATTTTCAAAACAACTATTAAAGGTATTAAAGAAGATTTTTCTCAGAAATTACACTCTGTCGCTTTAAAGAAAGAGTGGCATTATAGAAATTTTCATGATAAACCAAACTCGTTATCAGGATACATGTGCTATACAGAATTAAGGTATTAAAGGAATAGGACACCCAAAACATGATTAGCCTTCATTTTCTACTCACCCCCATGCTGAACAACACTCTG
>NW_015150523.1:1069618-1072573 GCF_000732505.1 Cyprinodon variegatus | reverse complement strand
GATATCAAAAAAGGTATTAGGTGACACGGAAATTGTACTATACTAAATATTGTTTAAAACCACATAAAGTTCGTTCCTCCAAATTGCCATCAAGCATTGTAAGATATTTAACTTGTAAAAAGGTGTAACAAAACACTTTTAATATTTGTAAAACCTGTAATAGGCTATCTAGATTCAAATTTCTAAAACCTTTTTAAGCAAAAGTTTATCTTTTCATGACCCCCCTTCTTTTGCCTGTTGTTAATTATATTGCTTTAACTTAGCAAGTTAAGTTTTCTCAAATAGAAAAAAAAATAAAAATTGAAATTACCATGTAGGGGATCCTGTTTCATTGAGGGCAAAAGCATTACATAATTTAGCTATGAATAAAGGGGGAAAAACAATTCCCCTTGGTTTTTTAGAGCACTGCCAAATCTAGGAACTTTTTTCACAGCATTAATATGAATCTTCTCCAAGCCTCAGCTTCCACTCAGCAGTGACACCACATTGAGTCATTCGTTTGGCTTTAACAGTCCCAGATCATATCACAAGGGTTACGGAAAAGGGTAAATGAGGACATGACAGAAAATAATCTAATCTTTATCTTCCCTTGGTTCATAGTATTAAAAACATTTGCCTCTTCAAAGAACAGGGTCAACACATGAATGAAATCCAGCTGTCTTTTTTGGGATGTGCTCCTAAATCAAGCATGCTTGTGACCTAAGGATCCTATTTAAAGACCACAGGAAACAAGCGTTTAGTATTACACCTATGAAACATGGTGATAGACTGACGGGTGAGAAATTATGCCATGTGGGCTTAGAGGAGTTTTTATTTTGTGACCATGCTAGTCACATTTTAGTGGAAAGATGGGATCAGTATTCCCGCATTCCAAAACACTTCCCTTCTTCTTTTTTTATTTTTATTTGACAATTTAATAAATTCTAATATGCACAAAAATGTGGAAAGCCGTTTTATTCAAAATGAAGTAAGTAAAAAGATACTTTTATTTAGAATTTTTCCATAAAAAGAAATACATATAAAAAAAAAATCTATTTAAAAAAGTTCTGGTATTTATTTACTCCAAGATTTAGTTATTTATTATTTAATCTGTAGTTACTTATTACATTTTAGTAGTTTTTTTTTTTTGTTTGTTTTTTTTTACATTTCTGGATTTATAAATATGTTTTGTAATGGAGTTTCAACTAAAGCAGGAGAGTTTTCTCTGGGAGTGACTAAGATCGACCTCTGACCTGATGCTAAAATACACACATTTAAAATGTGATTGATTAAATATAGTGCTTTTGGTAAGCACTTCGACTTTGCCGCCATCACACAGCGGTGATAGTGTTTAGTATGGTGAGCCACAAGGGTCAACCCAATGCAAAAGCCAAAACAAAACAACAGCCGCAACAAAACACAATAATGGTATGTTCAGTCCTGAGGTGGTAAAGGACGTGATTCCTGCGAGCCCAGCAGGTGGTTCACCGCTCTGATTTTCTGAAGCACAGTGTTTAGGCCCTGGACCGCATCATTAAATAGGAGGAGCTTCAGCTGCATGAAGCCGACACCCCACTGACGAGAAAAAATCAGCAAATACACTGAACGCTTATTGCTTAGTGCAAAAGCTCATTTGGAACTCAACATTATGGACTGTTGCTTCTTTGTTTTCTCTATGAACAATTTTTGAATCGCCTTCGGGATCATTTTTTGGAAAAGTTCTGAAAAAAAGGGTCCACTTTGGTTCATCCAGACGCAGCTCTGATTCGGTAGGATTCAGCAGGACTTCCTTGTTAATATACCCCAGAAGAAGGCACCGTTGCTGGGAAGTGTGCAGTGACAGACCCGAGTCTGGGCTGGAGTTGACTGAGGAAGATTAACAGTCCTTCTAGGACTACAATTTTTAAAGCCACCTCTTGAGAGAATTCTTTTTTTCTACCTCTGTTAACAATATTTTATCTGTATTCCATTTTAACTGAAAACAGTTTCACCTACAACCATTGCCTGATTTGGTTGGTTTGGATTATGGTTTGTTTGCCACCAAACTTCAATCTGACTGCTTCAGTTTATACACCCTTTTATACACCTGTTGTCAAAGTATAAATCCTGTGAACAGGCCAGCTGACAGCTTTGCTAGGGGCCCGGGACAACACAGTCTCTTTGGGCTTCCACACCTGCCACCTATCATTTGGAGACCAAGTGGTTGGTCCATGGTCCATGGTCCATGGTCCATGGTCCATGGCATTGCCAGACCATGGAACCTTTCATGGGATATCCTAGAGCCCAGGTAGTTTTTTATTATCTTCATTTTACTGAAGGCCCACTCAACTCCAGCCAGTCACAGGTAGAGATAGGAAAATATGTTGCAGGCTCTTACATTTCCAATAACAATGTTTGTCTGCATAGTTTCTTTCATGCCCTGGAAATCTTTCATAAAGCTTTCTGAATTTTATATTGGATATTTTCATCCCATCTATTGAATTTAGTGCACTAGTTGAACTTTACTCTTCTTCATACAAGAACATCAAGCATGGCAGGCAAAATATGGCCCCGTTTGACCTGCTGTATATTAGCCAGTCCCTAACAATTTTTTTCCCCTCAATGTGGTAGGTAGAATAGGTTAGATACTTTGGGGATTCTTTGCCCTCTGAATATTCTAGTAGTTCATTTGCCATTCCTGAGAAAGACTTAATTTTTGTTATTTAATGCACAACCCTCACTCGACCAAAATCCACCATTTTTGTTGGCAATAATGCAGGATCATTTAAATTAATGGCATGATCCATCTCTGAGACACTATGCCTCATCCTATCTCCTCCCCTAATTTAAAGAAAAAAAATATTACATACACTACCGTTCAAAAGTTTGGAGTCACGTTGAAATGTCCTTATTTTTGAAGGAAACTTCAATGAAGATAACTTTAAACTAGTCTTAACTTTAAAGAAATACACTCTATACATTGCTAATGTGGTAAAT
>NW_015150523.1:1065091-1068737 GCF_000732505.1 Cyprinodon variegatus | reverse complement strand
AGATGGGCAAAAGAACACAGACATTGGACAGAGGAAGACTAGAAAAAAGTGTTGTGGACGGATGAATCCAAGTTTGAGGTGTTTGGATCACAAAGAGCATAGAAGCTTGACCATACGGTACGCAAGAAGTGCCGATCCAACCAATCCAACTTGTGGGAGCTGCTTCTGGAAGCGTGGGGTGCAATTTCTCCAGATTACTTCAACAAATTAACAGCTAGAATGCCAAAGGTCTGCAATGCTGTAATTGCTGCAAATGCAGGATTCATTGACGAAAGCAAAGGTTGATGTAAAAAAAAATCTTATTTCAAATACAAATCATTATTTCTAACCTTGTCAATGTCTTGACTCTATTTTCTATTCATTTCACAATGTATGATGGTGAATAAGTGTGACTTTTCAAGAAAACGCAAAATTGTTTGGGTGACCCCATACTTTTGAACGGTAGTGTATACCTAATGCAGATATGTATATTTAGTTACTCTTATATTATTTATACGAATGTTTTCTGAAAAATTTCTCCTGCCTGTATTCTTAATGTTTAGAGTGTCAATTTTGGGGCCCCCTCTCTGTCCTGGGCCTGGGACAATTGACACATTTGTCCTCCCCTGTCGGCAGTCGTGCCGGTGAACCAGGGATTTCAGGTTATTCGATTTGGTGGATACAAGCTCTGTCACTTACATGAAGCCCTGACCATAGAGGCCTTCCCCAAAGAGAAAACTCTCTCATTTGAATATGAAAAATAAATAAAAGACAGAAATAAAAAGAGTCAAAAAATAAAAATGGGGTTAAATGTTTTGTAACAAACAAACTCACTGAATAAAACAACACTATAAAATAAATAGACGAATAAATAAATACAAAGATAAACTGAAAAATAATAAAATGTGCAAATGAATTCTTTCAGATTAATAAATAAATAAAATAAATGACTATTTAATTAGGGAAATACTAAAGAAACTGGTAAATAAATCTTCAATCAGTTATAAAACGAATAATTGGAAAATGACTAAATAAGCTAAGAAAAATATATGTATTTGGTAGGTTTTTTAATGAGTATTTTATTAATTTTATGGAATATTCATAAATAAATGATATGGTATACCTAAATGCCGGTTTGCTTTAAAACATTTAAACCATCAAATTCTATAAATTGCGTTAATGTCACTGATGCTGATGTTTCTGTGTGGTCCTTGGCATATTTGTTGAGAGATCAATGGTCAAAGAAATTCTCCTTAAGCAATCAGTCTATAATTTGCTTGCTGTTGAAAGTGTGATGAGATTCCACCACCTCTGTCAATGGTGACCTCTTGAACTTCCCACCAAGATGAGGTCAGACCCTTTAGTGTTTACCAGGACGCTCAGGATTTTTTTTTTTTTTTTTTTGCCTCTTAAAGGGACTGCTGGGAATTCCACAAGTGGTCTATTTCAAATAAAACTACTCTGCTACAGGGCCAGGCCTGTGGCCTCAGGCTTAAAGGTTAAATAAATAATAAGGTATAGTATTATCCCCTTGTAACAACTATGCAATCTTTTTTAAACCCGGCTAATCAGTTATCAACAATAATTTTATGTTATATATTAGTTTCTGTGGTTCCCTAAATACAAAACACCTTATATAGAAACATTTTGAAGAGTATGATTGTGTTACCTGTATACAAAAAAAAAAAAAAAAAAATTGGTGTCACACAAGGGTGCTAACTCAATATGTGTGAAAAAAACAAAGATGGCTGTTTTCATTATTTTCATATTTGCACATATTATAAAATTTACAAATTGCATTTTACAAATCACATTCTCTTTATTTCAAACCCAATACAAATGCTTGCTCTTCATTCCTTTAGCAACAATTGTTAAATGTTTGGTGCAATAAAGGAAGTCGGTTTATGAATGGTGCTTTTTTTTATTGTTTTGTTGTTTTCTAGATTTATTTTTCTTTCAGTGCATTAATTTGAACAGTGGAATATATTGTTTGTCTACTTAGACAATGTTTGGTTCTCTGGAAATTATGTCCCTTTTCTAGTTAGTTTGGCTTTTTACAGTAGGTCAGTGGGAAAGCTCTGTAGATTGAAATAATCCTTAAAATAAATTGTTCATATGATCCATATACACTGTGAAACATGCTTTGCTCTGGTTTATGAAGAGATCTTTTGAACAACAGCAACTTTTTATCGCTCATGTGAACATCTGTGGTTTTTATCTGGCCACTTCAATGAATCTCATGACTTCAGGACAGCCTGTGCTAAAAGGGAGAAGATAGCAAGTGAATCATCATACCACAACTTCAATGAAACAATTTTGATTTATCTAATGAACTCCTGACTGTATGAAGCAAAGGCAGGGCCCAGAACTGAGATCAGTTTTGTAGAGGTGTCAACGTGGGGGGGTGAAGTTGCTTGAGGACCCAAAAGCAGAGATGAGTTCTTAAAGGTTTAACGAAGAAGAACTGAAGCAAACATATAAAAACATAAAAATACTGATAACCAAAAACAAGCAAACGTCAGGGAAACCTCATGTGGGGAGCCAGAGGTGAGGAAGCAAATAAAGACAAGGAAGCAGCACTGAAGAACTGAACATGAAGAGTATGGCTCAGTTCATATATTTGGGTCTTCTTAAGGTGAGATCCGAAGGCCAATTATGTCATATCGCGGCGCCGAGGTCTGGTCGGGCTACAGCAAGATCATGAATGTCCTCAAAGGGCCGGCTGTGCCATGATATATTGTTAATCTACATTAACAAAGTGTTAACAACATTAATAACCTTGCATACAACTGACAATAATTTCAGTCTTAAGATCTAGAAGAGATCAGAAAACTGCATCATTAAAAGCAGATTCCAAAAAGTTATGCATAAACAGAGGCAAGTCACACTTAAAAAAATATTTTTTTATAAAACATCTTCAAACTGTGTACATCTCCATTTATTTCAATGTTATGAAGTACTTGTCTTTCAGATAAATTACAAAAAACATGTGTATGTTTAGGTTTAAATTGCCAAAATGTGAAAAAGTTTATAGAGAGAAAAATCCTTTTCATTGCACTATCCCTAATGAAGGGTGAGTGACTAAAAGTCCTTTTTCCGCTGCTGGTGTCAGGTCTCTGTGTGATCGCACAGCCCACGCAAACCCTACTCAGGCTGTCCAGTGCGGCGGATGTTGTGGCTCCTTTTAGCAAGGTCTTGGCATTCTCTGGTTACTGAGTGTGTGAGCAGACAGGTCCCTGTGTGTATCCCTTACACTTGCTTAGGCAGGCAGGAAGTTCCTGTTGACATGAATGAACTGGCCCTTCAATAATGCAGGAGGAGCTCAGGGGAGAAGGACTGCCTCTCAGAGGACCATTACCTCAGAAACTGCTCTGCTTTGACTGGCTGTGTGCATTTGTGTGTATGTGGCTAAGTATGTGTGGGCGAGTGAGTGTATTTTTGTGTGTCAGGAAAGGAGAAAAAGAAGACGAGGAAGCAAACTGATCTTTAATGTTAAGTGGATGCATTAAGTGTGCTATAAAGAGAACACATCCTCATACTGAAAACACTAGAACCAATCTCTCATAGCTCAGAGCCCTTACATTGCTTCATAATAACTTTTAGAGGTAGTTTACAATTCTCAACATTTTTACAAATATGCTAAAAATGCTCTTTTTGAACCCCCCCC